>NW_025813482.1:0-585000 GCF_021976095.1 Xenia sp. Carnegie-2017
AAAATGGCGGATTTCGTCCGTTGCCGCTGAGATTTACCGAAATTGACCGCTTTTCCGAAAATTTCACAATTTCCCACCCTCCTGAGGAAAGAGTGAGGAAAATGTATGTGTGTATTTGGGATTCGGCAAGCAATTTTTGATGAAAATCAAAACCTTAAATTCATAACAGCGAGTCAACTGTGGTTGTCAGTTATCGGCTCCTACGAGGATGCATTTATAACTATCGACGAAAGAGCTATATGTCGGCTACACATGTATGAATGCAGATGTGCGTCGTTTTCTACCAGCGTCAAACTTGTTTGATCGATTAAACTCTTTAGTCTATACAAAAGTATATCATAGTTCATCTCCACGGTTCACGAGAGAGAAGTTAGCTTATTTGTTATCATTGCTATTTTGCTTCTTTTCATGCAATGGGCAATGGCTTTTTTTCACAATTGTAGGATTTTTACTTGTTTCAAAAAGTAAATATTAAATCTTGGATATTTACGGATTTTCTGTAATTGAGTTTCATATTAAATTTCAAAAGACCAAGTCTCATAGGTTTGGTAAATGAAAACAAACAATATTGTATAGAAATTACTTTAAGTAACCTTTTGTGATGTTCTGAAGTGCAACTGCATCAAATACTTGTAAAGTTGTAGCACATTTTGATTTTGTTGTATTGATATATGAATTGGGCAAAATGCAAATAATCATCAAAACACTTATGCTTCCAATGGTGTTTATAATTCATTTGTAGTTTTAATACTTACCCTTCTTTTTCACTTTGTTTTGTTTTTCCTATATTTGCAATATAAGTGCACAATTTGAATGATTAACACAGTTTTCACCTCAATAATAAATTTCATAAGCAGTTGGTAGTGCATTTTGTTCTCTGAGTATCCACATCTGGTGTTTTGTTCATACAAGAATGATGAAGTGTGTAGATATGTCATAGCAAGGCAATATAACCAAATGAATAATACCTATAGTGTACTTTTATGCTAGAAGCTTAAAAGCTTTTAGAAATTATAAAGTTATTGGATTATATTACCTATATATCATCAATCTCATGAAAAGAAATAAGCAAAAAATTTGTAAAAAGCTTTGAAAAGTGAAAACTTTTCTTTAAAAAGCAGCAATAATGCATATGATAAATCTCCATTCTGTACTCTAATAGGTAAATAAGCTCAAACTGTTTCTAAAGAAAACTGTGATAATGAAGAAATATACAGTACAGTAACTTTAAAGGTTTCATCACTGAATCTTTAATGCTCCAGTATAGTGCATTAGATATTAGTAACATTGATACAACACTCAACTAAAATATTTTGATAAAGATATGACATGATTTAAACATTAAGTTATATAAAACCCAATGGCTTATACAGTTTGATGCTTCACATCTGCATCAAGTCATCATCAATCTCAGTACAAATGTTTACATAGACACATACTTTATGGCCTTCCCATTTTATATGTTTGTGAATTGACATTTCATTAAGCATTAAAACACACACAACCTTCTTGCCATCTTTCTTTGGTTCATGAACTTTAACTTCAAAGCATTCAAGGCATCCATAGTGAATCCATTGTCTCCATCCATAGAATTTGACCATGATCAAATTAAATAACTCTGGATTGGTCAGACAATAAATCAATTATCTTTACAGCATTATCATTTTTAAGACTCTGCCTGGTCAATAACATCTTCAGTCATCTTTACTCCTTGATCTTCCTGCATGTTGTCAGCAATAGAACATAACAAGCTCTGCTCCAAATCATGGGTACTGTTGGGCTGATCATTTCGATATTTACTACAGAGCAAAATGTGTGCAGGGTCTGCTTTAGGGAAACTATTTTGCAAATAGATGGGTAAATTTACGATTTCATGCATTAACAAATGACAGAAAAGTATGCAGAATTTTATAAACAAACAGGGAAACATCAGTATATTTATGTTCAAGTCAATTAAAAATACGATCTTTAATATGTATTTTATGGTTTTCAAGTGCATGTATAATTGCTTTTCAATCGTTGACGGACTAACAAAACAAGCAACTATCTCACCTGTAAGAAGCGATATGTCCTTTTGTGGAAACTACGACATCCAACATTGAATGATTGAAGTGTTGGCATTATAAAAGAAATGCCAAAAGATATCGTCACAGAATATGGAACAAACGATATCCATTCCTGTGATATCGTGTTTGTTTTGAAAAATTCTTTATAATTTACTATAGACACCAGGGGGAGGTCGAGAATATTATTTTTCTGCAAAGCGATCATTTCAGCGGAAATACGTCCGTTGGCCGCCATTTTTTTGGCGACCTCGCCCCAGTAAAGATAGCCGCTCCAGTTATTATAGAACTCAATGATTTTGGTGGTCAAAACTTCCACTTTAAAAGTTTTTTTCAATATTCACTCCCTCCTGATTTCCAATACTGTTTATATGAACGATAACAAGTGGAAAAAAAACAATTAGATACCGACAGCATCATGTGAAAATGCTTCAGCATTGCGTGAAAACACAGTACACACACATCAAAATAAAGAAAATCGACGGTAGAGAAACGCATATTTTGGCTGTAACATTTAAGTTATTTTATGACATTTTAACCTATTAAAAGTGAAAATCAAACGGCATTAGTAGATTCCTGTAATCTCTGTCAACTTATACATTATTTCATGCTTCTGTGTGTTTGACTGTTTGTAAACAGTTTGCAACTATTTTTCTTGCTCAAATGGATAAATCTGGTAAAATGCTTCTAAGGAAGCGATGTTTGCTTCAGTCCTACGATATAAGTCAACTGAAAATTTACCATGGATAAATATCATGTGTATTGTCATTAATTGATAAATCTACAGAAAACTCATAAAGAAAATATGTTGAACATGAAGATACACAAAAGAAAAAACAATTGAAAAACACCATGATACTGTTGCTTGGTAATTTGTATTTTGTAAACAGCTTGAGAATCTTGATCTATTACTGAACAGAACTACATTAATTTTCCATTGAAATTACAAACTTAACTAAAGTGCATTGGTTTCTCTGACAAAAATACTTGTCTATTGCTGTATGAAGGCAAAAATAGTTATTTGACAGTGCAGGTGAAGAAATTTATCAAGTTCTATAGATATTATTGTGCATTACTTGGTTTTTTGAATTGGTATATATGTCCATGCTACTCAATAGAGCAGATATGTCAAGAACAAGATATACTCAAATGCTAACCCTTCAAAATACCTTTATTTTGCTTAAACAACTTACAGCCACCAATACTAATTATTTATTTACAAACAAACATTTGGGAATCGATGATAAAACAACTTGTTACCTTTTACACAAGCCTTGAATTAGTTCCTTTTATCTCTTGGTAAAAATACATGAAAGATTCTATAAAATCAAGTTTCTTCGAAAATAGATTTGTATAAAGAAACCAAACATAATTGAAAGGTCACATGTTGAAGACAGACTTTGCTTCTTTGACTAGGTTGCTTGACCATGAGCAAATTTAAATTCGTTTACAATTTGTTTAAAGAATTCTTTTTATTGATTTCTACTAATTCTTCATAAGACAAAAAGAATTTCTTTGCCATCTATTTTTGCTTCTTCTACATCCAACTTCATTGTAACCAATGCATCCTGATGAATTTGGATCACCTGGAATCATAGTATGGATTTGATGAGATGAGACAATAATATGTTTATTTTTCATGCATATTAATGATGTAATCATATGTAAATAAATCTTAGCACATTGCTCAACACACTACTTTTATCTTGGTTTTGAAGTAGTAACCGGTTTACTATAAACAATAAATACTTCATTTACAGAAACTAAGTAGTACTTTAAAACTGTTTGCATAAATCCAACTTTCCAAACCCATTATAATTGTCACACTATACAGTCAGTCAAATTGAGCAGGCAAACAGTTTAATAGTTATTTTTATTATACAACATATACCATAGTTCTCATTAATTTTGCATGGCACTGCATTCAATTTCAACACAACTCTGTTGTAAACTTTCCCTTCATCTTTTCAAAAAAAACATGAACAAATTATGCCCCATTTTTGGGAGGTAAACTCAATTCAAATCAGGAGTTTAGCTTGATGCCTTGAACATGATACAAGATGGATGCAAAACTCAATGGGAAAGACGCGGGCTCATAAAATAAAATTTTTTTCGCCCACCCGGATTTGACAACCACAATTGCGATTATATAAAATATCAATGCCAAGCACAAAAACTTTTAGAAATTTTATCTTTAAAACATGCTGCAAACTTGTTTGGTATACGGATGCTGAAGTAGTGTCAGAAAAGGAAACATTTCATGACAATGGTAAGCAACGTACGATTGTTTACTATTTAAAGTGTTCAGTGTTTTGTTTTAAGTCAATACTTGAAGTGTGATGGTATATATTTTGTGAATGTTTTTACTCCTAAGTTATAATTTAAGTTATGTTTATCAAGTCTTATTTGTTCTTTACTTAATCGCTTGCTAGACGAGGCAAAGCAACCAATTCTTATCGAGATATGCATATCTTAAAACTCCTTGTTTCAACTGAGTTTACCTTCAAGAAATGGAGGGTTTCTTCATGATATTTTTCTGAAAATATGAAGCAAATATTATGAACAGAGCTGTATTAAAATCAAAGGCAGTGCAGGATTAATTAATGAACTCTTTGGTACATGTCATACAATAAAAAATACCTGTCTTAAACAGCTATCCTGACAATTTGATTATGGACAATCATGATGATGGTGTGTAAAGGTTTGCTTTATGCTAAAAGTTTTATAAATGCCATCTGGTGTTTCTGTAAATGAATTGTTTGTTACACAGTGTAGTAAACAGGTTAGTACATCAAAACCAAGATAAAAACTACTTTGTTCAATAATGTGCCAAATTATGCTCCTACCTTGAAATATTTGCTCAAGAAAAGCTTATGATGATATGCATGAAACATTAAATATAGTACTGCATCATCTGACAAAATCCATGTGTTTTTCAATTCCAGGTGATTAAAAATTCACATAAGATGCATTGGTTGCAATAAAGTTGAAATGTGGAAGAAGCAAAAATTGATGGCAAAGAACTTTTTATGTCTTTTGAAGAATTACGATATCATTTAAAAGAATAAGAGTAGCAATCTAGTAAAAGAAGTGACATCTGTCTTCAACATGAGACTTTTCCAATTATGTATAGTTTCTTTGCACAAAATACTATTTTAGATAAACTTGATTTTTAAGTCATTCACTGATATTTTTACCAAAAGATGAAAAGAAAAATTCAAAGGCATAATGTAAAATTCAAAAGTTTGTCAAGTTGTTTGAACCTAGAAAAAATTAGTATAGGTAATAGTAATTTGTAAGGACACAAGAGAAAAGTAGTGCAAGAAGGTTAGCATTTTTGAGAATTAATAAGTTCTTCTTGACAAACATTACACAAGGCCATAATATTATAAATAATGGCTGTACAATAACAATTATACAACATGCTAAATATCTTCACCTACATTTTAATTATTTAAACAGATTTGCCTTCATGCAGCAATAAGAAAAGTGTTAGGTCAGAGAAACCAATGCACTTTAATTTAAGAAATAGTATTTTCAATGGGAAATTAATGTAGTTCTGTTCAGTAGTAGATCCATGGCTGTCAATGACAATCCAGTTTCTAATATCTTGGCTCAAAACAGAACCAGCAACATGATTATAGAATTTCTGAATTTCGTTCCTTTGCTCTCCTAGTTCAAGATGTTTTATTTATAAGTTCTCAGCAGATTTATCAGAATATCATAATACCTTATAAGACACCCAGAATCAATCCTACAAAAAAAACTCAAAAAAATACATACCTACTTATAATATATTTCCAGTCGACTTAAGTCGTAGGGGTAAGCTAACTTTTCCAACTCCTTTTGGAGATTTAAACTAAGATTTACCCATCTATTTAAGAAAGACAGTTGCACCAAGCTGTTAACAAACAGTCAAAAACACAAGTAATTTATGGGATTATGCATTAAAACTTAACAACACATTGACAGTGTAAAGAATGCCGTTTCATATTTATTTCTAATATAGCTAAAGCATTACTTGACAAAATATATGTTATTTTACAGTAGATTTACCTCATTTAAATGTGTGTGTCTATTTCACAAAAGCCTGAAGCATTATTTTCAATATTTTATGCTTAAGGTATCGTGGTTGTTTTGCTGGTTGTCATTAATATAAGCAGTAAAGAGATCCGATTCGGGATGGAGCGAATGTTAAAAATTTTTCTCAAAGAGGAAGTTTTGACAACCAAAATCCGCCATTACCGCCATGTTTTGACCACGGGGTCCAGGCCCCTTTTCCTCCAGGTCTTATAGAACTCAATGATTCGTATCCGTGTTTTATCCCAACCTTCCACATGCATGAAAATGATATGATCACACTCAATAATGAAGTGTGTTCGTCTAATAAAAATGTTCAAATTGTTCTAGACCAGATATGACCAAATTGAACATTTTTCAAATGACAGTACAATTTGACAATGACAGAAAATACATGCATGATCGATCGATTCAACGAATTTCGTGTCTTATTACAATATCTAAAAACAACTAAGACAATCAATTAACTTACCTTTAAAATTTTTGAAATGTAATCATTAATCAGCACATTTGCAGATAAAAATTAACTCATACACTATGGAATGGGGTGAAAATCCCAATAAGCTCCAAAAACAGTGTATTGTATTATTTGTATGCGTGTCCTTCGTGCTCGTGCTTCCTATAGACCCATTGCACTGACGTCACATTTTTTCTACGTCACCGCCGGAAGTTATGTTCTGGGGTCAATGGCATTGTAATGTATTCTATTCTGATTCCAATGATTTATTCAATCAATACTGTGTTCAATTGAGTATGCCTCTCATATTCTATGTATTCATGTATATCAAAAATTTCATTGATACTTCTATGATACCAAAAACGACTGGGAAGATTGTGTGGAATTATGGCCGAATGTTTCTTACATAAACGTGGGCATGTATTTATTGTTTTCTGTAAGCTCATACACACAGGACGAGCTTATGAACTACAAAGTCTTTCGTGCTACCAGAACTTCGCAAATGAAGTTTTGGTAAAAGAATTGATAATCGGCTGATGATTGCGAATGTATGTGTGTTCATTAATTATCTTCACTTTTATTAAGCGATATCTGCTTCTATTTCTAATAGATAAATGTGAAACGCTAAATTTATTACATTTAAAAATTAGCAATGATTTGTTCAAACACCCTCCATATTTCCAGGGGCGTAACTGTTGGTGTGGGGTGTGACACCCCAATTGCTAAAAAAAGTGTTTTTGCAGGTCATATTGCCGTAAAGTGGCAGGGCAGTGTTCAGGAAGTAGAAAAATTACCATACCATTGAAAACAACTAAATGATTACTAAGTGGAAATAACAAACCTTCATTTTTGACAATTTTGGCTTAATTCTATAGAGCAATGTGTCTGTGAGATGTGTAAGATGTGACACATTCCGCTGGATACAATGATGAACCATTGCAAAATGGTGATAGCAGGGAGGGCACATTGTATATACACTTTGTGTATACACACTTGTTTATAAATGATTTATAAAACATGTGGATACAGAAGAAAACAAACAAACTACAATGACAACAACTCATTAACCAGAACCAAAGCAACCTCGCTCCGTAAGAAAATGGTCAAATTTAAGTTTGTTTTTGCAGTTATGTTTACAAGTTTATTATGAGAAAGACCAAGATCCTGACAGTACAGATGCAGAAGCCAGAGCTCAATATCCTTGATGGTCTTCAACTGATTGATGAAACTGTTAGATCACTGGAAAGAATACGGAACACTGAATCCTAATTAAATGATCAAATGGATGTGAGTGTTAAGTTTCCGAAGACTCTAGGCTCCAATCCCGAGGAAGAGTTTGCTAGAAAAGTAACAAAAGATCAAGCAGACGTTTGGATGACAACCCTGAGACTTTGGCAATTATGTTACTAAAAACTAACTATCGAAAATGCATGATTGAGGTCCTCAATTCCCAATGCAGAGAATATAGAGATAACATAAAAAGTTGTTTGCAAAAGATAAAACCCTTAGCTGTTATCCTTCAGCCTCCACTGACTAAACCAAATTTTGAACAAGTTGAAAAGGTCACCGAACTTTTCCTCCATCAATTAGCGTAGATTGTATGTCACTGTATGCAGAACTTAAGATTTTTGTTAACTTTGTAAATGAGACAGAAGAAGAATGTAAACAGTCCACGACGCCAGAGACACTGCTTTCAAAAATAAAGAAATTTTCCCAAACGTTTATAAATGCTACAAACTTCTGTTTACTGCTCCAGTAAGTGTGGCTGATATTGAAAGATCATTCAGCAAAATGAAAATTGTCAAGAACTACTTGCGCTCAACAATGAAAGGTGAAAGGCTGGAAGAACTCATTGTCTTCTCAACCGAGAAGGATTTAACAGATAAAATTCATCTGGATGTAGTACTAAAATCTTGGGCAGCCAGAAAAAAACCGTAAATTCAGAATAAAATTTAAGTAAAAAGCAACACCTCAAGAGTACGATGAGATGATTCTCTTTTAAGACTTTTGATATGAGAACAAATATACATTGCTTTACTGTTATGTCCGAAACGGTTAAGGTTTATATTTCAAAAACAGTTTTTGTAATAATGTATGTGTTAGAAACCTAGTCTTCAATAAGGTATACTAATAAACCACGCATGCAACAATAGAAATGATTATAATTTGCCAGCCATAATGATTTAAGGGGTTTTTGTGGGCAACGCCCTTTTGCAGGGCAAATTTTCTCCACACCCCCCCATTACTTCAAGTCTAGTTACGCCCCTGGTCATCACTGGTTTTCTCAAGTTAGTGACAAGAAAGTTTTGAAGCGAGGGAAAGATGTTTTCTGTTATCACTCGACGACAGAAATTTTGAGGCACTAAGGCTTGTATAACGCAAGTTTGTCGATTTTGAACAATATGGCGAAAGATTTACTCGTCCCTGAATCTGAAGAATTAACGATGTGACAACAGTCGAGCAAGAGGACATTCGACTTGATAAACTTGCCCTCGAAGTAATGTGGTTTTAAAGGACTTTCCAAAGACATCATGCTATTAGCTTTTTTATTCAGCACCATTGAAAATGATTCAGCCCTGGCAAAGTGAAGATGCAAGCTTAAAAAATTTCTACACGAGGAAAATTAAATGTGATAACAAGGCATATTGTTTAATCATTGATGGAGGATATTTAGTCTAACTATCCCAATGAACATATTGATGAGGGAAATACGTCTGTAAACGTCCTGTGATAGGAGAAGATCCCAATGTAACCATGTGATTATCTAACTAAAAGAGAATAGTGTCGTTATTTTGTTTTTATAATTGTTTCAAACTGTTGTTTCCAATTTGCCTATAACATTTTGCTCAGCTTTAATTGATAAATTATAAAACTTTGTTTTACAATCCTTTACATTCGCAGTCAAAGCCGTAGCTCTTTGCTAAAGCTGCAGAATTTGGAGGAATTCACAAACTTGTTTTCAATTCAACCATGAAAGCGCGTCATATATGCAGTTTGGCAAAATTTAATCACTCATGACGGCGAACTTCCCACTGCATTCACTGAGGAAGAAAGCCCTACTTAACTCGTGTTTGCTTGCCTACAAGACTGCTGATGTTAAAGTTTAACACACCCAACCCACCATACAACAAGTTTACTAAAAGCCCTAACTATATAGAAAAAAGTCTTTTTTACTTCAAATTAATTATATCTATGTTGCAGCATTATCGAAGGATTTCATCCAAACATAACTGAACTAAATTCTTGTGTAACAAGAAGCTTTACAAAAGTACTTATCTACAATCTGCAATATGCAGTTAGCAAATTGGATGATGTGAAAATTAGCACTGATTTTAAGCAGAATGCTTCACAGCTGCTTCGTCATCATGCACGACAATCGTTTGTTTATAGGGGTCACAAATATGACACCTTAATATAGCGTATGACAGTTTTCGAAAAATGCAAATGAAGCTTGATTAGTTTCAAAATTTAGTAGGAACTAAATAGTCAATACGGTTTTTATAATACATCTTTCAGTATAAGTTTATATTGCCGTCTATTACTTCCATCAAAATTCAATTAAAAGAATTCATTGGCACGAAGTTTTATCAACGTACATTTTTCTACGAAAACAATCTAGACTAGCTTTAGTTCCTGCATTAAGATTTTCTCAGCTGCAACGTTCTATGCAACTTTCTTAATCTGTTATGATGTAAACATAGTTACATCAGGTGTACTTGTCATGATCAATGTTGACTTTGTGTGTTTTCAAAGTATGGATAGGAGTAAAATCTCCAACTTTGTTGAATATTCTTCGTACATAGTTCTAAAATCAGCTTCTTTCCAAACTGTTGCAAGCAAAGGTTGTGACCAGATAATCTAATAAACTCATCCTAAAGAGAATATAAAAAAGTCATTTTCCAAAAATCGGCTCCTATTTATATTTTGTTTTACTCTGCCGTGGAAGATAAAGTCGGAAGGCTCATGCAGTGAGAATGTCACTTTTCTAATTCGTAAATGTCTTATGATTCTACCGTAAATGCTTTGAATTTTTTTTGTTTCAAACAATTTATACAATAAAATAGCAAATGTATCCAATTTTATTGAGCATATTTAGCATCACAGCAAAAATATTTATTTATTTTAAAAATATATTAATATGAATACGAATTTTTTTGGTAGAGTTATAAGAAAAAAGAAAATTCTTATGGGAGAGTAATAAGTAAACTTTCTTACAAACTTTCGTAATGAATACTCTGAAAATGCGAAACTAGTTAGTTAGGACACAAGAAGCGAAAGTCCAATAAGCATTGAGAAAATTTTACTTTTAGTTTGTTGTACTCTCTTGTACAAAGCAAATGTTTTAATCTTTAAACTCACATACATTTTTAAGAAAAATATTAGTGGGATAAAAATTATTTGGATAGCATTTTCTCCCATTTTCAGTGAATTCTTCACTCACTTGACTGTAAGAAAACTTTTTCCTGGTTCTCATAGCTATGTTTTCTGTTTAAAATGTTTACAACCCTCATTCTGTTGCCATGTTTTGGTGGCAAATTATTTCACGTCATATGCTTCCATTTGTTTTTTTGATAACGCTAGAAACGTTTTTTAAAAATTAAAGCTATGATGAATTCACATGGACACCAGGTTGATAGCCAAGTAACGACTACCAAAAAAGCTCCTTTCATATTTGGATGCTATAATGTTGCTGCCTCTCCACCATTTAGTTCTCGTATAAATTATAAGATTTCTCTACATTTCACTGTTTCATTTTTCTTGTTAGAGCTACACATCAATACATTCAACATACCCTGGTATGCTCCCACTTTATGTGTCCATGAATTGTTTTACAATGCTGCATTTTAACGTCAACTCCTTCCAACCGCTGAAACACCCATGCAATGACCGTTTTTCCAAATTTCCATTTCTTTGTGTAAATAAAGAACTATATAATGCAAAAAGCAGAAAAATTGTTAACCGTCCACCCTTAGGAGTTTTCGAATCCAATATTAATTAGCCTCTTGATTGTGACACATTTGTCATCCTGGGAACAAAAATTTTATCACGACCAGCAAAGTATTCCAGCAGGTAGACAAAAGTGAAAAGAACAAACAATGAAAATACTATTTTGGCTCTGTTACCTGATTGCCTCCCAGTCCATGACATGGATACATGCCAAGTTGATGTCCAGCATTTTGTTTCCGAATGTGTCAATGCACATTCCGCTGTAGGCGTTTATCACCTGAATATTGGATAAAAGAAAAAACGAAAGTTCTCTTTAAAGTCACTGTCTTTAGAACTATACTTTTTGTGAAAATCCCTTTACAATGTTCAAATAAACAAAAATGTTCCATGATAAATTCTTTGTTCAATTAGAATTATCAACTTTGGAAGTCATTTAACATTCATACAAAATTGACTGCAAACTTATAAGAAATAACGTATCCTCTCAACTAAAAAAAGTGTACCTTACCTCCTGGGCCTTTCTTAACTATATAAGTGGGGGCGTTCGCCCCACCCCAACTCTCATTCCGCCCTCCTCACTTATGGATTTTGCCCCCATCGAGGGGCAATTCCACTATGCCTTCAATTTGTGCTTCATAACGTAGTAATGATGTTTTAACATGTCGGCAGTGCAAAAATATCTTGTATGTTGTTCCCGACACCATTTTGTTTAGCATTTTGATAATCTATAAATTTTGTGCAAAATGGCGTCGAAAAATGAAGAGCTCGTGTATAAAAAACACCACTGCAATATCAAAAATACAAATACTAATTGTTATCCTTTGCTTTTGAGAAGGAATAAAACAAATACAAAATTACAACAAACGTCATAAAACTCTTTTATTTATTAAATCTTATTTTGAGTTTGCGGCGAAGGAACGTCACCAGGTGAGCAATGGCCGACGAACCTTGTGCAATACCGCCAACACAGGGGGGGCGCTACAAGCGAAGCAGATCGGCATAGGTTGTGAACCTCTTCCCCAAGGAAACGATGGACGTGATGAGATCGTCAGAAGCGGTTGTAAAAAAATTGTTAAACACAAAGAACCATTTAAGACAGAATCTTCATAATTTTGTAACTCATCGAGCAGATTGGCGTGATGTCGGCTAAGGTTTTCTAAGAGTTGCTTTGTTGGAGAGGAAAGGAATTTTTCTAACTCACCTGAGTTGACTCATCTTTCATAAAGCTCATTCGTCTGCTCTGTTTGGTCGTTTTTCGAATTTTTAAAACTATCAATCACGAGTCTTTTGAAAGCGTCGTACAGGTATTTTAGGAATCGCATTGCGTTGTTATAATGCTTTCTTTTAAGCATTTGGTCAACGGAAGATTCACCAAGAAGATTTGCTTCGATTACGATGTCGCGAAGACCAGCATCAGCAAACCTCTTTCCGATAACAGCAAGGAATATACACATTGTATGAAACCCTCCAAGCCCCAAAACGACGAACTGCTTAAGATCTATGTATCTTGGATTCATCATAACTTCCACAACCTTAGCGTTTATCGCAATATCAAGCACCACATCTGTTTCGATTAAACCAAGTTTTTCTGCCTTCACCTTTAATTGACTGAGGAGTTCCAGAACAGTATCATGGGACGTTGGAGATTTGTTAGTCGACGGCAGGTATCCAATTTCATGGTAGCTGTTGTTGTCGTTGTCGCACAACAAATAATTAAAGCCTGTCCAACTAGGTATCTGCTGCTCGAAATTTGTCTTATTGACTTGAGCTCTGGCGATGATCCAAAGCGTATCAAAAATGTATGAGAGTTTTACTTCGTCTGTGTGCATGCGTAGCTGAATGCTAGTCGTGGCTTCTGTGTTTTTGCGCTTCACCTGAACGTACGAAGGTATCTCTGTTAAAAGAGGTTCAAACTTTTTCGTTTTTTGTTTCATACATGAATGTGGAGACACTAAGGCGTCTACAGAAGATGGCTGGGGTTCATTTATTACAACATATGATGGCTCGATGACAATGCCATTCGTACAGTGCAAACTAGGCCCTTTGAGACTTTCAGGATTGATGTTGTTGTTATCCCAAACAAAAGTGACGAATTTAGATGGCTGAATAATAGCTCGAGAAAAGGACCTGTGAACTTGGTCTTTTAAATGTTGAATTGCCAGAGTAGTTTCAAGAATAAACACATCATCATAAGACATCCCGTGGCCGAACTTTTGTATCCAGTTGATAACTATTTTGGAGCCCGTCTTTCTTTTGATGCAAAAAGGAAAGGTTGTATGCTTTGAAGTTTTTTTCCGACCATTGTTGGCGTGGTAGATCAGATCTGGTCCAATTAAGGACGCTAAACGCATCACCTTTGCGGATTTCGTTGATTTATGAATGAGGACTCCTTCCAAAAAACAGGTTTGTTAGTATTGGAATTTCTTTTTCTTCGGACAGAAGCTCTGGTGGTGGCGAACTTCTAAAAGTACTGGCAGTTTCCAATAATTCTTTACGTATTTCATGGCTAACTGCCCCTTTTCAACATTGTTATTACTCACTGCCGTACTTTGGACACCAAAACCCAACTTTTGAACCAAAAGATTTCTGAATCTTATCTTTAAGCTTTTGTACTTTAAGTGAGCTAAACTGATGTTCAGCACCAAATAAACGTTCTGCAATTTCTAAGTATTTCTTAGTTAAATCAACCATCCGCCAAACTTCACACCCAAGGATTACCTTCTCTTCGATGACTGCAGATAGCTCCTGAAAAACGGTTTCACCATTGCTTGAAGCCACTGGTTTTGTCTTGCGCTTTTTGCAGATTTCCATATAACACGATCTGTGATAAAAATACTCCTTTGCTAAAGTTGTCTGCCATTCTGAGTTCCAAACCTCTGTTTACAAATGTGGAAAATCGAATGATAGAGCAGCATCGTGCGAAGATCGTGCACCATTCTCAGTCTTGCATTTTTCCAATTGCTCATAACCACTTCCACCTTCTGCTGTTTTTCCTTCCACACACACAACACTCGTGATCTGCCAATAACGTACCTACATATATTTACATAAGTAACTTAATCAACTGTAAGTTTTAATTATAATTAGGGTCTTACTGATAAAGAGACATCAGCGAATTATACCTCTTCGATCTGTTTTTCTTGTTGAATCTCGCTGTCGCTCACGTATAGGCTTTTTGACTTTTAACTTGCCGTGAGTATATTTTTTATAACATTTTCGATGATACCCGTACTCTGGCGAGGGAAGATCTTTCCCAAAAGAATCGATTATTGCAATAACTTTCTTATCCTCACGTTTCTTTGCAGCTTTGTAGATAGATTTTTTGGACGTGTCACTGAATCTAATCATCGATTCACACGGACTCTTTTCGCTGCACTGAAGAATGCACCCGATAAATGTTTTATTTGATGTAGAGTTTTTTTGTGCTTTTGACAGTGAAATACTCACATCAACTTCAAACGGTATATTTTTTCGTTTTCCAGACATAATTTGTCAGACATTACATGCAACCAATACAACATGCCAGGCGAACATATAATTTTTATGTAGTTTATATGAAGTATGGCAATGCCGCTGATCAAAGTAGCCAAGTCTCACTTCTACCTGCAAAATTATTCAAAAATCATGGCGCTCCTCAAAACAAACCAAACGCTGTCAATAAAAGTTAATCGTCGGCCTTCTAAAGAACATTTTTTCTCGCCGACTTATTCAGATGGTTTTTAAAGGTGTTTAACTACAATTCTAGCATAAAATGAAATTGCCCCTAGGTATGGTAAGTTTTTACTCAATTTTCTTCACATATCTGCCTGACTATCAGAGGTAGCAAGCCTCCAGTTACAGAATTCTAGTCAGCTTTTTGTGTCCTATTGCATCACAACATGATTGTTGAAAGGTCTGTCTCAACATACAACATGCTGTTTTCTAACCTACGAACAGCCACTTCAGAGATGACATTAGTTGACTGATTATTAATTCACTGGAACGGTGTTACGAGCGCTCATTACGATCCACGGCTTGCTGTTTAGAAATTCATGCTCGATAAAGACAGAAGAATGAATTTTCCAACTGTCAGCACGTAAATGGAAAGGGATTTTATCAAGAAGTTTTTCAAGCAACCCTCACAACAATAAAACTTTTATTGTAAAATATTGTAAACTCGTTAGGTCTATAGAGCTTTTACAATCAAGGTTGCTTGTTTGTTTGTCTTATATGGAACAAGACAACCATGGGAATATTTAATATATTCAAAATGTTTAGTATGAATATTTCTATACATCTTATATTACTTGTATTACACTAGACCCTTTTGTCACCCAACCCCCACTGAGAAATTCTGAGAAAGGCCCTGCTTACCTCTCCTCTTCCCAATGGATTCAGATCAGGAATTTGCATTTCTGGCATGAGCATTTCAAGATACCAAGAGAAAGTCTTGCATTGTAATCTTTTTCTCAATTTTTGTCTTTCTGATAAATCGCCAGCATCCAGTTTCGCAAATGAAGGATGCTTCATGGTATATACAAATGGCTTAAATTCGTCTAGCCAGACATCTACAAAGCGCTTTATATTCTTGTCTGTTGAGTGCATGTCAGTTTTGTAAGGCATTCTATCACGAAAGACATGGCCAACTTTTGAGCAAGGTAAAATTTCTATTGTTCCACCACACATCCAAATCTATCAAAGAATTGTAATTAGCATTTATACGTTTTATGTCCTCAAAATGTGTAAACCGACTCATTACAGTTTTTTAAAGAAGTACTGTCACAAAGCAAGCCCTTTTAAAACGATACGTTTTAGCATGACAAAGAATGACTATAGCACTATACAAGAATACAACGATGACTTGTATTCTTTTAATTATAGAGAACTAGTTTGATTTCATTTTTTTGCAATTTTTCGTGCTGCAGAGTTTCAAATACTGATCAATAAAGGGAATAAAACACTTTGGATCGAATATCAATACTGGTGTTAATGATAACAGCCAATGGGATGAATTTATTTCATACTAGCCTACCCTAAACGACATCTCGAGGTTTTCACCACCCCAGTAAGTCATATTGGTGTCATATGCTCCAAGACGATAAAAGAATTTTTTTGATATTGCAAACAAGCCACCAGCCATTGTCGGAGATCTAAATGAAAGTCATGCAATTTAATTATGAGAAGTTTGGCCTTATTGTTTCAATGAGTGCATATGCGATTATAGTCCAGCGGATAGGCGTTTCATCAATATGTCATTGACTTACATAATACACACATTTTAGAGAAGGAAAGCGTTATTTCTTGCAAAGTATCACAATTTCTTCATCATTGAATCAACTCAAACTCAAGCTTACGCATTGTATATAATCTATATTTGGAGAATTTGTAGCTTTTTTATCAAACAATGAAACATAGTTAACAAAAGAAACCTCAATGGTAGTCCCCTGATCTCCCTTGATTTCTCTTCTGCATTCATCTTTCGCCATTTGAAACGCATTTCCCAATTAAATATTCCAATACTAGGTTCGTGTCTCTGTGCGTAGTGAAATGTTTTATGATCAATAACTTCAATGTCAGGTGTAACAACGTGTGTTTGATCCTCGCTAATTCTTGCTAAAAGTGGCTCAAGCCAACCTTTGTTTGCTTCGCAATGCGAATCAAGAAAAACTAAAACTTCTCCCATGGCTTGACTTGCTCCGAGCATTCTAGCTCCCACAATTCCATGGCGCTTTGGCATTCTCAACAAGCTTACTTTTTCAACAATCTTAACTTTTCATGAAGTTTTGATCCCAAATGTTCTAGTATATGAAAAATTCCATAATATTATTGGCTATTGCTTTAATAGCAAAAAATAGCTCATCTTTGGGCCCATTCACACTTAATTCGTTAGCTCATCGAATTATTTGATTCGAAATCGATTCGTTTTAAAATGAAAAAACACGGGTGTTCACAATTAAAGTTTTATCCGTATTATTTTTCGCTTGATAACATAGTATCATAAGAAACTCAAAAAGATAGATATAGAGAAGCAGGTCTTTTAGTCTACGTCTAGGGTATTGTGGGTACATACCTTAGAATGTATACTTTATGTAAAATGTATGTTTACATTTACTTCACGTGATTGACATTAAATTTTGGCGTCTTTTCTAAACCTTCATTGAATCTTTGAGAATAAAAATATTTAATAATAACGAATACAAATGGCGGAGATTACTGGAATGGGCATACTTTTGCGGGAATACCAAAAGAACGGAAAAAAGCCACAAGATCGAAGGTAATGCGAAAAAAATACTGCAATACTTCTCCGATTCGAGACGACCATTTCAAGTGGCCCGAGTTAGTTCGGATTGAATTCTTTTTTGCATCACTTACAAGTGTTCACATTAGCCCTCATACAGACTCGAATCGATTTCGAATCGATTTAAAGCGTTAGTGTGAATGGGCACTTAAATTAAATGTTCGTAAATGTAGATCGTCCAGGTTGGTATAGTCCTGAGGACTGTTCTTGTTGTTGACTGACGTTTCGACAACCTTAGCGGTAGTCATCTTCATAGTCAAATGCAAAACAGTCCTTCTCAGGACTATACCAACCTGGACGATCTACATTTACAAACATGTAAAGATACTCCCGGGTTCAAACCATTTACTTTAGCACTTAAATTAAGTTATTTAAAATTACTAAAGTTACATTAAACAATGACATTGTGATGGTAGTGTCTACAAAAAACTTTAATACTACTCTAAACAACGTTTTGATATAAAAAAGAACTGTTTTAAGTAAAAATTGAGACAAATTATATCAAATTATAGTAGTTACACGATGCATTTTGGCAGACTTCTATTGAGTGCGCGCTTCTTAGTAATGACCACCAAAAATTTACTGACATTTGTAAGAATACGAAAAATTACGTCGCATTCTAAAACAATGGTAATTTTAAACCAACGTGGTTTATGAATTTTCTTGTGGTGGATGTATTTCCAGTTACATTGGGGAGACCACCCGCCACCTTTCCACACGGATTAAAGAACACACAACCACGGATGAAAACTCACACATATTCAGACACTTACTCTCCTCACCACACTGCAAAAACAGTTACACACAATCCTGTTTCCGTATCTTGGACACCGCTCACATGCCTTTCGCCCTTAAACTCAAAGCCCTTTATATCAAGAAGCGTAAACCTAACCTCAACAAACAAATACAACATCTTAACACTATCTTTGACCTCATTCCAAAGCCATCATCAGAGAATACATATAATATATTAATCCTAACACGGTTTTTTAATATGCACATGAAAAACATGTGACTTGGACGAATTTGTCGCACTTTCGGGATACTAGTCCGCCGCTCTTTGTTGACCCACAGGATTGGAGACGAGTCAAATCTCTTAAAACTGCGTATGGACGAGAGAATCTCGCCACTATAGTAGTTTACTGAAGTGACGAGAATCTCTCGTCCATACGCAGTTTTAACAGATTTGACTAGTCTCCAATCCCTGTGGGCTTGGTAGCTCAAAAGGTAGAGCGGCGGGCTAGTATCCCGAAGGTGCGAGTACAAATCTCGTCGAAGTCACACGTTTTTCAAGTGCATATTAAAAAACCGTGTTAGGATTAATATAACTATCTTTGACCTGTTAATAGCAAATACTACTTTATCAAGTATTCATTTTCTTTGCAATTTTTTCTTTTCTTTGATAAAACCTAACACGATAATTATTCATAACTATTCGATACTTTCGCTTTATCACTATATACATATTATCATGTAAACTTCCTATATTTATTCACTTCGCACTGAAGATGGCATAAAGTATGCCGAAACATGTTTGCTATAAAGAAATTTGTCGTCTATTTTAAATGTTCAGTGTATATATTAAGAAATTTCAGCTTTTTACCCAACATTATATATGCGATCGACAAAGAAACTAAAAAAGTTATTGATGTTCAATAAGCATGTGATTTGCCAAGAAATGTAACTGCTATGAAGTTTGAGATTATTTCCTGATGAAACAAAATGAGAATGTCTCTTGCTAACTTTACTATAACATTTTTGTGTTAATCTAGTTATTACTGGCCTGTTTAATTTTGAGCACAAATAATTTTAAGGTAGGTGACCCTTGCCGACCAGACTGTAAGTTTAAAGAGAGTTAGTTAAAAAGTTTGTACAAATGTGTGTCATTTCGATTCAACTCTTCTGATTCTTAAAATCTTAAAAACTTGAAAAAAAGCTAGCAGCAATGAATACACATTAGCACGTTCAAAATTTCTAAAATGGTAAGAGAATGAATCGTTTAACTTACCGAAGCCATTAAATATTTCAGATCCATCATCAATTAGGATGATTTCTAGTAGAAGCTCATGAGGTGAGCGAGAGAGAACGCTGTATATTGTTCGAAGCAATGTCGACCATGCTTCGTTATGAAAGATAATTATCACACTCGCTAAAGGTAAAATTACTGGGTATTTTATGGTAAAACATCTGTAAAAATATAAAGTAAAAAACGATATTTTTGAGAGTCAATTAAAGTAAATACTCATAACATTTTACGCACAAGACTCCCTTACATAAATGTTGGTTGTATTGTATGTATTTTTGTCAGATTGGGGACAGATTAAAGGAAATAAACGCAGATTGAGTATAATATAGAACAAGAGAAATATGAAAGCTGTGAAAAATATGAAATTCTTACTTACTTATGTAATCTATTGTCTGGTATATTTCTGAGAAGTCCAATTTTCTCACTTTCCAACTCATTGAAACTGTATTTACTAAAAATTCTCTTCTGAACTGATGATAAGTTTTTTTCTGTAGACATTGCATTTAATAGATCATCCTTTGCTGTTACTGGCGCATAATCAACGTAACGACTTTCAAATGCTTGAATATTCTGATGAATTGCTTCATTTCTATGAGCATGGTGCTTTAACGATCCTGTGATAATTTGATCGTCTACGCTATTTGAAAAGATCTTTAGCAACAATGTTAATTCACCAATGTATATGGTTGATGCGATAATAACAGCTATTGTCAAATAAAAAGCCTTTCTTCTTTTGAGCAGCATAGCTCGCGTGTTGACTATTTTTTATTTTGCATTCTCAGTTGCTTAATACTTTACAATCTTGTTTAAAAGGAAAATTTCATCATTCATTACCTTTCAGCAAAGTAAGATTCTATTGATGTGTAAGTTGTAATAAAAGGACAAAATAAGAATATAAATAAAAAACGAAAAGGATATTATTCACCGCCACACGTTGAGACCACAGGTACCATTGTCAATAATTGACAATATTGATAATAGAATTGCTTCTCGTAAGTCATTGCCGTGACAAACATGATTGCTACTGATACATTATGTTTGACGGTCTTGTAATTTTTATAGATATAGTCATATAATTTAGTTCGTTTAACCTGTTTTTATCTTATTTGAACTCAGTTCTCTAAAGACAACCAGTTTAAGTTCTCCTGCAATTAAGGGAGATTCTTTCACGTTGGTCGGTGAAAAAGGCTAAAATTTTATCTTCCCAGATAATGGTTGTCACTTAATTTGAAGAATTTTACCAGGACGCATTAAATTTGTTCTTTAAGAGGGTTGCCACAAGAATGCATGCACTTCTTTAAACTTACGAGTTCAACAATAATAGTGTAAACTTTTGTAACGTTTGATAAATTTTTAGTTCATCGCGTGACCGAGGTGTGATGATCAAAAAGGCAAAAACATGACAAGATTTAACATGAATTCGCTGTTTTTTGCTGAGGTAGTGATAGTAAAAACATATACTTTATACATAGTTCATTTACACTATATGGCTTTAATAATTTAAGAGACTTTGCACATTATAATACGTTATAATGTGCAAAGTCTCTTAAATTATTAAAGCCATTTTTGCCAACTATATTCAGACAACATGTTAGTTTTACAATCTTTATTGCATACATCTTCAGCTGGTATTCTACTTCTTTCATGCTAGAGAATCTTTCATTTTCTGAACATTGTTGGTTCTCCGTAAGTTTTTGTAGTAGCCATGAGCCTTCTGGTTTTTGTCATGTTCTGCCAATTTCAGAGTATTATCATTATTCATTTCTCTAGGATCGATTGGTTACTGGTTAGAATACGATACGATAGAACGGAAAAACTTTACCTGTACTTTAACTATAAGAATTTAGTTAACAATAAGATTAGATGGTAACAACAAAATACACTTACAAATACATATGCACAACGCTGAAATTTTGCTATGGCTTGAAATCAGTTTATGTTATTACTCCATTAATATGTTATAATTTCCACATTCTGGCCATCACACAACTAAAATTCCAAAACAAATCTTTTCACAAATTTGTACATGAACGATTATACGAAGGGAGCCCATCTCAACTTGGTGCACTTGTGAACTCCACGCGAGACATTACACGCGAGAGAAGGGAAATATGAAGAATTAGCAAAAAAGTACCCCCAAATGTGTTTTGTCTCTTGTGTGTTTGATTACTGCCCAAAGTTTGGTAAGTTGTTTTATAATATTTTATCATAGTACTTTTCATGGCTCGTTACATTTATAAAATTCATCTTGCTTTCAAGATATTTCAACGGAATAATTAACGGTTTGGACTTAGTCATGTTGCCAAAATGCTCCCTTTGTGGTAAAGTTGTATACCCGGTAGAACAATTGAAATGTCTTGATCAGGTTCGTATGGGATACTTTCATGTTCGCTGTTACATCTGCTGCAAAATTAATCTATTTACGACGTATCTCTTTCGAGGTTATTTTTTCATTGCAAATTTAACGGTTAGGTCTGGCACAAGAAATGCTTTAAATGTGTCGTGTGTGGAATGACTTTGACAATGAAAAACTATAAAGGATATAATAAGAAGCCATACTGTGGAGCGTAAGTATAATATTTAATTACTTTACATTTAAATCAGTTTATGACATATTTTCAGTCAAGAATGTCTTTCCAATTCAAAGCATTGTTTGTCATTGATTTAAACTAATGATATCAACAAGTTGGAGCTGTGCTTATGTGTCCTATAAAATTTTGTTTTATGTCTGTCTGTTGTCTTGTCATTTTTGATTTGCAAATGATTTCATGGAATCGATCGAACAATAAAATTTAGCCGCGCAGGCTCTGGAGTCAACAATAGCAATAATGAAATATGCTTTTGTATCAGACTTCCTTCATGGCTGACATAAAAATCGACAATAGGTAACCATGGTCGATTTAAAAGTTACCTATCAATAACTGGAAATTACTACGATAAAAAAATTATTATCTATGGTATCATTTAAAGTAGTTTAGCATTCCTTATCCCTTGGTTTCAAGGGAAAAACCAAATTGTAGTTGACAAAGAAACTATGTTTGTGAACTGCGAAGTATAATATTTGCTCATACTTACGTCTGTTGTAATATCAAATTACTTTTAATTTATCGCGTGACTCTTACTGATATGACAAACAAGCTCGCTGATGAATAACTAATGAGGAAATATTTATATAGTAAAGTTAGGTTTTGAGTTTGTATTCATCATTTGCATCTTCTCCTTTTTAAATGCCATTTTTCAGAACCATTGTCAATTATTCATACTTGGATTAATTTAAGCTCAAGTATATGCATAATTGATAAGGATTATAACAAGATGACATTTAATCAAACGCGAAAAGTTCAAAATAATTCGCACTTTGAAAGCTTAGTGCTCGCGTACCCATAGGCCAAATTTCCTAAAACTTTGTTAGCCTGAGCAATATGTACCATATTTTATTCCAATGTGTTTAATTACTTTTTAGCTGTATCATTATTGTGCGCAAGCTATTTCAAAAGTGCTATTTAGCAACACAATTCTCACTCTAAAAATGGTTATTATTTTCGAAACTTTTAATGTTAGATGAGCCGTTGGAAGTCTTACTGCCTGTTTCCACAAAAGGTTCTTGCAGATCTTGCGCACTTATGACTTTTGCAATGATTTCCTAGTTGTTCAGGTTTTTTTTTGATACACCCCGTAGATAAATTATGTGCAAAACGAATGAAATGAAATAAAACGAGCATTATTGAAGAATGGTGAACGCTTGCAGCTTGTCTGCCAATATACTAAACTTTTTTTCCATGTTGGCATGTGTTTGTTACGTACACTTTTTTCAAAATTTATTGCTTAGTGAAGCCATGGAGCTTTCTGCCTCTCTAATTCTCCCCAACTCCTCGGTACTTTGAACAATAGAACAGTCGAAAGACTAGAAACTTGAAAGTACTGTGGCAGTTATTTGCATGCAGCTTTGCGCCCAAACGAGTCGAGAGTCACGAGACCTCAGAGTTTGTATGTAATACAAAGTATGCAGAAATCACTAACGAAAATCCAAAGGAAATCTAAACGATTGCAAATTGGTATTTCGCCAGACATGTTGGGACTTGGTGTTAGTGAACAATAACATTTGAATAGACTGCTCTCTCTCTCCTCTATATATATTGTAGAAAAGTGAAAGTATCTCCGGATTTTTTAAAAATTATTTTATTGAGCTTTCGACTCGGTGCTTCGAGCCTTCTTCAGAATAATATTGGAAGTTATTAACAATTGTTTTTAATTTGCAGACGTTTAGAACGTCTAATTGTATTAATTCATGGATTGAGATGATTGAATGATTTGGAATGCGTTGTTATGGGAATTTATATTCGCAACTTGGTTCAGTAAAGCCAACGACAAAACAGACATATTGACATACCCATCATATATTTACAACTAAAGAAAAGGGACAGAAGAACTACAAACAACACCAAGACTACAAAAACACACTAATAATACCAACACCAATCCTAATCATAATACACCCGAACCAAAACAACGCATTCCACACTATCCAATCATCTTAATCCTTCCCTTAATCTAATTAGACGCTCTAAACGTGTACAAATGAAAAGCAATTGTAAATAGATGATAACTTCCTATATTCTGAAGAGGGCTCGAAAAACAGAATCGAAAGCTTAATAAATCATTTATAAACAGTCCTGAGAAACTCTTATTATTGATCATAGATATGCCTGGATTACATATCTCCAAGCTTATATATTATATATACATATATATTGCAAATAATGCAAAATGTTCAAGTATAAGTATTTGTTTTTGTACAGACATTATCCTTCTACGAAGTTCACAGTTGTTTCTGATACACCCGAAAACTTACGTTTGGCTAAACAGTCAAAGCATCAAAGTCAAGTACGTACGCGTTGAAAAAATTAGCTACAAATAGCTGTATGGTCATTTTACTCAACTAACAATTCACCCACTTGGTTATTCTCATTTTCTACAACATTCCATCCAACATTTATGGCACCGAACAAAGATGATTATTACTAACATAGAGAGAACGTATATCATTAAAAGCTCTGTTTCTTTCAGTGCTTTCCTAAGTTCATTTTTTGCGGAAAGGGACCAGATGCAAGAATAAGTTTGCAGAAAATGATAAAAGAAGTGAAGTGATTGATCATGTTATGCCCTTAACGTGTCATGTATGTTAAAACAAAGGCAATGTCAGACTCCATTGACTTCAAAAACGGGAAATGGACGTTTATATTTTAACTTTTGTTGATTCAAAAAATATAATCAAAATATGAATAAGTACCTTAATTGTGCCACACTTTAAAAGTTATTGATTCTACATGTATCTAGTGTAATCACTATCAAATTGTTAGGTTGAGTATCACAAGAAGTTTACAGAAGAAAAAGGACATCACACAGCAGTTGCCGATGATCCTGAAACAGAGAGATTAAAGAAGGTTACAAAACAGGCCAGCCAGGTTCAATATACGGCAGAAACAAGGCAAACCGCAAAGGCAAAGCACATTGAAGAAGAAGGTTTGTTGTTTTGAGATTTTGAACCAAGTGTTTTGAAGAATGGATTGGATGTTGTGCAACGTGCCATGTAAACTGTCGCGAATTTTAGCATAGTGCGGCTGAAAAGTTATTTACAAAATTTAAACTCATTTTATGGTTCCAGTATTTTCCAACATGTAAGTCTTACCTAACACATATTCAAATGGTTTACTTTTAACAATGTTTATCTTCACCATTTACTTTGAGAGGATGAAATATTGAGACAAAAGAAGAGAAGAATTCTTTTCAAATGGCTAAGACCTTGAATATTTTATTTTGATTGCAGATTTCCAATCAACCACTCTGTTTTTAAGAAAGACGACTTATATTTGACATTATGTTCTTTATTGTTAGAACCATACCGAACCGAGATTTTACAAGGGAACCACTTCACATCCGATGATAATTTTGCACCAGTTAATGTTATAATACCAGTTTCGGTAGAATCCATTCCTCTACCCAAACAGGTGAGTTGTCATTTTTTTCGTAGAAGCACTATCGCTAATGCACATTTAATGTAGAACACAAATTTTTATAAAAATAGACATGTTTGGACATCTCATGATGCCATCCTCAGTTTGAGTAAATAATTACATAAATAATAATAAAAAACATTAACAAAACTAACCCTGACCTCAATGTTCAAGTTTTTAAATTCAACACAATATTTAGTTTGTAACACGCTCCCCATTTATTTGTCTCAATTCCTTATTATTGTTACAATTTTCCGTATTTATATATTTATGTTACTGTATCATATTATACTTTTATATAAACTTTGTATTATTTATGTAACTATCACTAATACTGAAGATGGCATTATGAGATGTCGAAACATGTCTATTTTTAAGAAATTTGTGGTCTACATTAAATAAGTTGTCATTATAATATTCCTAATAATAACGTTGATATCACGTGATTTACGTTTGTTTTTATTTTCTTAACTGAAGTTCATCTGTTATAAGCTGGTTTCTTGGAAATTTCTGGAACGTTTTTACCAGTTATTATATTATATTCAACATATTTATATATTATATTCGACATATCAAATCTGTGAAAACAATAAAGATCATAACAAAAATGAAAAAAAATCCATTTTTTTAAAAGTACATAATACATAAAATCATTCAGGTGAGAGTATCTGCAATCAAGATTTATAGACTAGTTTTGGTGTAGCAAATTTTTATAATGTATTTTTGAAAATATTCGGTGTTCATAAACTTTCTGCATTCTTCTTAAAGGAAATAAGATACATGGCAATTTACGACTATGATAAAGCCGAAGACGATGAGATAACTCTGTGTGAAGGTGACATGATCACAAATGGAGAAATTGTTGCGGAAGGATGGATGCTTGGTACAAACATGCGAACAGGCGAATATGGGATGTTGCCTTCAAACTACGTCGAACAAATATAACATAAAAGATGAAACAAATGATTTTATGTAGAAGTAGTTTAATAAATGGATATGCAGCTTCAATTAATTATTCAAAACAGTCTTTTTATTGTCATGGTTAATAATTTTAATCGACAGTAAATTCGTTAGACAATAAAACTCCCCGTCAAAGCAATCAATTGCCCCAATGGGATTCATGCTTGTGAAAACTATTATTAAAACATTTAAATATTTGATTTCTATCAGTTTGTTTTTTTTTTGTGCACACGAAGATAATTGCTTCTTTAACATATCACTGATGTAACAAACAAATGTCATAACCCGGGTTACGCAAATCACGTGAACCGTGTTTTGGTATCCGCGTGATATTTTCCGCCGACCACCCGTTTCTTTTTTAGATGGTCACATGACTTATATGAAAAGTTCGTATTCATTTTATATAGATCGTTATGCAAGGCATCTCCAACAACTTTTAAAATTCGGTAAAAATGAGGTTAGAAAGCGGAAAAAAGAGTGTATCTCTTTTTCGATCAGAAGAAATGACATTAGCACAGTTATTTCTACAATCTGAGGCGGCATACGCGTGTGTTAGCGCTTTGGGAGAGCTAGTAAGTCTTGGACATTGTGTTTATCTTGTGTTTCCCGGTATATAAGAATTTGTTATTTCTATCTTACTTTTAACCACTTTGTTGTATTTCCCAAATAGGGTTTGGTTCAATTTAAGGATGTAAGTAAGAAAGATGTAATTTTCTTTAGCTTTGCTTTAAATTAATATGAGTAACATTGTCAGATTTGAATACAAATGCTTAAATGTGAGTGTTATTCTATTTCAAGTATTTCTACATCTATGATCTATCTGTGTTAAACAGAATATTTGTGTTCTTAGGAAAAAACGGTTTGCCATTTCTTAAATTTTTGATTATTCTTTTGCCATTCCTGGCAATATGTAGTCCATCTATTAGAAAATATTTGCATTGACAAATTGGAAATTGAGAACAAGTATATTTATTATTCAAGTTGAATCCTGATGTGAATGCTTTTCAAAGGAAGTTTGTCAATGAAGTGCGAAGATGTGATGAAATGGAACGTAAACTAAGTCAGTGTAGCTATTATTTTGTTTATTTTGCTCAAAGAGTTACATGTTTACTGTATTTTTATTTGTACTGTATCAGTAGTTGGAAATCTTTACACTGAGCAGAGACTTTATTGACATCAGTATGTTTTTGTCACTATTAAACTTAGCTTTAAGCCCCTTACAGGCAATTAAATTTTTATGTGGAAAATTTTTTTGTTCCTCCCACATCACCTTGATACATTTGTTTGACTTCTCATGTTATCTTAAACCATACTGATAAAAAATTAGTCTTGTGGTAAATATTTCTAGGACAGTTGCATTTGCTCAGAAGCTGACATGCTAGCTTTTGAACAAATGCATTCGTTGTAAAGTTTGCCCAAGTTTCTCATACAGACGAGCAAAAAACATTAGTTACATAAAAATTAGTCATAGAAAAATTATGTTGTCTGTAAGGGGCGTTAGTTGTGGCATATTTCCCACAAATTATGCATATAAGTCTGATACACTGAACATTGGAAGTTAGTTGATGTTTATTTTGAATATAAGTGATGTCGAATGCAATCCTATTTAGTTATTTTCATATATTTCTCATAAAACTATAAAATGGCTTGTTAATTACATTTGTTGTTAATATGGACAACATGTTGTTAAGATGGAAAACATTTTCATGTTTTTAATTTTGATCAAGAATTGGATGATTTTGTTTCCATCTTTATAGGATTTCTGCAAAAGGAAATACTTAAGGCTGGCATTGACATTGGAACATCTCATGGAAGTCCTTCTGCCCCTCATCCTCGGGAAATGATTGACCTTGAGGTATTTAAATTACTACCGTACTGAGGATAAGGTTTCAAAATTTTTATTTTCAACCAGTGGTGGATCTGGGCATGTTTTAAATTTGATATATGTCACAATTGGAATCCTGTAGCATATTTTTTAGCAAAATTTTGCATGTAGAAATGATTGTGAAGTCTTTCAAATTTCAAAATTATCCATTGAAGTGTATTCTGACTTCAAAATCATTTAAAATTCTGTGTAAATTTGTAACTGTTGAGATGTCTTGATTGTTCTGTGTTTTTGTTTTTATATGACATGATTTGCTACCCAATCTTGCTCTTAGTTATTTTGTCAAAATGGCCTCCTTAACTGATTTGAAAAATTAAAACCAGTTACAGTCTTAATTATTTTTTAAGAAAGTGAAGATGTTTACAAAGGTTTTCCTCTGATAACTATGATACATTAATCATCTTTCTTTGGGAAATTCTTTTTTTTACTAATTCATCTTTTTCCTTTTTCCATTTTTATTAATGTTGTGTTTGTATCTTTAATTGAAGGCACAATTTGAACAGCTTGAAAATGAAATGAAAGATAGCAATGTGAATTTTGAAGCTATGAAGAAAGGCTTATTGGAACTTACTGAGCTCAAACATATTTTAAAAAAGACGCAAGTGTTCTTTGAAGAGGTCAGTTCATCAAGGGTATCTTTAAGATGGTCTTTCATAGTTTGCGCTTGTTGTCAAGTTATTTACACAATTTAAAACAAATCACACGTTTCAATGGATGTCTTGTATGGAGAAGAAGACACCATTTTTACATATCTCTGAGGGTTTTTGTAAATTTCTCGTGGGCAATTAGTGATTGATTACATATTCTATTGTGTGTGTGCCGCCATGTTGGCATGTAGGCTGAGCATCATCTCTATGAACCACAGCATGAAGGAAGAACTGATGACTTAGCCAACTTGCTGGATGAACATCAAGAACAGCCTGGATCTCAACTTGGGTTGGTATTGACATGTTAACCTGTCTTTATAGGGTTTAATTATGGTACATGTTGTTTAAGCCACACATACGTAGCAAGGTTTTAAGAAATTTTGATGATGCGTAAGTAAACGCTTAGCTTTCAAAATATGGATTTTGAATTTTTGTTTTTAGTGCTATCTTGGTATAATCTTGATCAATTACGTATGCGTAAATTTGAGCTTAAATTAATCCAAAGTGGATTATTGATAAACTTGTTAAGAAAATGGCAATGAAAAAAGGAAATACGCAAAATAATCCCCAATTTGGTTGCCTAGCGTTCGTGCACGGTTTGGACACGTTCAATTTCCCTGAAGTTTGTACGCTTGACAACATGTACCATATTTTAGCCGTATGTATGTTCAAATTGCTTTATACGTAGCATTGTCATTTTCGTCCGCAATCTACTTCAAAAGTGCTTCTTGTTAACACAATTCTCACTCAAAAAGAGGTTATTATTTGCAAAAATTACACTGTCAAAGGTTTTTGTAGATTTTGCGCGCTGATAATTTTAACGACGTTTTATACACCCAGGACGTATGTATAGCTATGTAGCTAATTCAACAACATACGTTACGTAAGTAAATTGCAGATACGTGTGGTGAATTTAAAATCGTAATGTTATGGCTCCTAAGCAATCGGTTTGCTAAATTTTGCTGCATACGTACGTATTTAACAAGCTTTGAGCATCAAACTTTTGCGTGTTCCCTGTCACAAACAATTCATACTAAAATGACATGAATTTCGTCCATTGTGCGTGTTTTTACGGTGCAAATTTTTTTTGGAAAATTTAGGTACTGCTTAGTATGTTTACATCGTTTCTGCTAGATACGGCTCATAACAAAAAAAGTCAGATTAAATGAAGACATTTACTGCGATAGGAGTATAATGTCACTGGTTTCAAAAGGGTTTCTAAAAGCCTAGAATTCTCATTTGAACATTTTTTTGATAAGTCATGATCAACGATAATACATACAATAACCTAAACGAACATATACACTAAATCATTGTTATAACTGTCGTTTGACACCTCAAACATTCGTTATTTTAGGAATTCATATTTATTTGTGTTAAGCTCTTTTTTCATTTTAGCTTTGTGTGTGGCGTAATTGATCGGGAACGAGTGCCTGCATTTGAACGACTGTTGTGGAGAGCCTGTCGTGGAAACGTCTTCTTTAAACAAGCTGAAATGGAGGATCCAATGGAGGATCCCGTCACTGGTTTTTTCATCCATAAATGTGTATTCATCGTTTTTTTCCAAGGAGAACAGCTAAAAAGTAGAGTGAAAAAGATCTGCGATGGGTAATAGCAATTTACGTAGTTATTAAAACCTTTGCAGTCAAAGCTACATATACATACGTAGATATATTGCTACCAAAAGTTTACTACCATGCAAGCATTACTAGTTTCTTATAAAGCTCTAAAAGATCACATCATCTCCAAAAATACCTACGTAAACACCAAAAACGTCATACTTACAACAAGTTCTTGATATGTATGAAGTGGAATATATGAAGTAATTATGAAAATACGCAGTATACTGCTAAATTTGTTGCAAAATCGAACTGCGATTTTCGGAAAAATAATTGTAGGAACCAACTATTTTCAATTAGCTAACTAATAATTTAAGAGCTAACACTATACGTTAAAACCTCTTTAACGATAATTTCAAAAGACTAAATATTTGTGAAGCTCAGATGCTAGTACGTATCAACCATTACTAACTACTGCGCTTTGTAGGGATTTTTCAGATGAGAAAAAAGGATCATTTTGACAAAATGCGCGAGCGATGAAGCATTTGTCTATTACGTTTTTCGTCTGTTAGGGAAAAATGTGTATCTTTTTTGTGGTCAAAATACATTAACACCTACATTCGTCTATCTGTTGTGTAGGTTTCGTGCAACAATGTACCCATGTCCTGATACAACTCAAGAGAGACGTGAGATGGCGCTGGGAGTAATAACGAGAATTGAGGATCTTCAAACGGTAGTTGGTGTTTTTTAGTATGATTGCGTACTTAAGATGTTGGTAATGTTCGATTTGTTATTCGACAATAGTCTTTCATCTTTTCTATATGTAAATCATGATATACATACTTATATAGCAATTAGTCAAAATGAATTTATGTCTTTAACTTTTTGTTACAGGTTCTGAATGAGACTGAAGAGCATCGTTGTCGGTTGCTCAGTACTGTTGCAAAAAGCATTAATAACTGGTTTATTAAAGTAAGTACGTGCTGACTGACCATTGATGTGTCGTTAATAACAACGCCACGCCAGCAATACCGGAAACAGAGGCAACCTTGCCCTTGCATGTATTTGAATAGGTGACCAAGTTTCTTAGAAAATCTGCTTTCAAAAATCAATGTAGATACCTTTATGTATGTCAGTAATCGGTGCTAATCATGTTCATAAATTCAGTTATATCTTCCCAGATTTCTTTACATTGGCTGATTACTTGTCATGCTGGATTAATATACTCACTGATTAAGGGAACTCACACTACACTGTTTCAACCACTTGGTTCCTACTAAAAGAAATTAACAAAACAATATGTTGTATTTTATACTTTAATTTTGAATTTACTTTCCAATGCAGTTAATTGAAATCTTATTTTATACACACAATACATACATACATACATACATACATACATACACATAGACATGTATTTGAAATGTTTTTGATTATTGACAGGTGCGCAAGATTAAAGCCATTTACCACACAATGAATATGTTTAATCTTGATGTCACTCACAAGTGTCTTATTGCTGAATGCTGGTGTCCAGTATCGGACCTCGATCAAATACAAGATGCTCTCAGACGTGGAACGGTTTGTATAGCTAACGCTTTTATATCTGTGCCATGTTGTTTTTACAATACTAAATGGTACGTTTGTAATTGTGATTAGATAAATTCTTGCTAATACGTACATCTGTTTGATGTAGATAGTCGGACTTACTTCACTAAGTTACATCATTTGATCTTAATATATTCTGATATAAATATGAAATAATTATATCTTTAGGAAGAAAGTGGTGCTTCCGTTCCTTCGATTCTTAACCGTATGACAACGAAAGAAGATCCCCCAACTTTTAATCGTAACAACAAGTTTACTGAAGGCTTTCAAAATTTGGTCGATGCTTACGGTATTGCCAACTACCAGGAAGTAAACCCAGGTATATGATGTTTGATGATTATTTATTGAAATAAAGATACCCACATTCATTGCTATGTGATGGTAGAAAATTTTACAAAGATTTTTACATCGTCATTGTCTCATTGCTGTAAATTACTTTGTCACCATGGATTTTTCCTTAGTGATTTGAACTTATGTAAAAGTACACTATTTTCTCCTCAGTGACTTGAACTTTTGTAAAAGTACACTATTTTCTCCTCAGTGATTTGCACTTATGTAAAAGTACACTATTTTCTCCTCAGTGATTTGCACTTATGTAAAAGTACACTATTTTCTCCTCAGTGATTTGCACTTATGTAAAAGTACACTATTTTCTCCTCAGTGATTTGAACTTATGTAAAAGTACACTATTTTCCAACAAAAGCACGTAGATTTTTCTATGCATCAATGAGGCTTTCTTCTTTCGAATCAAACCGGACGAATTTCACATGAACAAACTCATTCACGTCTGTTGCAACACATTTGAATGAACAAAAAGTTCGTCGAGAACGAAGAAACAACAAAAAAATCCAAGTTAGACACGTTGCGCGGTGAACTCAATGTTTATGAATTCTTCTAAAGTTTTACCACTACGCACAACAAAGTTCAAACGTTCATCTCTTTGAATTATTTTAGATTTTGAACCCATTATTGACTTTGCTCAAGCGGTCAAAAATGAGATTTTTACAATCTGGTCTCTCACGTTTCGAGATTAATTTTTCTGATTATTTTTATGTTACATGAACAAGACTATGCCAACATTCTTATACATGAAAACATTTTGGAGGAATTTTAATAAAATGAAGTTTTCCGATCATTTTAAAACTATCTAACTTTTTTGATACGTCTTTTATATTTATGTACAATGTGAATTGTGTTGTCAACGGTGGAAATAAACATTAGACGATAATTTTCGTCTCATGTTCTATTTCATTTGTTCATCCATGAAGAGATTAACGTCCTAGCTTTAGCACATATAGATATAGCCCCCAGGCCTTTTCTATTCCCCTTTGCTTATTTACATTAACTGCTAGCGGTGATGTCTTTGATTTTACAGCTCTTTTTACCATCATCACATTTCCATTTCTCTTCGCTGTCATGTTTGGTGACTGTGGTCATGGCCTGATATTATTTGTCTTCGCTTTATGGATGGTATTGAATGAAAAGAAGCTGGCTATCACTAAACCTGGCGGTGAGGTATGTAGCTATTTAGTATGTCATACATAATGTACGTATGTACCTTTTCATTAGAATTGAATACATCTAGCATTGATTCTGAATATGACTGTAGTTACGTAGGGGTGTGAGATGCATATGTCATAAGATATTGGCGTTCGAATATGTCTTACGTATCAATGACAGGAGTGTGTGTGTAGTTGGGTTGTGTATGTATGTCACGTGTGTGTGCTATTTTTCGGTGGTGAGGTATGTCTTACGTATGTATGTCACGTGTGTGTATTGCTACGTAGGTGATGAGTTATTTCTCACTTATGCATGTCCCGTGTGTGTTGTTGGAGCGTGAGGTATGTCTTACTTATGCATGTCACGTGTGTATGTTGTTGGGTGGTGAGCTATGAACTCTATTAAAGGACTGAAACGATAACCCCAATACAAAAGCCATATCATAAAATAAAGCCATTGTGGCGGCTTTAGAGTGATTTTCTGTCGGTATAAAAAACGCGTGTTATATGCGTGGATTGTCACGAATATAGAAAGCACATCCTACATGTTTTCAATGTTGTATGAGTTTTACATTTTAAAAACTTTGAATATGTCGTGTTTTTAAGCATTACGATTATTATATAAAGGAATTTTAATGATACTGCTTAAAAATAAGCCGTGACAAATGGTATACAGCAATGAGCAGTCAGTTGAAGTTGTTGACGATTATTGCTTTTAGTTGATAAAATGTTCACATGACTCGAGAACTTTAGTTTTTTGTCAAAAGGCATATATTTTCTGACATATAACATACTAAATAGATCAAAATTATTCTACAAGTCAGATATACGTAAAAAGGACATTTCATTGTTTGTTTTTTCATCAAGTTCGTCGTGGACAATGAGAAAAACAATGATTTGAAAATATTTTTCTACGGCTTTGCTTTTTCTCCGAATTTGTCTTGTTTGATTCGGAACTTTCCCATTCATCAAACAATGTCAAAAAATTACATGTTCTTAAAAAGCTGTCAGCAATATTTTCCTTCTGTTGAAACGAACAAAAGAACATAAGTTCTGTTAAAATGTTTCATTGTTTTTCATACGAAAAATTAACCAGGCCGAGCGTTTGTGTTGTATCCAGGAGCCTGGATCATACCCACAAAATCGCGTAAAGGCCTGGATCATACCTACCCAGTGAAGTATAATATCAACTGGAACGATAACTTCGCCAGCATGATGGCAGCTTCCATTAGTCAAATTTGCAGAATGTCAAAAAAATCGGCCAAAACTTATAGTATTTCTGAAAAACGTTCCAGCCAAGACAAAAATTACGAAAAGTCTGCGCGTTTTTTGTTGCTTTTTCTGCGTTTTTGAAAGTTTCAGGCATATCTAAACGCTCAAAGCACCAAAATATTGTAGTTCCATGTCAAATACACAATCCTGCCAAGTTTCGTAAAAATGGAGTAATTTAATTTGCCAAATAGAAAAATGTGTTTTTGACAGTTTTTCTCATGCCACGAAAATACACACCTGCATATATATATAGAGCTCAGTATCATAAAGAAAAGTGAAAGACCCTCGCAAAAAGATTTCAAAAAAACAACATTTTATCCATTTAAATGTGTAAAAATCAAGTTTAATATTCAAACACCTAACACCCTATTCTTGTGCTGTCCGTGTAAAGCATTTAAAGAAAGTAAAGAAATTACACACATTGCATATAACAACCGATAAGCTTGGCATAGTGTAAAATAATTGTCCACGATTCTTGCCGATCTCTCGAAATATCTTCTTGAGTCGTATTAACAAATATTTTTTCACTATTTTCGACCGCCAACAAGCTAAAACAACCGTCGGTCGCCAAGAAAACATGCATTATTATAAGGTGGCTTCAAACAATCATGGGAAAAACTATAGGATTTATCGTTCCAGTTGTTATTACAATTCACTGTACCTACAAAACCGCGTAAGGGCCTGGATCATACAGTACCGCTCGCGTATTTGTTAACATAATTTTGCGTATGATACGCGTATCATACGCGTATCGTTCTCGTATCATACGCGTATCTTTCTCGTATCATACGCGTATCATTCTCGTATCATACGCGTATCATTCTCGTATCTTACGCGTATCCTTCTCGTATCATACGCGTATCCTTCTCGTATCATACGCGTATCATTCTCGTATCATACGCGTATCGTTCTCGTATCATACGCATGTCTTTCTCGTGTCATACCCGTATTACTTTCTTAATATTCTCGTATATGGTTTTAATATAGTTTGATTTCATCTATGTACACAAATATAAGTATAAAGTTTTCGAAAACTTTGCATATCTACTTAATTATGAATGCAATGCTATGTTGTTTATGTCTTTTCGTTTGATGTTCATATCTATAACGCGGACTCCCGCTATGATGAAGAAAAACTTCAGCATCTAAAGGATTAAGTTTAGGACATGAAAGCAACAACACTATCACAAATCGAGAGACAAGTTTATATTATAGAAGAATTTATTGAAAACTTATTGGTGTGGAAAAGACCCAATTACAAAAATTATAAGTGCATTATACTAAAATAGTTTACTTACAATATTTTTTATTGAAATGTTTGTTTCTAATATAAGAATCAATCGTTTGAACACACCGAGCCCAAATTTTCGTTACTTTAACCTGAGTATCAGGATAATATTTAAATACACACTCTTTTGAGATTCATTCGAAGTTGCGTGTGCTAGAAACATAACAAACGACACACTAACAATTGCTTTGTAGCGCAAGATGACATAAAAAAGTGTCAGTATACACTTAAGATATTTTATTCACGAAATAGTTTAAAAGCACGATATAGCAAAAGAATTTTTTAATAGATGATCTTATATATACATGTATATGTAATGCATTAATAAATTTTGAGTTGCTTTTGCAACGAGCTGCGATTGTCTCACGTCGTATCTAAGTATACATATGACTCATCAATGACATAGCTGAAAGTTTGTGACACATTCTTATATAAAAACGGAAACTCATTTTGATAACTTCATCATTTTTTGACATCTCTTCATCTATGAAAGTATAATGCTCCATGGTAAGGACTCTTTTATTTCCTCCACACCGTCGGGGCGAGAAAACGTTTCTTCGTTTTTTCGAATCTCTGACAACGGCTGAAATAGTCTGTCTGCTTACAGGACAACTGCTCGATGCTAATTCGCGGCTAATTTCAGTGTATTTCTGTGTATTTCAGTGCACATCCATATAAGCATGTTATTAATAAACGTATATTCTATTCGTTTGAATCGAATCGTATTTTAATAGAAGGCACGTTTCGTCGTGATATAATAAACGCCTTAAATAAAACATTAAAGTCGATAGGAAAATATTACACAGATTTCTGAAAGTACATAAAACATTAGCTTTAAATGTTGACCAAAATTTATCCTGAAAAAATAGTGAAATAACATAGAATTCCATACCAGGTATACTACGTACGCAATATCAAAAAAAACCCAACGAAATCGTTAACAATTTGAAAGCAAAATTGCTGCTCATTACGATGAGCAAAGTTCTATCAAGTATCACAGCGTTTCATCCTCGTATCATACGTACGCTTATCGTTCACGCATTATACTCTCATCATACGCGTATCCTTCTCGTATCATACGCGTATCGTTCTCGTATCATACGCGTATCGTTCTCGTATCATACGCGTATCCTTTTCGTATCATACGCGTATCGTTCTCGTATCATACGCGTATCCTTTTCGTATGATACGCGTATCGTTCTCGTATGATACGCGTATGTTTTTCGTATGATACGCGTATCATACGCGTAGCGTATGTTAACAAATACGCGAGCGGTAGGGTACCTAAAAAGGCATCAGTGTTTGCTTCCAATATGGCGGCGAAGTTAGCCTTCCAGTTACTTATGGAGTTCACTGGTTAAGGGGTATGTCTTTATCTATGTCACATGTGAGTGTTGGTGGGTTGTGAGTTATGTCTTGCGTATGTATATCACGTGTGTGTTGGTGGGTTGTGAGTTATGTCTTGCGTATGTATATCACGTGTGTGTTGGTGGGTTGTGAGGTATGTCTTACCTATGCATATCACGTGTGTGTTGTTGGGTGGTGAGATATGTCTTACCTATGCATATCACGTGTGTGTTGTTGGGTGGTGAGGTATGCCTTGCGTATACATATCACGTGTGTGTGTTGGGTGGCGACTGGTGAGATTTGTCTTATGCATGTCATGCACTATTCTCACGTTCTTGGATCGAGCCATCCAAACACGGGAACCATTTAGTAATTGTTTATTCATGTTGTGCTCTTAGCGGGTGGCATTCGTACTCCATTGGTATTATCTCATTGTGCTCATTGTATTGTCAATTACTTTAATACGTTTATATTTTAGATATTTGAAACCGTGTTCTCTGGTCGCTATATTTTGCTGTTGATGGGTGCATTTGCCATTTATACGGGATTAATTTACAACGATTGTTTCTCCAAATCCTTCGACATTTTTGGCAGCGCGTGGCATATTGACAAATCACACGTGTAAGCATATGCCCATTTGCTGCGCAGTATGTTTGTTCGTACTTTATCAGTTGATAAATTTTATTTTACAACAACACCTTGAGAGCGCGCAAATGACTCGTAAATGATCATATTCCACGGGTTTTATCTCCTATATATCCATGACTAAACATTGTTTAAAAGATCCATTGTGTAAAAGAACAGAAAAATTTTATTTCTGTCCATTAACATAGTATGGAAAACCTGCAAACTAAAACGACGTCGATAATCATTGTAAGGGCCGTATAAAGATTGATATTTGGGGAGGGGGGTGGGTTGGCGAGGTTGCATTTAATGTTTGTTTGAAAGATAAAGCATAAACTTGTACATGTCCTGATTTTAATTACAAGCTAACTATTTCTTTTTCTAGTTTCAATCCAACATATCCCATGCTGCCCCCCAATTACACCGACTATTACCGTGGAGTCCCATATTACTTTGGAATTGACCCGGTATGTCTTTAATTTCTACTACGATTTGGCGTCCCTTGCCGTATTGGCTTTTTTGAAGTGGGTAAATGTGTTTTGCTGAGGTTTGCCTTGATCCAACTTTCCTAGGCATATAGATTTATTGTTAGTTGTTTATTGACGTATCTGCACCTGCTTCTGTAAATAGCAGGCATTGAACTTGTTCATTTGACTTAACACTACTTTACTTTGAACCTTCCACATGTTTGCTTCCAATAATTGTGTTATTGTAAGATTGTGTCTCACAAGGTAAATTAGTTAATTATTGGATTTTTGTTACCTGTTTTACTTTATCTTAAGATATGGCAAGTTGCTGAAAACAAAATAAGTTTTACGAACTCGTTGAAGATGAAGATGTCCGTAATTCTAGGCGTCTCACACATGTTGTTTGGAATCTGTCTTAGTTGTGCCAACTACAAGTATGTGGATTAGTGGAATAGGCTGCACTTCTTACTAATGAAAATTAATTTGCACGTCAGTTGTACGTAGTATTCAAGGAACTGTCTTCTGTTGTTACTTTAGTGGGAATTTGTGCAAGTAAAATTTTATTGTTTTGTTTTGAAAAATATTTGCTCGGCCCACTTAATTTAATGGCATTTTTGCATCTCGCTCTTTTAAAATTGACTCTAATATCGAATATGAACAAGAATTCTCAGTGAGGCCAACTGTACATACGTATACTATTATTATACACGATGTTAAAGGCTGGTGTTCATATTTTCTACAGGCATTTTCAGCAAAGAATCAATGTTTACGCTCTCTTCATTCCTCAGGTAAGCATGTCTCTATGACTGCCATTACAAAGATAAATTTACGTGATTATATTTGTTTCCTATAGGAAGTATTCTTTTAAAATACATTTCCCTTCATTACTTAGCTGTATATGATATCTGTTCTCATTTTGTACCAGGTTCTTTTCCTGCTCAGCGTATTTGGTTATCTGATATTTCTTATATTTTACAAGTGGATATTTTTCAACTCTGGATCTAAGAATGTGAGTACGTCTTTTGAATGAAATTCGATTGGTAAATTTCACCCCATTACTATAATCCTGGTAATGATTGCGGTATATTGTCAATATGTACCATTTTAATTTGTCGCTCATAAGACCACACATGACCTGACAAATATCAGGAGAAGCATTTTGGTTGCACGGAAGATGAACACCTTAATTAAGTTTCATTTGTTCGGAGGGAGGACACTTAATTTTGTTGTTCAATATTTAGTTTATTTCGATCTTGTTTTTTGTTCTCTTTCTTTTGATATTGTAAAACTTTCTAGGGTTCGTGCAATATATCGCAGTCGTTAGTTATAATTAACTCTTCCATTCTTCACAACACATGGTACATGTATTGTTGACTTCAAAAATGCTTCTATACATTCTTTAGGCCCCTAGTTTACTGATAATTTTAATCAACATGTTCCTAAAAATAAGCAGTCCAACTGCACCTGAAGATCGGCTGTTTGCTGCCCAGGTATGTTGATGGATTATATATTGTTAACTCATTAAGGTCAGCATACGCGTTTAAAGTTATTGTCCTTTTCCAGTACTTAATCAGTAGTTAAAATAATTTACCTGTTTTTACGTAAACATTTTGTCTACAGACCGTTGCTTTATTACATAGTGTGTTATAGCACTTTGTTACATAGTGTGTATTATCAATTTGTTATTGCTTTAGTTACACAGTATGTTACACCACTTTGTTACATCATCATCATCATCATCATCATCAGCCGTTCACGCCACTGCTGGCAGATGGCCTCCACAACTTCTTCCACTCGATTCGGTCTTTAGCTCTCCTCATCCAGGTCTTTCCAGTTTCCTCTTCTTTCCAGTTTCCTATTATAAATTGCTTATTGCTATAGTTACACAGTATGTTACACCACTTTGTTACATAGTGTGTAAATTATCAATTGCTTATTGCTTTAGTTACACAGTATGTTACACCACTTTGTTACATAGTGTGTAAATTATCAATTGATTATTGCTTTAGTTACACAGTATGTTACACCACTTTGTTACATAGTGTGTAAATTATCAATTGATTGTTGCTTTAACTTATGAATTTCTAGAATTTATTCTTTTATTATTTGCTCATTTTTACAGCCAGTAGTCGAAAAATTGTGCGCAATCATTGCTATTTTGTGTATTCCTTGGATGTTGTTGTCAAAGCCACTTTACCTGTGGTTCACACGTCACAATATTCGTCGTCAGGTATTTAAGTCGCACATTTGTTTATTACTTATGTTTTGCCGCGAGCTCATATTTAAAGTTGTAGTTTTTTTCAAGATTTCCTTTTAACCTTGTTTCTGATATTTTGTCTGTTTGTATTTATCCACAAGTAAGCGATAAAAATCGAGCCAAGTTTAAAAATAGAATTAATTTCTTTATAACTCAAAAGGTAAATTAAACATATAAGAGTTTTTGTAAATGTTGCTATTAATTCAATCACAAATTTAATCTTTTTAAAGAGTTATGTTCACAATTATTCAGAGAGATCCATATCTTTTCAATTATTAAATATATTCATTCCAAAATATAATTCAATATAGTCATGTCGATGCATATATTAGGAATATGAAGAACTTACCGTAATTCTTTTCATTTGCTAATTTAATGTTATTCTTAACTTAAATAATATGTAAAAGCTAAATTCAAAATAGTTGCATGTCTTATGAATTTGAGACGACTTTATTAGAGTTTAATGTATAGACCTTTTCAAGGTTATCGCAGCCATATTGCAGGGGGTGCAAAAACATTGGGCCGAGCACGCGGTCACCCATGGCGTCCATATAAATTACTAATAAATACGCAAAATTACCCTTATACATATTGGCCATTTCTTTCAAAAATATTTCTCAAACTTGTCGATTATAATAGCCGAATTATTATTTGCGATTTTTTATACATTTGAGTCCAATTTTCTAGTAATAGAAAAGCAGAAAGTTAAAGAAAACATTAGTTTTCTTTGAACAACTTGACCGTCGTTTGAGCGATGTTCTTGAGTTCGCAAATGTACGGAACTCATAAGCCAAGTCAACTTCTTCTGGCTGTTTAGTCGCCATACATTATAATAAACATACCAATGTTACTTTAGAAATAAATGGAAATACTAATAAGAGTTTACCGTAGAATAGTTCCTCGTGATACTTGTTGTAAACATGTGCGTGTGTCGCTCGGCCCAATGTTATTGCACCCCCTGCAATATGGCTGCGATAACCTTGAAAAGGTCTATACATGAAACGTTATTGTGGTGAAATTTTGACATGTGCACTAAAGATGCATGAATTAAATTATTGATAACATCATATGATCGCAGTACGAATTAAAAATTAAAATAGTTTTTGTTATGAAAATTTTAACACGCCATGATTTTTTTGAGAATGTCAAACACCAATTTTGGCATTAGAACGTCATCTTTCTCTAAGTATTATTGAAATCAAGGTATCATTGCTAAGCAGTTTCAAGATATACGCATCTTCTGAGGAAATTTACAAATTTGATATTTTTGACATCTGGTTACGCATGCGCTGTGCGTCATCGTTAAGCAAGCCTACGTGTTAAAGAATAATTTGCAAATTAAAAGCAGTAGCTTTTTCCTCCGTGTGTATCTCGTCGATCCGCCATAACTGTTTAAAAAAGGCAGATTTTAAACTCTGCATTTTGGTGTCTTGGTTTCTACATGAATATTTACGTAGGTATTTTTGAAAAGTGAAAACCGTCAGCAACTCTCTCCAGTTGATTTACATGACGGCACATATCTTTATAATTCCCATGATGGATTATCTTTCTGCGTGTATTTGAAATTCACAAGTAGTTATCTTACATCATTCTGATTCCCGGAACAAATGTATCAGATTTGTCTGAGATTGATCACAACATGATTAGCAAATCTCATTATCATTTACACACTAAACTTCACAAGTCCGTGTAGACGTGCAAGTAATATTAAAAGCCATCCATCAAGATAATGAAATTGATTGGAAAAAGGCGAGTATAAAATATATATCAACAGTTGAATTCTACCTTCTTGCTGTGTTTGATTTAACATAACCTTAGTTTAACAGAGTTTACGATTATCACATTTAGCAATGCGTCAGTTGACGCCAACAACTAGGTGCAAACATTTCGTTTTATGTCAAAAATATTTACTTTTGTGATAATTTTCACTAATGAGTAGCTAATTTTTTTGTTACGTAGTTGAGTTTTCGAATACGACTCACTCTTATAACAACCGAGCAACTCAAGTTTATATATTAATAAATAATTTACTTGTATTCAATTGTTAATTTATACTTGTTCAAATATGATTTACTGTTTGTTGTTTACGATATATAATATTAATGTGACATAAGTCACATCATTTTTTTTGTGAGGAGGTTACATGTTTGCTGATCTTCTGAAAAGTAGCGTTCTTTAAACCTGAATATGATACGACTGTACCATGACTATACCCAATAGATACCTATCTTATACTTCGTGCATATAGATAACTTAGAGAGTTTTAGTTTGGCGTTTAAGGCAAACAGCCAACCGCAAAAAGTCACGTGATCTTAGCTTTGCCGTTTGTGTTCGCAGTTCAGGTTTTAACGGCAAGAGGCCCTTCTTGCGGTAGGTGATGTTTATAATGCTTAGGCAAGCTTATACTTTTAATACAACCAAGTGACGTTTTTGGCGAAATTTTATATTTTTATGTGAGTATACAACATGCCTTTTTCATCATCAAACGTTTTACAAAACATGAAGTTTAGCTTAGGACAATGCAAATTGTAAAATACAACTGCAAAACGCCAAACTTTGATTCAATTTTTTTCCAAACGGCAAACCTTAACGGCAAGAGGGTTTTCGAAGTTTGCCGTTTTCTTTAAACGCCAAACTGGAACTCTTTTTTTCCATTGAATAACTACGAATTAACCATGCATACATCTTCACGTAGTGAAATAGTTTTAGTTGCTCTTACTGCAAGAAGGTCGAATTCTGTTCACATACTTTCACGGTTCAGTTTTTCTCTTACACATGTAGGGTTTTGTACAGGTTCCTCAAAATGACGAATCAGAAAGCGACGAGAACCAATTGGTGCAAGGTGACAGCCGTGGTGTTGCAATTAGTCACGATTCATTTCATAATGATGGAGATGGACATGTTGTTGAACATGAAGATGAAGAGGTAGCTACAATTGTCTTAACCACATCAGTCGGTTGCCATGCACACTATTGTAGACCTCCTCCTTGTCGGCTAGCTACTGCGATGCACAAATTTCTGTTGTTGAAAAATTGGACGAATTTATTTCGGTGTAATTTTTTCCATGTTATATGAGAGTTTTCGTGCAGAGAATTTTTCATCATAAGAACTTGGTTAATATGTTGCTAAATTTTAGCGCAAATTAAGAAGTTCATCCCCTCAAATACAACTCTTAAATTTTTGTCTTTTTATAGTTTGAGTTCGGCGAAATTTTCATTCACCAAGTGATCGAGACAATTGAATTTTGCCTCGGGTGTATTTCAAACACTGCTTCATATCTTCGTCTGTGGGCGTTGAGTCTTGCTCATGCAGGTATGTAGCGATATAATATTCGGGATTACCAGTTTTTTTCGAATCAAATAAGCATGATTAATTGCAACTGAAAGTCTGATTTTGTCGTAATGCCATTTGATTGTTAGTGCGTATTATTTGTCTTATTTGACCTGGAACGAAGCTTTCTTTTTTTTTCCTTCTGCTGTTTTCTAAAGGTTGGCTTTCATTCCTCTAATTTTCGGCAATGAAAAATAAGTCGTTTGAAATTTGTCGTCTGAATAATGAAACTCACTTTTCTTTCTACTCATTTTCGTACATCGTTTTTCGTTTCGTTTTTTATTGGTTTTCAAAACTTTTGCTGCTTGCTTAACGAAATTTGTTATAAAAAATGTTTCTGAGCCAATTAAAGCACGCTATTTTACCAAGTGATGCTTGCCATTTGTTAATTGTCTTTAACGGTGTAATCGGTCCAGTATTGTCGGTTTTTCTACTTTGCAGGTTGTAAATTTCATTTTTCATTGTAGAATTATCTGAGGTATTGTGGAACATGGTGTTGAGAGTTGCTTTGAAGTTCAGTGAAGTTTATGGTTTTATTATCATATTTGCTGTTTTTGCAATGTGGGCAGGTCAGTCGTAACATTTGGAATGATTTTTAAAAAGTTTAAATAGTTGGAGCAAAGTCCGTTTTTCAAGAAAGTTAAGACTCGTTTCGTATCACCGAGTTTAAAAACGCGTCATTTTGCTCTACATTCGTCAGATTGCACAAATAACGCTTGAGTGTCTCTAATGGAACGTAAATTGTAACATGATTATCATAATGTATTGCCACATGTGAGATTGTATTGTCGTGAATTTCGTTGTTCTATATTCGGTAACTATTATAATATGCAAACATAACCAAACACTTTTCTTGAGTAAAACGAGTGAACGTCTTCTATGCATCTTGTTTTACTATTGACATTTGCAATCAATACTATTAAATTCTCTCTGTAGCTATTTGAGAAGTTATAGTGGGCGCTTATTTTTGTTTTGTCTTTTTTAGCACTCACGATTGCAATTCTCCTTGTAATGGAGGGATTATCTGCCTTTCTGCATGCTCTACGTCTGCATTGGTATATTGACTATTCACGTTATGCATAGAGCAGGAAAAGTTATTTTTAGAGTAGTAGTAGTTAGTCATGAAGTATGACCTTAAATGAATGTCAATTCTTTGACCTTTTACAGCACAACGTAGCATTAAAGCGAACCAACAACAGATAATTGTAGCGGAGCTTGTTTTGCAATTTTGTTTTTCTTAGCAGTATACCAACATAACAAACAGTTTAATTTATTAGCTATAACAACTACGTACGTCGCTGTTATAGACGATTATTTGTCCGAAAAGAAAACGCGGTCTAGTTGATCACTGATTTAAGAAATAGTTTCAAACCTATAAACCGCTGTTTCAAAAAAAGAACGCATATTTTGTAATGATTACACAGTCGAACATATTATAGCAGAGACCGCTCACAGGAGGTGTCTGTAACATGAGATTTGACTGTAAATTTCGTACAAAATCTGATCTTTTTATATCAGTGGAAAATGAGCTTCAATGAATGTCGCATGAAGTTAATTTTTCATTTGTTTCAACTTTTCCCTTTTTTACTTAAAGTCATTGATGTAATGAGAGAGGAGGTCGTTTCGAATATTTTGTTGATAGAAAAAAAGGGGGGTACGATCACTACGATGATTACCAACTTTAGGCTATATTGCTATGAAACAAAGCTAATGATTATTTTCTATTATTTCAGGGTGGAATTTATGAATAAGTTTTACGATGGAAAGGGTTATCTGTTCGTTCCTTTTTCTTTCAAGTCTATCGAAATGATGGAGGATGACGAAGTGCATTAATCAGTATTTATCACATTATAATAAAATGATGTAACGATTCAGTTGAGATTTCATTCTTATTATAGTACAAAAATATACATTAAATTTTTTTTCCAATTATCGTTATTTCTAATTAAACTCAATAGGCACCACATGTTGAGTGTTTATTGTGTATTGCCATTATCGAATGATTGGTAAATTTTGTCGTAAATGTCATGCCAATGAACAAACGGCTAGTACGAAACTTGAAAAAAATGGTCTCACATTTTGCTCTGACTTTCATTTGAGAATAAAAAACTTAGTTGTGTTGAATACAACTATCAACATGTTGAGTTTTTAATATGTGACCACCTTAAAATGAACATTTGAGCCCAGTTTATTGCAAGAATATGAATTGCCATTAAAGCTAAATTATTGCAATTGCCGTTGAAATTAAATTATTATTTTCAACAAAAGCAATTCATATTCTTGCAATAAGCTGGGCTCTAATGTTCGTTATAAGGTTACGTTTCCCGCCTTGAAAATCTATCGCCACTGTCGCAAATGTGAGTATCAATTTAGCGTTATGTAAACCATATAAAATAATGACGAAATTTATGTAAAAAATTAAACTGGTCTGATTTCCATTGCAGTGGATTTCAGAGAGTAATAAAAGCCTGACCAATGGTACCAAATGATGCAATCAGTGTAAGATGAATGTCCTTCAAGTTTGTAGATCCCATTTAAGTTGGAAAAATGACCATGTTGAAATGCAACGGCACAATTACTCAGATTCTCATCATTATCTGAGTCTTTCGTTGTGCGAGGTCCAAGAGAATCATCAGCATTCCTTATATACATATGCATAAATATACAAAGTGTGTATACAATGTGCCCTCCCGGCTATCACCATGGTAAAATGGTGACTCCTGCACTTGGGACACAGGACGTACGGTTATATATACACATAAATATATATACATAAACTTATCATTTTTCGTTCGTTTTGGGTTTTTTTTTGCTTTATAAAATCTGTTACAAAACAAGTGGCGGCTCATCTCTGCGTTAATAGACTGTACTATGATTGATATTATGTCATTTGATATTTTCATTTGACATGATAACATCAACATAGGAACTAGGAACGTTTTGAATAAAGAAAGTGCAAAAACCATGGGTAATATTTGGATATTGAGATGCTCGATTAATGGTTGGAAATAGGCAGTTTGTTGGCCTTATCTTTTTTTGTGGCCTTCCTCACCTATACGGTACGTATCGTGTATCAAGGTATGATTTTTGCCGTGCAAAGAACTGTTTGGTGATAACAAACATTTCGGGCATTTATCTGTGACTTTATTTCAGTATTGTAACACTTGCTGAGTTGTTGACCGTTTTTACTCAAGAAACGACCGAGATAACTAAACAACCTTCTACTGGACGTCCTTAAATTCTTGTGTAAAAATAAAAGGTAACGATTTTAGCTAATGCATGTCGTCTGAAAAACGTCTTTATAATGTTCATCATATGTTTTGGTAATAAAGTATGAAATAGTGTATCAGAAGCTCTTTGTCATGTTATTATACACTAATGAAACTAATTGTGAAAGATTGGTGTGTAGCTAGAAAAGTATTGCATACCTCAAAAAAAGGCATCGCAAAAAACAGAATAGATCTGGTTAAAATCCATTTTTGTGATAGCAGTATAAGGGCGTTTCGTTTTCATACAGAATTGTAAAGAATAGACGTCTTTGCCGTCTTCTAATGCAAAAAAGACTTCGTCTTCATGCTCGTCTTCTTCGTCTTCGTCTTCTTCGTCTTCGTCTTCTTCGTCTTCTAATGCAAATTGACTCCAAAAACGTTTGAAAAGAACTGGTCCCTCTAAGATCAATATTGTTAGAGGCATGGCCTCCGACGCGCTATAGTTAGTTCGAATGGCTCATATTAATAAGTAACAACACATGAAAAGGATTTTCAACTTCATTGTTTACACATTCTTAGAGATCAATTATTCCTAAATCATGCAACTTCTAGACTTCGGCTTAGTTTAAAGATGAGCAGTTCTTGAGATACCACAATTTCCGATGTTTCCCAACGTGAAAGGACTTGAATTTAGTTCATACATAAATTAGAAATTTAGGTGGAACAAGTTTCTACTTTGAGTGATTTTGGCTGAAATGAATAGACCTAGTAATTAAAAGCAGTGCTTTTTCTTTTTATTTCATCTTTACATTTTGTTCTTTTATACTTAAGTATCTGAAGCAGATTAATGCATCATCAAACTAAGACTACTTTTTCAGCATAAGAATACGTTTTCTTAGAATTATTATGAAGGAACTATTTATCGTTAAAGTAATATAACAAACATTAAATTATAATTCCAGCAGGTGTCATTTCTATTGTTGTGGATTTCATAAAATAAGAATGACCTTTCCAATGATACCAATTAATACCATCAGCGTATGAAGTATGCTGCCCAAGTTTGTAGAGCCATTTAAATTGGAAAAATGACATTTTTTATACCACCATATTCCCTTGAAAGCTTGTGCACAATGAAACGAAGCTTTATCGTTATCAGTGTCTTTTGTCGAAAATTCCATTCAATTGTGATGTTCAAGAGAATCTCTACCAGGCCCTGTGAATGTTTTGTAAATTTAATATTGCTATTCATAAGTTTATTTTATGGGTTTGTCAAGTATGATACATAGCCAGAGACAGTCCAAAGGTGTATAAAAATGAAGATATATATTCAAACATTTAAGTTACCGTGAAAACAAAGTAATTAAGAATATTTTCTGCTTGAATATTTTCTAAGTTTACCCCTTTTAAATAACCCTAGATTGCCTGCGTCATGTCCATTGCTGCATTGTTGCACTATAAGTCAGGAAATATTAACATATGTTATATATATAAGGATTGTTCATATTGTCACAATGAAGGAAACTCTGTCCTTGTGAAGTAAAGCATCGGCAAATATACCTAATAATTTTAGTTCTCCTTATGAAATGTGACGTCACAAGTTAGATAAATGGTTACAAACAAGAAACTCAATATCTCAATAATTAAAAGTGATTTGCTTAAACTGGTTGAGAATGTTAATTGTCGTTTTAAAATATCTCTTCAATAAAAGTATTATTCAGATAGTAAAATTTTCGTTTCATAGGCACTTTAATGATTCTTCATACGCTCGGGATGTTAGATTTTGCACAAATGAAAGAGATTCTTGGCTAAATATCTGCAAAAAGGTGAAAACTATTGTAATTTGGATAACTAAATTACGTCCTCCAATGAGTTAGGTCTTTACCTTTATGTATATAGATTACCTTTATGTATATAGATAGCAACTTATCAGCTGAATTGTTTTTATGCATCTGAACTTTGGGGATAGGGCGTTTTTCGCATTATTTTATTCAGACTTTCCTGCAAAATAATGAATATTTTGAGTTTTGGATAATGAGGAATGTTGATGAAGGCTGTATAATGCTTCTATTTGCAAAATCATAGTGTTTTTGTAAAATCAAAACATAAAAATAATAGAGGCATGTTGTGTGGTAACCTTATTAGGTTCGTAAATAAATTAACACACATTTATCAAAGCTTATATATTGAACATTACAAATTACAAAAGCCCGTACTTATAAAGTCAGCGTTAACTCTGACTATAGAAGACTTATTTGAAAAACAAACCTTCACCTGGATATATAAATAAAATTTTCCTGGGCAGTTCCAAAGCAGACTAACTCTATGCTTGGACAAAATTTAGACCGAAGCAAAACCAAACCTAAAGTCAAGTCTTGAGTCTCAAAATATACCACTTTAGAGAGTTAATATTAGTTTATTTCAAAATTTTTACTATTGTATTTATAAAAAACAGGTATTTTAATAACTTTATTCTGGTACTGACACTATGTAAAGCTAATTACAATTACAATGACTGTAATTTATACTTTATAGTATATGCCTTGATTATATAGTTTGTTACTCTAAATTTATTGTGAATCATGAATACATGTACTCATGTGTCTATTGAGATTTATTAGGCATAATATAGATTTTTATAAATGTTCATTAAACGTGCACTCTTTTTCAGTTGTGACCAACGATTAGTGATTTCTTCAAAATCAGTCATGTCTGAAAGACTGGGTTTTCAAGCAAAAATTAAGAGCTCGCTAAGGCGATCTTGGTTTATTGCTAAACGCATAAGAGTTTTCTCTAATTTGATGCTCATGTTAGATGCCCATGTTACGGGATTGTAAACAATAAAGAAAAAATCGACAGGCAATGAAAAAATTTTCTATACAGTTTGTATTCATATAAGCAAAAGCATCGTTGACCACAAATGATCAAATTTGTGATCTCTTACTAGGTGACAAAAAAAATTTCACTGTTCTGTCTCCAATACATCAATATCTTGTCACATATGGAACCAGAAACATATTGCTGAACTGTTCCAATTTAATATTTACTGGGTTAATTAATTTTGTTCAGTTAAAACAAGGTCACAGCGGAAAATAGCTCGTTTCAAATGTTTTTACGACGTCCATATTGCCATTTAATAAGCTTTTTTGTGCATCAAGCCTGCTATAAATTCCTTTCTCTTAAAGATCACCAGACTCATATAAGCCGCAGTTTCTGAGTGATCGTCATTTTCATTTACGGCAAGTTCTTCCATTCCTAGAAATGCTGCTTGCACTCTTCATGGGGTTCAAGTTCAAATCAACGAGTTTCTGAAAGATTTCGATTTCATCAATGTCGAGACCTGCTTTATTTTCCCGCTGTGTGTAGGACATCCCTTATAGAGAGCAAAACTAGAACGCTAATAGGGGAGGGGATGAATATTCATATACTCAGCTCTGTTCGACTGATTTTGTTTGTAAACGATTTTAATGTCAAAAGAGATCAACAGTGCAGAGCTGAATATATGAATACTCACTCCCTCACTTCCCTCGCAATTAGCCTTCTAGTTTCGCACCTGGTTTCTGAACTATAACAGCACAACCTCTTAATTACGCTCCTTTTCCTTTACAACAATGACAAGCAGACTCTTAAGTTATTAGAATAGTTCGTATCAATGTATAATAAGAGATTTGATATGAAATATAGTCTGTTTTTTTCGTATAATGTTTACCATAGGTATATGTGGATTATGCTAACTAAACTTCATTTTTTTCAACAAATTCTGATACATCAACCAGATTGATTCTTTGAATCTTTTCTATTTCTGGAGTTCTTCGAGATTTCTTTACAGCAAAATCATTAATTAGGGATAACATGTCAATGTTACAAAGAATAAAATTTTTGATTTTCGGCAAAGCAATGCCATTAGCCAGTTGTTCCTGTTTCTTGTTTATTCAAATATGCCTTCATTTATAATTATTATATAGCAACATCACTTCCAAAAAATAACGCTCTTTTATTGGCTCAGAAACATTTTTGCCGGTCTATTATTTTTCCGTAATCGACCACAGTCCAAAACCGTGAGAGAGAGAGAGAGAGAGAGAGAGAGAGAGAGAGAGAGAGAGAGAGAGAGAGAGAGAGAGAGAGAGAGAGAGAGAGAGAGAGAGAGAGAGAGAGAGAGAGAGAGAGAGAGAGAGAGAGAGAGAGAGAGTAAGGGAATCGTGTCAGTTGTTAAACTTAGCTATATATGTGATCGAGAGAGAGTAAATTTGTACAGTGCTGTTACGAACGACGTATAAATTGTTATTTTTGTGAAATTTGATTGTCCATATATTTTATTTTCCTGTGATTTTGCTGGGCTTACTTTGATCTATTGCGACTTTGGAGGCATATAATTCTCGACAAAGAAAAACTTCTTGCAATAGAGTGTAATTTGTACATAAAATTGTCAGTAGACAGTGATACACAGCTAAATGTAAGCTCTAATTTAGCAATAGTGAGTTAAAGTTTTATGGCCACGTAATTGACAGACAATGTCATGTAATATCTGCAACTTTAATTATTAATTTACACAAATTGTGTACACGTCTCTGGCATCGGTATTTAAATTTTGTATGTACTATGCCATAACCCAACAGATATATTTTGTATCACATATATTAATGGTACCTTAAAACATGTTTCACAGTTTCAGTAATACTGGTGGTGTTGGGGGTTCTCTTTTTTTGGTTTGACGCACTTTTGTCAACCGTCATTTTTTTTACCGTTTCATTGTTTTTTTTGTTAAAAAATTAAGCACGGGACCTGTTGCTAATGCCATTTCTGCCATTTTGTCGATCCAGTCCTGAGTTGTGGATTGTGCATCATGCATGATATCATTCATCCCCTTTACGCTTTATATGGTTCCTAAAAATTGTAAAGAGGCTTTGTCGGTAAAAATTAAATGAGTTGGAAAATTAATTGTAAACGGATCCCTAATATATGGATGTTCTTGTTAAGCCTCTAGCTAATATTGATGTTGCAGGTGCATTAACACTTGTATGTAGTTTTTTAAAACAAAAAAAATATCCACTAAAGCTTGAACCGTAAAGCAGGTACCACTTTCAGATTTTTCTTAAACGCTTACATCTCAAACTAGAAATAAGTGATTAACATATAAGTGATTCTTTTAAAAAAAGATTAAGTTGACATATCAATGACATTGCTTCTAAAATGCATGGAATAAATTGTGCATTGCTACTTTATGTAGTTAGCAACTTATTGGTACACAGCGTGTGCAATAATGTCACCAATAAAAGAGCGCTCGCCGCAGTAGACAACTACGTAAATCTTGGTGCTGTTGGTACATTTACAGTTGGTTTTACTCAAACAATTACCGCATTTTTGCTTGAAGAGTATATGAGCCAGACCAGTTACACCCTAACAATCAAGATCTTCAACAATATGAAAGGACGTTCAATGGTCAATCCTGTGATGTATCTAGCAAACGGAAAGACAGTTAAACCTCCAATGTTATTTATTCATCATAAAGAAACTGAAGAAGGCGATGTAGAAAATACAGAAATTGCAAAAATAGTTGGAGATAAAAATGAGATCAAAGGATTCCTATGCTATCAAATCAATGCAAGTAGGACAGCTGTAGAAAGGAAAAGCATGTGTATTGGTTTTGATGTTACAAAAAGCGACAACAAGTTCCTTGCCTTTACTACAGCGATTTCAAATACTATAGAAATGATTTACGAAAACCTGAGGCTCGAAAGGACAATGGCATCTGCTAGGCAAAAAGGAAAAAGCATTTTACAAAGCAGCAACACATTGAAAATAGCAGTATCAATCCAGATGACGACCAGTAAAAATGCACTGATTTATGCTAGAATGGATAATTCAAACGATATCGATATCTTTCAGAGTGCTCTTGCCAAACGCGAGCTAGTGATACTTGGATCAGTTGTTTTGGGAGCTGTTACTGGCATAACAGGAACCTTGGCACAAGCGGCTTATAGATATCTTAAAACTGACGATGGCACTGTTCTTGATATCGATAATTTATCTAAGGACTCGGATCCATTTGTTCTATACGATCCGGAATGGTAAGATTAGAAAATTAAAAGGAAAGAATTTGCATCTAATTGTCAAAACCGATGATAAAGTTAACTATACTTCATAGCGTCTTAAATGCAGCTATCTAATTTACATTTCCATGAATGATATCAAACTATGTCGCGGAAACTTTGACAAATATGAATATGGTTTCAATTATCGGAGTACGTGATATGGCGATTATATTCATTGATTATTTTACCTCTGTTTAAATGAGTCCTTAATTGGCATAGAAACTTTTTTTGACGGTCTATTTCTTTACCTTTAAGGACTCTCGTATTATCAACGCAATTTTACAAAAATATTCATCAAATTTTCTGATGAAACATTATAACGTAAGGTAAAATTATGTGTGAATCCGAGTAGGATAAAAAACTCAGTAAAGTTTGCTAGTTCTACTATTCAGAAAACACTTAATCTTTTACGGACACATTCCAGAGGAGTGAGAGTCGATCAGTTGAAATTACTATTATAGTAGGTGAAAAAATCTTGAGACTTAATACTAGCTAGCAGTGAGCAACTGCAAAGCACTTTTACCTGCTGAACCCTAAAAGGATTGTTTCCGAAGCTGCATTGCGATCATCATTGAGAAAATGACGTCATTAAAATAAAGATGATGTCAATAAAATAACGACAGCATAGAAATACATATATTTTTTAACGAAAAACATCGAATTTGGATCCACTAACTATCACTGGCCATTATTTCTTGCCCTTTCCCCTAAAGTTAGAACATTGCGGTGAGGTCAATGGGTGCGGTAGACACCTTTTACGTTAACAGTAGCCTGTACTTAAAAATCACTTTTCAATTTTCAATTTTGAATGCCATACATGCATGTTGGTTCAAAATATTTACCATATAGTTATGCATGACATATTGGCTAGATAGAAATCAGACGATCGATCAATTTGCGTATTGTGCAACACAAAATTTAGTATACCAAATAGAAAAAACATGATGAAGCATTTAATTTTATATACCATTAAAAATTTTCAATAAACTTATTAAACAGTGTCAAAATAGTGAAAAAACTTGACCTACGAAACAATTTTGGATTAAACAATGAACAATGATGTATTTCATCATACAAAATTTAGTTGCCGAAAATAGTTTCAGCCAATACATAAGTTTTCATATAGTACTTCATAGCATTCATTGAATTGTAAATGCAGTTACAAAATATTTCTTGAAAACATACAATCTTATAACTCAATCAGTTTATTAGAACCACTCGTGGTTGGCAATAACTGTTACAGACATAAACTATTGTTACTTGTTACTGACAGTAAACAAAAACAATGTAAACCATTAGCCTATGATTGTATTTTCGTTGAAATTTCTGTTAAATTTATGTCGATATTATATTTAACCTGATGGCGTAAGGTCAGACTTAAAAAGGAAAACAAATTTTATTCTTTTCTATGACTAAAGAATATAAATTTCTTTTCTCGTTACTAATTGTTCTAGGTACGCTGATGAAGACATTAATGTTGAGACCATTATTCCATCACAAGTGAAACAAGGCCAATCTTTGCAAATTACTTTAACTTCCTCAAAAACAATTGTGGCTACATCTGTCTTTGTGATATCTTTCAAAGTAAAACGTGAATATTGGCAGAAAGCTAAACGTTTGGTTCTTGCATTCTGGTGGCTCCCTGTTACGATGAGAACACAGCAAAAACGGTAAGCAATCATGCTGCATTAGTAAGCACTACCCACGCTAATTTACTACTAATATGCAATCCTTTTATGCACAGGCGTAAGGGTCTCATCTCAATTTGGGGGGAGGAACAGGGCTGAGAGAAATTAATTTAACAGGTACAAGGCACCAGATCAAATTTTACACAATCCCAGTTTAGTCTTTTCCTTCACCTATCTTCACTCCAGAAACCCCACGTATTACCATGCAGATTGGTCATTATCTTATAAATCCATAAAGTATATATATATGTTTGTGTTCTTTATATGTTGGGTTGTTTGACGTAAATATATGAATTTTGACGAGATTTTACTGCACATCCATAGCTTTAGCCAAAAAATGAAAATGATTTGACAATTAGCCTGGATATCCAAACATATGATAATAATGATATAAGCAACTTATGCATGAAAACATGAGTATATTTATAATTTGTAAAAATAGCTTAAAGCCTAGGCCACACTATCGTCAATACTCACGAAAACGAAACGAAAACTCGTGCACGAAACACGTGCCAGACACGACGAAAAATTGCAAGCATGTTTGCCAAGCCAAAACTTTTTTGGTCAATAGGTAACCGGCATTTTTGACGGATTGGCAAAAATGGCGATCTCTAAAAGAAAAAGATTACAAGAAAGAGTTGCTGCTTTTAAAGTTGAAAACAAGCAAGAACAAACGCCGATACTTCACCCACCCAATTAATAAACGACCAGATTGACTTGAGTTATTTATTAATTTAATAAAAGAGTTACGAAAGCCAAACAATGAAAATAGACACAAACTTGCGAATGACGACGACAAATTTTAACTACATTTTGGATTCAATCAGACCTCAGATAACTAAAGTTGACACCCATATCAGAAACTCTATTAGCCCTGATTTATTTCTTCCCTTATAATCAGGTTGACTTGTATCATATAAAATCGGTCTTTCTTTAATCAGATTTATCAAAACCTCTTGCCACTGCGCCATGTTTGTGTACAAAGTCTTAGATTATTAGCCAATAGTATGCGTTTCCGTTAAACAAAAAGGTCAAAAGTTCAACTCTTCTAATGTGCACGAAAACGAAATTTCCGTCGTGTTTTCGTTTAAAATTATAGTTGCAGCAGTTTTCGTTGTAATTTTCGTTAATATAGAGTCTATATTATAGACGATAGTGTGGCCTGGGCTTAATGCTTAAAAAAGTTGTTGCTCCATTCAAATATGAAGCATCAAGTTTCTTTGCTATTTGAATGGATTATCCAGTAGCGTAACCAGATATGAACTTTTGGATTGTATGCTTTTGAACGTCGAAGGGCAAGTTTTCTAGGGGGTCAAATGTGATGCTTCTACGAAATTTCAAATCTAGAGTCCCTCAATAGCGATATCTAGTGTTTCTGGCGTATGATTTGTGCGTGAATGTTATTTACTACAAGAAAAACATGTGTTCTAATGTTTACTTAAAGATAGCTACTGCTAAAATGCTTGAATTCTATTTCAAAAATTTTTTTGTGAGAAATGTTAACTTACTTTAATGAGGAAGACTTTCAAAGTAATAAAATAATTATACCACAATATAGGGACAGGTCAACATAATGCTCAACCGGTTTTCGATGTGTATAACCCTTCCATTATTTCACATTTGACTGACTGAAACAAGACTTTGTAGCTATTCTTGGTTCATAAGCGAGTGTAGTACTTTTTTCAATGAGAATATTTTCATTGACACTCGAAACCACGTTTACCCTTTCTGTGGCAGTGTAGCAAGTCTGCAACAAATTCGGCACCTAAAGTGTTAGTTTGATACAACACGATGTTGTACGTGTTATGTACGTGTAAAAATCCTTGTCAAACTAATGCACTTCAACGCACAACAAGTGCGACATGAGATACATAACAAAATTCTCTGGTGAGGGTTGCAGTCCACAGCAGCTATAGACGAGTTTTGGTTAATTGACCCCTTCTGTGGCAGTGTCGTAGATCTACAACAATTACTAAAGGAAATTAATGGCAAGCAAATTTTAAAAAAATTCACCAACTTAAGTGTTAATAGGCAAAGAAATGTAACGCTTCTCGCCATAAAATTAAAAAACCTCTGTGTTTAATACATATTAATCAAAAGCAGCGACACATTTTATTTATAACAACAGAATGTTTTCTACGAATATGTTCAACCTCGTTTGTTTTAAAAAACTGAAATATTGCATAGTGACAATTGTCTGCTCAGTGATAAAATGATAAAAATATTGCACATCTATATAATATCTTGTTCTTGAAAAAGAAATGAACTTTTACCGAATGTTTTGTGAAGTTCTGCTAATTGTGTGCCTGTTTTATATTTCCACTTTGTGGTTGGATAAACATTGCCACAAACTGATTGGATGAATGTTTTTAAATTCATTGAAGTCAATTATACATACTAATCATTTGTATAAATTAACTGTGTAGTGTTTTTCAAAAGGTATTCTGTTTCAATGATGGCATCCCGTAATGCTGAAGAAAGTGTTATGCAATTGTTAGAACAATATGCAGAGGTTATCAAAAAATTTCCAAAAGATATGGAGGGAGCAAATATGAATAATCCCAGGGCGAAAGATTATTTACATTTTGGTGATCCGAGATATAAGAGATCCATTCGCTATGTGACTGTTGGAAAGCACCAGACTTATAAGTTTTGGAAACTTCCTATAGATTGTAGAGGTGAATACAGAGGAGGTAAGAGCCTAAATATGAAAAAATAGTTGAAATTTACCTGTGTCTTCATTTGGTTGAAACAACAATATTGAGCTGGCTTCAAGCGTGACTTTGTTTACTCTTCATAAACATAATCTCTGCTATATTTCTTCAGCCAATGTTTTCTTTCATACACCAATGAGTGTCACTGGTTATTGGAGTTTATTCTGCTTTTTCTTGTCTTTATATACAGGAAGCATCGTCAATTACTGTTTTTTTTCATTTTAACTCATTCCATTAATCATTTTATATTATCCTCGTTGAATGCAAACATTCTTCATTCCATTTTCATGAAAATCAATCAATATTTCCAACACTTCCTGAGTATTTTATTTTGACCTAATCAGTTTTAGCTGTCATTTCTTCTTTTGTACATCGTCTTTTCCATGTTTTTACCATGCACGCGGACATTTGGAATTCCCCCCCAAAAAAATGCTTTTGCTTACTATTGCTTCTCCAGGTAAGAGAGCCAGTGAGGTTTTTTTACTGCAATTTAATTTTTATGCGTTAGTTAGTACATGCCCCATGAAATAGAAGTAGGTATCTAAACCATAACCAGCACCAGTGTATTCATAATAATGGTCTTTAAACCACAGCCTCATATACACAATTCCTATAGTTGGTTTGATATGGTCATTGGCAGTGACTAAGCATTCACATACCAATTTCTTCTATAGCCATCACCTTTCTTTTAAAACTATTACAAGAGTCTGTTCCAAAGTCTTTTCCACAAAGGCAATAAATTAAGGTAAGGTTAAGTGCTAGCTCAATGGCCGAAATTTGATAATGGGGCTTATTTTGCCTTTAGACTATATTGCTTTGTAAACACACTAAGATTCTGGAATTACTCATCTGATCGGGAATAGCCGAATAGGACATTGTGTCAGTCAGAAATTGTTTCTATAAAATCAATATATATAGAATACTCATACCTAAAAAAAGAGTGTTGTAAAAATAGAGCAAATGTGGTGAACGTCTGGGACACACAATTAGAGTGTTCTCGAACTGCGCACGTGAATGAACGTAATATATACCGTGCAAAACAATGTGTCGTCCAGGCATCATTATTGTCGAACGATGTTTCTTGCACTTGTTACACAGGATGTGTACTTATATACATATTTAGTATACAATGATGGCGCAATTTTGATTGTGATTTATAGGACATTGAAAATTATCGGTAGGTGACAACTGAAAACACAAAAAATATAATCTCTGAATCTTTCTTGATGTTTCCATGCGTTTCATAAACTTATCTAGTCCATCCCATTTTTAAAATAGATTTGCACCTTAGACAGTCAGTGAGGAGAGTTTTCATCAAGTATTTGCGAGAAAAAGACTAAAGCAAACCGCATAATTATTTTATTTTGAAGCACGGAAAACTTTATGGTTTCTGTAAAAATTAGTTTGAAAGCTTCTGAATTTGTCATTGATAATAAAAAAATTATTATTTCGTGTCTTGCATAAAATCAATAATTTTTCTTGGACTTTAGATTTGCAACACCCAAATAACACGGACACTAATCTAAATGATTCTTGACTTTATTTTCAACTTCATTCAATAATTGTTAAATATACATGCAAACATTTTAATTTAATATATTCCTGCATCCACAGAAGAAAAAGTGGATATAATAAAGAAAAACAATCACAGAAGATTTATTGCAGAATAACTTCGGTCAGCAAATTCAAAAAATAAGTATTTTTAAGTTCACAGTTTCTTAAAATCATTGGGAAAGTGCTTTCAAGGCTAAGGTGACTCGAAACTTCCAAGTCCTTGTCTGTACTTTCCAGATTGTACATTTTGTATACAAAATTGCATTCCAATCTCAAGTCCTCGATGTCTGTTTCGGAAAAGGCGTACTTTGTGATACTTTGCTTTAGCATCTTAGAGGTCACTGGCAACTTCCTTTTCACGGGACATTGTCTCGAGCGTTTAATGCCTTGGACTAAATTTCGACACAATGAGCTATAAACTTGAGATTAGTACCGTAACTTGGCTTACAAGAATGTACCCACTCAATGCGCAGGGTGCATGTGCCATTACCAAGCTAGGACAGTTCGACTTGAGGAAACAGTTGTGAAGATATATTACCACTGTAGGAATACTCAAAGGAAATTGTGTCACCACGTCTTGCCCACCATTTCTGAAATTGAACAATCTATGCTGAGTACTTCTTCGTGGTTGAGTCGGATCGGGAACAGATTAGTAACTTTGACAAGTTAAATTTTTCTGACATACAACTAGCCGTTTTTGGGAAGTTTCTCCGTGGCTTTCCCCGTGGCTTCGCACCCTTGGCATTTATTTAGGCCTGTGGCCCTCTTAAACATGCTGGACCCGTGCCAAATTTAATCTATTTGGGCCAGTGCTCTGTATTCTCAGGTATATCCATTTGACTAAATAAATGGAAGGCTACGTCGTCGATACTTTGAAGCCAGTAGAGCCGAGTCTTTCCACCTATTTGTAAGCACACGGCCGATAGACAGAAGCGTTAAGTTACTTGTACAAGCTATGAAGCTTCAGAAAGAAAACACAAATTCTTTTCTGTCTTGATCTGGCAAACAAAACTCACAAACGATACTTAATACCAAGTATACACAACATTTTGACAATTACGTTTTGAAAAGGAAACCATAACCAAGCATAACTAGAAGGAATTTTGCTGTTGTTGTTTGTTTTGGTATGTCTGCGAATGTGCCAAAAACTAAAGCGTTTTTGTTTCAAAGTAGCATGAAAATCCTCATAAGATTCTAAGCAAGCATCAGTTTTGTACATGAATTTTTACCCAAAACAATTACTATTAATGTTTTTCCTTGAACGTACAAATTTACAGAAAAACATAATTTTTAGTCAAACTTACACGAGATTTAGTTGTAAATATGTACAAATATTTCATGGAGAAGCATGTATGTTATTGAATACATCAAGTTGAATCCTTTCAAAATAAACAAGTAGTTGCTGAAATGTTTCCGATTTGTCTAAAATGAACGATCAACGATGACTTTGTTTTTCACAGTTTCCCCACTTTGATATTTTCTATTTCGAAATAGGTATTCAATAGGAAGCATCATAATTGGCTGAATAAAGATTAGGCCCATCTTCATTGCCACAATACTTTTCTGCGCTTATTATTTGAATGAAATCAGAAAAAGGCTTGGGTAAAAACATGTTTTTTTAACAAATCTCGCGGAACATGTTTGTAAATGTAGATCGTCCAGGTTGGTATAGTCCTGAGAAGGACTGTTTTTGTTGTTGTTGACTGACGTTTCGACAATCTTAGCGGTAGTCATCTTCACAGTCAAAAAATGTTTTTTTTTACTATAGAGTTGCTTGATCCAGCCAAATTTAGAGATCAGTGTTTGCTACAGAACTAATTTATCAGGGAAAAATAAATGGTATATTTACGCGTGGAACAACAAAGAAATATGAGTGTGATTAGATTCAAGGAATCCACGCATATCTCGAAAAAGTTGACTACCTTCTAAAGCTTTGAAACGCTCTGCGTCAATAATGCAAGACTTTGAAGATTTTCGTTTGTTCTAGGCTGCTTTTTTGGCTTTCTTGAGACGCTTCTTGTCTGATGAATCTGTTACTAGATCATCTGACTCATATTCATCAACCACGGCCCAGACTTCATTATTCTGATCTGCAATACCAATCAATTTCTACCTCTTCTTCATCACGCGTTTGCCTTCCTTGGCTATCTTAATAACTCGATAAGGGCTTGACGATGTCGGTGATTTTTCGAATGTATCTTCGACTCGAGAGATGAAGTCGATTTGTTTTTAATTACTTTTGTATTTCAGACTTGTAGCTTCTTTGTTAGGAAGTAAAATACATCTTGTAGCTTTAATTTGAAGTAAAATATCCTTTGAAGAATATAAATATTGGTTGAAAAGGTCGGTATTGTGCACTTTGAGTTATAATGCTGTGGGAATAACCAAGGAGGGGATCTGGCTGTTGCAGCTTTGGATTCATTGGTGTTTAAGTTGTGGTACCATGTAGCGTTGTATAGATAATCTTGGCGTGCAAGCTGTGACATAGCAGCCATTTTGGATGATTTTAATAAAGGATTTTCATTATTTACAATGCAAATGTCATCCAGAACGGCTGAAATTCCATTGCTATCTCATTCCCAGTGGAGGTGCTGCACACCATCTATAGCGAGAGAGGACACTACGCAAGCGCAGTGTATAAGGGTGTTTACATGAACGCGGCAAACCGGGATTCAGTGACGCGTGATGTGATTTTGAGGCATTGAAAGGAGGCAAAACGTAACAATTACAACTGTTTGTTAAGCGCCACAAATCGTTCCTGTTGAAATTAATAAATTAGGCCAAATTGGTAATGGGAATTTCAAATGTTTTGCGTAGTTATTAAATCAGAAGATTGGGAAATTGCTCGGGAAGATTTATTTGATGACGAGTACTGAATCATTTTCATTCGCCAAAATCATTTAGCACTTGGCTGAATCCTGGCTACCCGAGCTCATGTGTTTAGCCCCTTATTTTTTAGAGCTAACACGGACAACTAAGTCCCTCAGGGACTATCTGCATTGCATACTGTAATGACACCTTTCTGAGGCCCTGTTTACATTATACCGGATTGCTATCGTAGCAAGTTGAATATTCTTTGTATTAAAAGGCAATGAAATTTTTTAACGTCAGAAACACAATCAAATAGACCAAAACTATTAGCTTAATAAGCTTTTACTTCGAACAGTTAACCCTTTAAAGCAAATGAAGATGTTGTGATGAGCGAATCCGGTATAGTGTAAACGCAGCCTGAATTAACTAGTTTAGCAATGGAAGGAAAATACATCTGTTCAATGTTTTCTCATTGTAGAAAGTAAACAAGACAATTCATATCAACATTTGTACTATTATTACGATTCTTGGCTTTTTTTGTAGGAGGTCCAGTCAAAGTCAGAAACCTTAAACTATTGACAGCAATTGGAACAGGAAATAAGAATATGATGATCATGAAAGTATTTGGATCTTCGCGGACAGCAGCTGCATATGGTCCAAACGATTGCTTAATGCCTGAACCAGTTGATTACCAATTTACTCCTGACCAGACACCTCTTCAATAAACAATTGGTTGTGCAAAATTGTTCCCGAGAGGATTGACAAATTTTCCCACCATTACTATTATTAGGAAAAATTATTTAGCCGGTGATCGTTAAGAGCTGATTTGAATCAAAAATGCTGTTTTGGAAGTCTACATATTTTTTAATGTTTTAATTTCACATGAATTTTTAGCCCTTTTACGTGGTATAGCGTTAAGTACGTGGTATAGCGTTAAGCATTCACTTTGAATATTTCTATCATCAGGTTTGCTGCCTGTACTATAACAATATCAGATTTTAGTATTGCCAACATCTTCTTTAAGCACCTACAACGGCACAATTTTTCAAAGTTACTTTATTGACCTAATTGCAATTTTTCTAGACAAGTATGATTGATGTACTTTTTAGATTAAATTTTTAATCTATAAGTTTGACATTTGAAATGTTGCTAGAAATCCTTGTGCAAACAATATATCAGAGAATAACTACCATGACTCGACCTATCAGCTTTCAGCATTTGCCAGTTCTATATGTTATTGTGTCGGAAATTCATCTAGAATGAGGGCTTTAAAGCGTAAAGGAAATGCAGGGTTAACAAAATAATAATGAAAGGAGGCATAGAAACCACATGGTTTTTTCTTCTACGCTTCTTTGTCAGCCTCTTCTTCATTGCTTATTGGTGATGCTGCGGTCGCAAGGAATCTATCAATATGATACCTTCTACAAAATTACGTTGCTTGCACATTTTTAACATCCAAACAGCCATGCATCCGTGTCTCGTCATCGTTATTGTTGTTTGCCTCTCAAACAAACCACTTTTGTACAATTGAGTGGCACATGTTACTTTTCCCGATGATTATATGTCATGTTTATTCGACGTCATCTTTTATTTTGCTTAAGTATCCCATCTTCTTTCCTCATACTTTATAGCAATTTGCTCACTTTGTCAGGGGTGCATGGCATACTTCAAATCAAGTGTAACATGGATACTTTCCTTTACAACTTCAGTATCACAATTGCAATAATTTATTGCTACTCTGTGTAACCATCGACAGGACAAAACCAGATGGCGGCCAATGGACCTATTTCCGCTGAAATGACAGCTTTGCAGAAAAAATATTCTCGTCCTCCCCCTAGTGTCTACAGTCATGTAGAATTTATTACAAACAAATACGATAATTTTTGGCATTTCTTTTATAATGCCAATACTTCAATTGTTCAATTGTTGGATGTCGTAGTTTCCACAAAAAAGAGCATCTCACTTCTCACAGGTGAGATATTTGCTTGCTTTGTTTGCTCATCAAAGATTGAAAAGCAGTTATACACATGAAAAGCCATAAAATCAGTAAGGTCGTATTTTTTAAGGCTGACGTGAACGTCAAATATACTGATGTTTTCCTGTTTTTTTACAACACTCAGTATACTTTTCTGTTATTTGTTAATGTATGAAATCTTAAATTTACCAATCTATTTGCGAAATAGTTTCCCTGACGCCAAAAAGACCCTGTACATTGACTCAGTGGGTAGGTAGCCAAAAGAAACGATCAACATAAATAGTACAAATGATTTGGAGCAGAGCTTGTTATGTTCTATTTGCTAACACCTTGCAGGAAGATCAGGTAGCAAAGATGACTGGAAGATGTTATTGACGAGGATGAGTCATACGGAAAAACGATAAGGCTGAAAAGACAAATAATTTATTGTCTTACCTATCCAGAATTATTCAATTTGATCTTGGTCAAATTCTATGGATGGAGACAATGGATTAAATGACGATGCTTTGAATGCTTTAAAATTAAAGTTCAAGAACCAAAGAAAGATGGCAAGAAGGTTGTGTGGGTTCTGATTCTTGATGAAAGGTTAATTCACAAACATGTAAAATGTGAACGTTTGTGTTTATGTGAATATTGTGTACTTAGATTGATGATGACTCACTATAGATGTATAACTTCAAACTATAAAATCCATTGAGTGCTATATTGCTTAAATTGTTAGTCATGTCATATCTTTATCATAAATCTTATAGTAGAGTATTGTTTGAATGTTACTAATAGTTAATGCATGCTACAATGAAGCATTAAAGTATCAGGGATGTAACCTTTAAAGTTACAGTGCTATTTATTTCTTCTAAATTTCCTTTTTTGCTTTACAAAAAATTATTGAGCTAATTTGCCTATTAGAGTACAAAAATGATATTTTCATTCGCATTATTTGCTGTTTATTGTAAACAAAACTTTCTTGACTTTTCAAAGTTTTTCTTCCTGATAACTTTATAATTTCTAGAAAGCTTTTGAGCTTCTAGCATAAAAGTACACAAAATGTGTTTCATTCATTTGGATTTATGGCCTTAGTGTAACACATCACATGCACTCAATTATGATTGTATGAACACAACACCAGATGTGGATACTCAGAGAGAAAAATCCACCAGCAACTTCTTTGCAGGCAGCACCATTGCAGGCAGAAGTGTTTTGATGATTATTTGCATTTTCCCTAATTCATAAATCAATACAACAAAATCAAAATGTGCTACAACTTTACAAGTATTCAATGCAGTTCCACTTCAGAACACCACAAATCTCAGCGGCAATGGAACAAATCCGCCATTTTTTCGACAGCCTCCGAAATCTAAAGCCGCGCTTGAGATAGCCGCTCCAGTTATTATGGAACTCAATGGACAAAACCAACTAGTAAAAAAGCTGTGCAATGCATATATTTAACATACAATAGGAACAATAGCTTTGGGAATAGTCATGCAATGTGTGATAACTAGTCAAAGTGCTATTTTTGTCTAGCAAATGCTCAAATTCAGAAGAGAAATTTTGTTAAACTTTATTTGTAGCTTAAGCTTTGTTTTACTTTAAGCAATAATTCAAAGTCTTTGTTGCTATAATCGTACAACTAAGCCTCTTAATATAACTTGAAACTTTTAAGAAAAAAATTTTGCTACAAAATCTCTTTGTTTGAATGTTTCAAGACATGGACTTGCACTCCGTCTTTCTTTCTTACTGAAAAATGATACAACGGCTTTCCTTGGGTCATATAAAGCAGTTGCGACACCATTCCAGGCAATAATATTCTATCATTTAACGTTTTCTGGTTGTTTGCTGTCCTCAGCTTTGAGTACAGAAAATTATATGTTGAAACACTTCTTTCAACTGTCATGCTATCAGGACACCCCTATTGCAGAGAGCAAATCTATAACCAAGCCAGTTCTATGTCTAAAAATACAAAATACAAAATACAAAAAGACAAATATTATATTTCTCAATTCTTAAAGTTACTTAGGTTTTTAGCAACACACATTAGCATATGTAATATTTTGACTGTGAAATCGTTTTCCGAAACGTATGAGGTTCAGATCGTCAAATATCTCGATAACAGTGTCAGTGAATTCTTTCATATCATCACCAACCATACCTACGCATCCCATTAGAGGGTCTTGAGCAACAACAAACTTATTTATTGACTTTGCACCACAGATTTCAACAATGTTTTTCATTACGCCTTCCTGCTTATTGTCCAACCTTTGCTCAAGAAAGTTGATTGCTGCATTAATAATTTCAGTTCGTATGGTAGCAAATGGGGTCGTTCCCGTTGATAGCCATGAATTAAGATTGGGGTTTTCTTTGCTTGCCTCGTCAGACTCGGTGTACGCGTGTGGTGAGCTGTCAGAACATGCGTAATTCCATATTTCATAATTATATTCAATCAATTTTCCCCCAAAATTGTATGAAGGCAAAGACATTTTTCATTTATCTAATGATGACATCACCAGAAATTAGATAAATAGTTTGCGACTGCGCTCGCACTCAGCGGTTTCTATTTTAAGTAACTAATATTCAATAAGCGTGGGAGTTTCACAGAGTTTTATAAGGCTCTTGAAAGTATTTTCTTCTTGTTAAATCAATCTTTGGAGGAACTTATAAAAACAAAAATAAACATAAAGAGCACGAACGTAGGTTTTGTCTTGGATAATTACGATGTTTGACATGCTTGAGAAAAAATATGAAAATGTTTGGAGTCTCATAGCAACACATTCAAAAGCTACATGTTTGTAAATGTAGATCGTCCAGGTTGGTATAGTCCTGAGAAGGACTGTTTTTGTTGTTGTTGACTGACGTTTCGACAACCTTAGCGGTAGTAATCTTCAGAGTCAAAGACTTGACTCTGAAGATGACTACCGCTAAGTTTGACTCTGAAGATGACTACCGCTAAGGTTGTCGAAACGTCAGTCAACGACAACAAAAACAGTCCTTTTCAGGACTATACCAACCTGGACGATCGACATTTACAAACATGTAATGATACTCCCGGGTTCAAACCATTTACTTTATTACATTCAAAAGCGACAACCTTATTCATTATTCTACCGAAGCAAATTTGTCGAAAGTTTAAAATATTTTGGAAGTATTCTATCGTGACTAAATCAACTATTTAACAAACAATTTCAGTAAAGGAAACATTGGAATTTAGTTTAAGAGTGTGGCTTTAGGGATATGAGGACTAGGTGATGCATTATTTGCTCGAGCTCGTCAACCATTTTTAGCACACTCATATAAACATTAGCTGCAAATCAACGTTCTCGTCACACATCGGGGGAAGTATGTACACTTCGTTTTCTTTCATCATTTTTAGGTAATTTATAAAGTTTGTCAGCTTTACCACATTTATCGAGTGTGGCACCTTGGTAATATGCTTTATTATCATGTGTAATTTTGAATTTAAAATTTCCACCACTCCTTTACTAATAAAAAACAGACGCCATTTTGAAAAAAATAGCTTTCTTATCCGCCATTATGTCCCACATTTCCTGTAATGAAGAGATATTGCTCTTCGCACTTTTACTACGAAGAAGACAAAGATGTTTAAATGATTGTTTAGACTACAGGTTGTTCAGAGCTAGAAGAACCACTAAAAATGTCTTTGCTTTCTTATCAGCAAAATGGTGAATTTTTTGCAGACCGATTAGAACTTTCTAAACAACAGTTGAAAGCATCATCAAGGCTTTTTTTCTTCACAAATAATAAAGGTTGACAGAGAGTGCAAACTACATTCCCCAAGAATTTCCAGATTTCAAAGACATTAGCGGCAACATTATTGATGGTGATTGGAGAAGTGTTGTTGAGACAGATGACAATGCCTTGCAAGGTATGGCGAAATGCAGGAGTAACAAGTGTACCCATAATGCAAAAAAGGTGTGATTACAACTATACCCATAAAAGGTCCTAGTAACAGCTATATCTAATTGAAGTAGATTAGTTTAAATCATAAGAAGGATAAGCTCCCTGGAAGCTAATGCATGTTCGTAGTTGTGGCACAAACAGCACACACTAGAAAAGAACAATGTAAATTTGAAAGACTTTTAGAACTGTTTTTGTTGCACATGTTACTTTTTCGATTAAAGAATTTCATTGGTTGGCAAACATTACTGATCTCTTTTTGTTGTTGTCACCTCCTTATCCCCTGTTCATACAATGTCTATCGAAATATGCCAATCCTTGTCATAAATTTAGCAATGTTAGTAAATTACAACTTGAAATAACTTGAAATTACAAATTGACCATAGAGCATATAATTTGAAGAAGAAGCCTGTTATTTTTTGGTGGGGTAGGGTACATATGTTTTTGTTCAACTCCACACTCTTCTTCGTAAAATATCATTTCAATGCTAAGTATTACCAGTAACTTGCATCGAATATTTAATGCTGTCATTCTAGAAGCTAGACTTAAGCAATAAAATTTCTCCTCATCTTTTTCACTGGTTCTGCAAAAGCTTTGTTGATTTCATCAATACTCTTTGACAGATTTGACAGACAATGTTGTCGTTAAAATACAATTCACACATCTGAACTGTTCTTATCCTCTTCAACAATAATTTGAGACTCTTCAGAGATTGGTTTTTCTGTGCAGCAGGACAAGTTTTTACTTTCTTCTCCACCATTGCTTCTTTTATCAGCAGGTAAATTCTTTTCTGCTATTACTGAGTCATTGATATTGAGATCTGTAACTGTCTCCATATTTTGATATAGGGTGGTAAGCCAGCGTAAATATTCAAAATCAGGTTTGATCAGGTTTGATCCCCGCCCCCCCCAAAAAAAGAGGGCTAGCTCCGCCCCTGTAAATCGCGTGCACTTTATAAGAGCGGCTAAAAAGTTCTATGGATAATTAGACTTTCAAGAAAAGGATTTTTAATTCCATACAACTCTTACTGATCACCGACTAAACACATTTTTAATTTAATAGTTGGAATATTTTTTGAACCATCACGGTAGCAATTTGCACAGCAATTGCTTATTAAGGAGGTAACTTGTGTTTTGTATATTCGTAATTTTCAGGGAAAGGCATAAAGCAATCATTTTTAGCTGCTTTCTGTGAAGATTTAAATACTTTCGCGACCATCATATTCTTTTGCCCATTTCCAATTGCTGTCAATAGTTTCAAGTTTCGTGTGATTTCAGTGACTGTGACTGGACCTTCTACAAAATAGTCAACCATGGTAGTATTAGAACATAGAAATGATCGACAACTATTAAACCAGGTTGAGCATGATATTAAAGTGATTTAGTAAACGTTCCATTTATATGTTGACGAATACAACGTGAAAACATACAATATATGATGACGTCTTATCGACGACGGCTGAAGCAAACTCAATTTTTGGGCAGAACTAAGGATATTTTATCTTTGATATTTGCATCTTAGAAGATTATAAAGGCCTACATATATTTGTTTAAGTAAAAGCAAATTTTTTGTTTCTTAAAGCGTAACAAAAAACAACTAAATAAACATCGTGGTGCCTACTCTGATTTCGGAGGTTTCCTCGGAGTGAAAGTAATTTTAGTCAAAAAGCTGTATGTCGAAGATTTCGCTTTTATTTATGTATTTTTATAAAATCTATGTACTGCAGTATACTTTTGATATCAAAAAATTAATTTAAAATGATTAAAAAAACCATACAGCAGGAAAATGCCGAAATGGATGAAGTCCGCCTTTGTTGACCAAAAAACCAACATGGCGGACTATTTTATCCTTAGATATAATTTCGTAAAAGCACTATTGCTATAATGTGCATTTAATAGAGATGAAGAGACACGCGCTGTGTGTGCCGAGCTATCGTTTTACGGTTCTGTCAATAAAGTGTATTCGGAAGAAGTTCCGTAAAAGAGTGGATCTGATGTTTTTTATGTCTCGTTGAAAGCCATTGCTCGTATGGTTAAGTTTGTATGCTCTGTCGATGAGTGTGCGTTAAGCCCGCCGCACACATGAGCTATTGGCTGAGCTAACAGCCACGCGTGAAATTTGCTTAGCTGTTTACTCGTGTGTGCGCATAGTTTTTCCAGCGTATTTTGACACGCGTGGCCAAGAGAAAAAAATTTGTCATGTTTGATAATTTTTAACATTCGTGCCAAGAAACGCAATGTTTGCGGCTGCTGTGAGTTAAGAGCTTAGCTGATAGCCAATGTAAGCCAATAAAATCACTTACTTTGTTCACGTGATTTTACAATTATGTATGTATGTACTTACAGCATGGAGGCAAATGAAATGATAGACGAGGTTGTTTCCAGATTATCCATGCCTCTATAATGTTCGTTCATCTGAATTTAAAGACAGAGTGATGAGGCAGAAGGCTCTGGACGAAATTGCGAAAGCAGTCAATAAAAACGGTATTTTATGCAATTTCTTGTAGACTTGTTTTGCTGTGAATTGTGAGATGTGATATTACATGAAAAACTTCTACACTCAATGCTCGACATTGCTTTGTTTAATTTTAACAGTGGAATGGGTAAAGAACAAACTGCGAACTTTAAGGAATTGCTATACGAAGGCAAAAAAGGCACCTCCTTCGGGAACTGCACGGCGGAACCTTTCTAAGAGAACTTCTTGGGTTTTGGATAAACTACAATTCCTTGAAGAGCATGTTGCCATCCGAGCAACAGCGTCTAACATGGATGATGTAAGTTTTTAGTCAATCATCAAAATAGTCATAGTTAACACATGTTCTCTTGCCATGGTACAGAACCTGCATCTGACACAAAATACTCAGTCAAATGCATACGTTGTTTCTTTGCACTATTTGCATTTCTTGATGTACTGGGTTGTAACCCTAATAGTTGATAGTTCTCTCTCCATTGGCCTTGTATAAGTACCTGGTTTTCAGTGTCTTCATGATCCCGAAAATTGACATTATCATTCTTGTTCTTCTCTATCCTAAAGTTATGCAAGCAGCAAGGTAATGTCAACAACTTTTTCTGGGTCAAGTTTGATAGTTGTCAGAAATACTCTAAACCTGTTGGCTAAAATGCCAAAGGCATTTTCAACTACACGTCTTGCTCGTGAGAGTCTGTAGTTAAAAATTTGTTTTGGTTTATCCAGATTTCGATGAGGATAAAGGCTGAAACACACTAGGCAGTCGCTTTAGTCGCGCGTCTAAAACTACCGCTTTGCGTGGTTACTAAGCTAGTAGCGTAGTCGCGTCAGCTAGTCGCTTTGAAAGTTCAACATGTTGAACTTTTGACTTTGGTCGCTTCAGTCGCTTTGCACTGATTGGCCAATAGATACGTTTTAACTTCCTAAATGCATATCATATTTCCTGTCATAAGCATCATACGAAATTTATAGATTATACCTTGGAAAACGAAGGCAATATATAGTGAATTCACACTGGAATCTCTCAGTTTTTTATATGACTTATCAAATAGGGACAATAGGAGCTACAAACTGGAACCCTAATGCACAACCTAAATGCACAGAATAGGATTATCCACGATATACGCGTAATGTGCTATGATCATATTGGCGTGTTTTAACTGGCTTGTTCTCTTTTCTCCACATAGTAGTTTGTACTGAGTAAATATTCATATATTAGTAGCTATAATAAAGGCCAAAATAAAAAGTTTAAGTGATATCTGTGTCTGTAACAAACTAAAATCACCGCCATGTTCAATAGACGCCACGGTAAATGTCGCGATGGTCGCTGCAGGTGTGTTTCTAGCGTTCAAGCGACTGACGCGTGCGCATCAATTCGCTTTGGACGCGCGACTGAAGCGACTGCCCAGTGTGTTTCAGCCTTAAGGTTTCATGATATCTGTTCTCAATGGGAATGCATCATCACCAATGATATTATAACAGATCTTTGTTTGGATTCCTTCAATTGCTTGTGCTTGTGGTAGTTGAAGGCAATTATCATCTAAAGCTTTCTTTAATAATGAATTTTTAAACACACCGGCATCCCCAGCTCGCCCTGTATCCCCAACATCCACAAATAAGAATTTATAGTTTGCATCCACAAGGGCAAGAAGCAAGACACTAAAATAGTGTTTGTAATTAAAATACTCAGAGCCACTGTGTGGTGGTTGTTGTATGGCTATATGCTTTCCATCTATTGCTCCCACACAGCATGGATAGTTCCATTGTTTGTGAAAACCATCAGCAACTTTACGCCAGTCATTATCTGTCAACGGTATCTAAACATAAATAAAAAATTGATATTTCTCTTCAAAATTTACAATCTAATTAGGTTGTGTTGAGTATGAAATATTCTCCAGGCTATAGTTATAATACTTATAGTGATCATTTTCCTTTTTTACAGACAAACTCTTTGGTGGCACGTGATAACAGTGATAATGAGAATGGTTCCATGCTTCAACATGCCATAGATTCTGATGAAGATTTAAACACGCTAGATCTTACTGACAATAACCAACAGGTTATCAAGTCAACCAAACTACCAACAAAGCCAAGGGGAAAGTCATTGAAGAGAAAGTTGGAGGAAGAAGAATTAAGTGTTATGAGAAGCCTGACTTCTGCAATTGTTAATGATAGCAAAAAAGCACAAGAGGATAAAGAGCCAGGGGAATGTGAATCATTTGGAAAATTTTTAGTGGAGTCACTGAAAAAAATGGATCAACAATCTAGACATTATGCTCAGTATCAAATCAGTAATGTGTTATTTCAAGCACAAATAGGCATGTTAAATCCAGTTCAAAACAATTCAAATACACCACAGCAAGATAGATGCACTTTGCAGTATTCTGCACCACATTATATCCACTTTGGAAACAATCATGGAGTTTGATAAAGGAGTCTGAGTTGTTACATTTTATTGGAACTGTGACTTTTCATATAGCTATTTTAGCTGAGCCTGGTTGACTTTCTTTTGTTTTGATTAGCTTCTATACTTACTGTAAGAAATTTTTGTTTCATTGATTTGTACAACGCCTGGCATGTTTCAAGTACAATATTAGATATCGTTCGTTCTCCCATACGATACTGGAAAGAGAGACTTCTGAACGATTCTCCTTCAAAAAAATAAATGATGAATAAACTTTCTGTTTTTTAATTCACATACTTGTTCACTTCGTGCCAAAACTCACCGGTTGCCAAATAGCGTAAAGTAACTGCGAGCCGCTCATGTGGACTAATGGTTGCTCTCATCCATGTCTCCTTTTTCTGAATTAATGGTCTAACCATGTTCAAAATAAAGTTAAATGAGTTGATATCTAATCGGTGATATTGCCGAAAAGATTCGGGATCTTCGCCCTTCAGTTCTTGGAGGAGATTTGCGTAAACACCACGGCCCTGGCGTTTAAGAATCCATGACTTGCTCCACGTTGTTCGCAAATTAGTCTTGCGGCGACGGCGTCGCCGTAGAAATATTAAAAGGACTGCCACTCGATGAAGATTTAAATGAGCCGCCATGTTTGAATTTCCCGCGAAAAGTATCGGCTGAGCGAATGTCGCGGCTGTTTGCGGCAAACACGTAATGTGAGCAAATTTCACGCGTGGCTGTTAGCTCTGCCAATAGCTCATGTGTGCGGCGGGTTTAAAAGTCATGTCTTGTATGAAAGTAGTGTGAAACTAAAATAGTTTATCAATGTTCAAGTTTTTAGATTCAACACAATATTTAGTTTATAACACGCTCCCCATTATCTCATTTCATTATTATTGTTATAATTTATCAATATTTATAAATTTATCTTATTGTTACTGTAACACATTTCTTTTAGAAACTCTGTATCATTTATGTATTTATTTATTCATACTGAAGATGGCATCATGAGATGTCGAAACATGTCTATTCTCAAAAGACTCGTTGTCCACAATCCATATACTATTCATATACTATTAAAAACTCAAGAACTATTACGCTTTCGATGCAAGATATGCTTTAGCGTTTTATAAAACACACACGCAACTATATGAAGAAAATCTACGGTAAACAAATTTCAACTATGGTAAAATAACAATTTAGATTAAAAATAACAGTATAGACGGATTTCCTTATTGGGACCGCGTAAATATAAAATATCTTAAAGTTCATATATAAACTTCGCTCTCTGTATATGTATTCGTAAAGAGCTTGACAAAAATATCTTTATCAATTAGATATACAAGTGTTAGAAAGTATTCACACAAAGACAAGAGAAAACCCCCGACGTCTAGTTAAATCTTGATTCTTGACAACAGTCAACAGACAAAGTTTTAAGTATGGCCTATGGGTATCGATAAATTTTGGGTTAATTTATCATATTGGCTTATTATGTCTATTAACATATTCTAGCAGTTCTACAGAGAACATGTTAAGAAAATATTTTGAACTTGGTGAGCTACAAATAGAACATAATAAGCTCGATAGCTCAATAAAATCATTGTGTCAAAGACATGGATAAACATTGTTGAGTGGTTGATGAAATGGGATTTCAGATTTCCATTGCTTTTACATAAAACTTAATCATTAAAAAGTAAAGAAAAATATTAATATTTATTTCAAAGATATAAAAATAAATTCTGTTAATTACACATTTGTCATAACATAAAGTGAATTGTAGACAACATTTTCAAATTGCCTTTTCAAATGAAATTGCAGCTCTGTAGCACTATGCTTTATTCCTATACAAATATAAAAAGTGTCGTTAATTTATAGATACGAAACTAACTCAAGATATGTTTAGCATTTGTAATTTCTCTTCCCAATGCCTCTAAGACTTCAACATGAATGAAGCAGTCACTCAAATGATGTAGTATGTGGTGCATTCAAGTATTTCGAAATAAATTCATCCCATATAATGCAGATCTTTTTATGTTTTACTTATCATAAGAATTGCCTAGCTGTGCCATAAGTATGCTAAAAACTGCAAAACAATGGCGCACAAAATGTAAAGTAAAATACCAGTACACAGTGTGAATACGATATAGAGCGAAGCTTTGTGTTTACTCCTTCGCATTTTTTGCATTCCGATGCAAATGGTCAAAAGAATTATAAACAAGAATTAACCCTTAGTTATTATTATATATTGCCTGACCCATATTCACAAAATGAATGTTCATGGAATCAAGAAATACAACTACTGCCAGAAATCACATGGGCAGATGTCTACAACTATTTGATAAACACGGCGAGTGAATTTACCAAAGAAAAACTAATGGCAAATAAGTCCTTGGAGGCGTATAACTTTTTTGTAAGTGGACATATACAAAATGTTTTTCTGAGTGCTATTTCCAAGGAATGAAAACTCCGGGAGTTCGCTTTGAACCTGAATTATTAGCAAAACAATATTCTCTTGCAATACAACTTCATGTTTATTTTGTGAAAGTGTCTTACTAGAGTCAAGAGAAAGTCACGCATGTGCAATGGGAAAATGCGCCACAACGTTGGCTGAGTGGACATTCTGTTACGTTTCTATTCTGTGGTTTTACTTACTGAGAGACATGAGGACATACCAATAAACTTATTTATAGAAATTTCCTGCACTAGGGACACAGGATGTACGGTTATACTTTGTATGGATTGTTTTGTGGAGTCACCAGAGTGCTCAAACCTATAAAGGATAGAGCTTTGCATAGCGCGAAAGCGGGAACATCTACACAATCCGAGAGTGCTTAAGCTGTGCGTGCGCAGTTTGAATACGACAAGTTCTTTTAAAATATACATGTTTCAACATTTCATGATGCCATCTTCATTATATAAGAAAGAGTATTATGTATGTGATATATATATAAACACTATATTCAGCCTGTAAATACACTCATCTGATCATTAATTCTAACCACTATTTCATTGTAATCTACTCATAATTGTATAAATCGTATCACTGTATCATATTACTCTTGTATATATTATCACATACATAAAACTCTTTCTTATATACTGAAGATGGTATCATGAGATTTTGAAACATGTTTATTTTAAAAAAACTTGTATTTATTAAATGCCTTTTATTGACAGTGCGGTAATATATATATATACATCCTGTGTCCCAAGTGCAGGAATCACCATTTTACTATGATGATAGCCGGAAGGGAGCCTTGTAATACACTTTGTATATTTATATATATATATAGGAAGTTTATATGTGATGATTCTCCGTATAAAACAATGCTCGATGTATAAAAGATTCTCCAGATTGTATAAAATGATTTTATTGAGCTTTCGACCTTGCAGTTTTTAGCATACTTATGGCACAGCTAGGCAATTCTTATGATAAGTAAAACATAAAAAGATCTGCATTATATGGGATGAATTTATTTCGAAATACTTGAATGCACCACATACTGCATCATTTGAGTGACTGCTTCACTCATGTTGAAGTCTTAGAGACATTGGGAAGAGAAATTACAAATGCTAAACATATCTTGAGTTAGTTTCGTATTTATAAATTAACGACACTTTTTATATTTGTATAGGAACAAAGCATAGTTCTAAAGAGCTGCAATTTCATTTAAAAAGGCAACTTGAAAATGTTGTTTACAATTCACTTTATGTTATGACAAATGTGTAATTAACAGAATTTATTTTTATATCTTTGAAATAAATATTAATATTTTTCTTGAATTTTTAATGATTAAGTTTTATGTGAAAGCAATGGAAATCTGAAATCCCATTTCATCAACCACTCAACAATGTTTATCCATGTCTTTGACACTAATAGCTGAAAGCAAATTACAAATATTTTTTCGTAAACAGTGCTTCTAGTCATCGAGAATTAGGCAGAAAAATTGTTAAGAAAAACAATTTTGAAAACCAACATATGTTTTGAGTGTAACCATCATAAAGCTATAAATGGCAACAAAGAAATAATTAAAGTTTGAAGGTGGGACAAGAACACACCGTTCAGTGGTAAACTGTTCTAAAAGCAAGCTAACAAGATCAGATTTGAGTGTTTTTTTTTTGTTTTTTTAAAACACCGAACAAAATAACTTGTAACTTTTGGGAACATGATATATATATCACGACAAATAATGGGGAACGACAACTGAAGCTTGTTTCTCACAAATCCAGCATTGTTTTAGAACAAAAGAATGGGTAAAAAATTGCATTGTCAATGCCTAGACTATTTGATCCCTGGTTACTTACTCTAAATGTGATCATTCATGTTTGTTATAAAATATGATCCTCCCACAATTTTACCTTCTCATTTACCAGAAGATTGAATATAGATTCAAAAGATAACTTTTTGATTGCATATTGCAGCAAGTAGGAATTACAATAATCCAACTGAAGCTGTATACAATGTGCAAACTTTATCAGTTTTGCCACTTGACAACTGAGTACGAATTGTGAGCTCAAATAACATACAAGACAATGCTGTTGGTTTTGTTGCTGGCTACTTGCTCAAAAATTTATTTAAGATGAAGGAATAATTGTTGTTAGCTTGAATAACTAAATTTCTATTTGGCGAACATCATTTAAAAAATGTTGGTAAAATATTCTCAAGAAACTCCTAGGGATTCCAGTTCTGTTTTACTCGTGTCCACAGTGTCCCATGGCCTATCGAAATGCTTGTAAAAAGTGCATTAACCACATCTTGCTAATCGTGAATACTTTCCATCAACAAATCGTCACGCCATTAAGTTTCAGTGAAACATATGTAATAATGTGTACAATAATAAAATCTAACCGGTAGTTAATCAAGAAGTATTCGTAATAGAAATTAATTTTTGTTGTTTTTTTTATATTCGTTCCATCCTCTGTCGTGTCCTGAGAAATTTCAGTAAGAACTTCAGACTTCAAAGAATTTTTTAAGGAAAATACACTTCTCGTGCAATAAATCTAATTCATTCAATTTTCTGAATTGTACTTTCTGCCGAACATAATTTTACCGCAAAATTTTCACGATAAATTCGATTTACTCCATAAAACTGATATATTTGTAAAATTCATATTATTTCTATGGCAATCTTGCTAAAGTATCTTGCTGGAAGGCGTGCGGTGCGGCCGAATTTGGATTCAGAAAAGTGGGGGACACGAACATCAAAGGTTCCGACGCGAGTGGGCCTTCTGTTAAAGTGTTTATATTCCGAATTTTAGCCCCCCTTTTTTATTAGCTAAATTGAAAGACCTTGTTTCAGTGATTTTAAATCTGCAATTATAATTGAAATTGGATTGGTGAAAGTGATTTTACGGACGTTCAAAATCACGATTTTCAGCATTTTTTTGCGAACTTTTTGATCGGTATGCTAATGACTTGTGACGGAGAAAGTTGAACACATATATCAACATGGCGTATTCGACTAGTAATCTTAATAAGAAACGCGGAGGAAAACGCTGTGTTGCTGGCGGACCTAATCAAATTAGTTGCGCCAATGATTCAAAAACCGAAGGAATGTCGATGCATCTGTTTCCTAAAAAAGAAACAGAGCCGCAAAGACATAGAAAATGGGTAAATTTTGTGCGTAAACATAGACCGGGTTTTGAGGCTTCCTCTACCTCGTGTCTGTGTTCTGCGCATTTTGAAGATTCTTGTTTTGACCTTAATTTGAGCGTGCAAGTCAAGCTCAAAAGAAGGTTGAAGAAAGACGCTATCCCAACCATTGACGTGGTTGGGATTCCTGAACCATTACAGGACGAAATAACCCATCGAAAGAGAAGACAAATAAGTTTACGCTTGTTTATGTTAATTTTTCTTTTGTCATATGTAAATTCGATATAAGTTTTGTAGATTATTCGACATACTCTCCATAAGCCATCGCTGAAGGAAACATGTTCTCTCGATGAGGAATTACCATCTACTAGTGATGGAGCTGAGCATGTTGAAGTATGCACTGGGGAAGCAAACGATTCGCCATTTGAACGGCTTACTATTTTCCATTTTTATATTTATGCTATGATTTAATTCCATGTATTTTTTCTTTTGTCTTTTTTCCCAGACTGACATTGAAGAAAAGATTTTCTTTCATTTAATTCTTTCAGCTTAACCTCTCAGTAGTTGCACCAATCTGTTTTTATTGTTTACTCTTGTTTCAAACCATTAAACTGCATGTCAACTTATATAGTGCATCCATGTATCTCCTATTTGGTTTTAATCTTGGCATATTTCCTGACCATTCCAAACTCAGCAAAGAAGGTCAACAGTCTACAGTGCACAAGTTAAAAGACTATTCCATCATCGCCCTCTGATGGTATGTAACCTTTTGTGTTACCACTTGGATATGCTTTCCGAATAAAGTGGTAAACACAAGCAGGTAAAGGCCGAGTATTCTCCCATCCCATAGACACACAAAACCATCGCATCAACCATCTGTATGCCACAGCTCTCAAGTACCTGAAGTAAATAAAAAGGTTGGACTAATTATTGTTGATGAAACAATGTTGATGATAACATTGTTTCTCATACAATTTACAATCTTACATATTTAATGATTGTGATGCTTGGCAGCGATAAGCACGTCCATTCCTATCTCTCAATAGTGGCCCGACGTTTTCAAGGACAGCCTCATGAACTAAAGGCCCAAATTTGTCATGCTGTGTTATGCATGATATTTTCTCAATGCTGCCATCGAATGTCATTTTCTGCAAAGCTGGTCCTATTTCCTTACAGCATCTGTACTCTAATGCGCCTTCTAACAAATCGGTATGACAGCATTGACAATTACACCTGAAACGTGGGAGCATTGTGGTTTATAAAGTAACTTTATGTATATTACAAACAGGAGAAAACAACAACTTACCATTCACCGAGTGGAATTACGCCATCACTTCGTTGTTCTAATGTCGCAGGGAGAATTCCATCGGGATCATCTGGAGTATGCACTTCATCACCATCTCCTGCGAGCGGTTCATCGTCATATGCGAAGTCGTTTAAATGCTCGACATAACAAACGGATTCCGAGCTCGAATCAGATACGCATTCAGACATCGAATTCAAATTATCTGAGCACTGATTTGAGGCCATACTTTCCGGAAAACTTGTTTTTAATATTTTATTGAAAATACTGTCATTATTTGTTTTTAAGACAAGAAAAACGACAACAAATCACCTCCTATAATATAATATTATATTGACGGAAACAGACATGCTCAACTATCTACGTCACAAGTATCAATATGGCGTCGTAAAAAATTCGCAAATAGTACCCGACTTTGGAGGCAAAATTAAGGAACTTATATTTATCTGTTTAAGTCCAGCGACATGTCATAGTTCTTCAAATAATCCAAATTTTCAATTAAGCTCATAAAAAAGGGGGGGCTAAAATTCGTAATATAAGCACTTTAAGTTATCTATTCTGTGGTAATTGGCGTTAATTGGCGGTAAGGAAAGACTCGTATATTCAGTTGGGCCAGACTGATATAATTGAAATGAAATATCTTTTGAAAAAATAATCAGTTGGGCACAACTGAATATGTGAATAAACATCCCACCATCCAAATTAACGTTATAGTTACGGCTTTAACAATTAGTTTATTGCTAGCCTATAACGCAATGTCGATTTTTTATGTAGGTGTAAAGCAATATTTTAAAAAACAAACTAGCCCTGTTTGTTTTTGCTAGCCCGTCTTTTTTAATTTTATCTGAAAAAAGATTTGCACAAAAAGCGTATTGTCACATACGCGAAGTAAGTCAGCCACCTTGTCTGGGACCTTAGCCCTCAGTTGGGGATTTGCCAGCGCAACCCCTGGTTTGAAGAAAGTAATTTAACTCTTAAACTAAGTTATTTCTTTTAAGGCACATTAACTATCTTTGAACCACTCAACCATTTAAAGAAAAGGTAGTAGTATTGTTTTTACTCATTTTTATTATATTTAAGATTTTACCTGCCGCCATTTTTTTCTCACAATCTAGAGGAAGTTTCCAGAAAACATACCCCTGATAATAAGACCCTCCATCAGATATATAGTAAATAGCTTGATTTTGCTGGCCACCAAAATTTAAATAATTTTTGGAGTCTATTGTGATAGGAAGTTTTGAGCTTGCTTTTTCGTCATCTGTTGGATATTTTTTGATCGCGTTTGCATAGTCCTCTAACAATGGCATAACGCTCATTTTGGGATTAATGGAATCCATCATTGAAACAGCGTACCTTTTGAAAGAAAATTTTACAGTTAATTATACAATTAAGTGGTTGGTATATATTTGACTTCAGTAAATTTAAAAACATGTATTTGATTAGTTAGCTGCAGATCGAAATTTATGAGTATCTGTTTGACTTTAAGAATGGTTATCAAACCTTGAAATATCTAATGTAAAACAGGCAAACAAGATGACTTCATGCACAAAACATTTGATACGCAGTTTGTTTATTCAAGAACGCCATGTTTATTACATAGATTGCATACAAATGTGCAAAAACTCAATAATTTTATCATTATATTACTGCATAGACAAACTATAGAATAACTAAAAAGTCAGTTTTTTAAAACAAAATAAGTATAGATATTTGCGAAAGACATTTGTGTGGTTGTAATTAAAAGACGTCGCACCTATGAGTTAAATTATTCTAAGAAAAGACTTGAAAGACCATCTTTTTTAGAACATGGGCATTCTACACTCAGTTGAACGCTCTAAAGTTGGGCAGAAAAATTTGTTGAAACGGTCAAAAAACCCAATTACTTGTTTATACTTCGTTACTAACAGCCGTTGTAAACTCGACATATAGACGTCTCAAAATCATAGAAAATCACATTTCAATGTCTAAATCTTAGAAGATTGCGAAGTAGGGCTGTATGGGTGCGTGAAAATCCGCAGATGTGCATGCTCGTGATTATATGAAAAACAGTTATTGTTCTCCGACTTGTTACATATAAATTAAATAGACTTTATAGGTAAGGGCAGGTATAAAAATTTTTATACAACAGTAAAGATTTCAACGTTGAAAAAATATATTCAGCCAAAGCACTTGGCTGTTCCATCTACAATCAGTGCTCACAGTGGGATCAAAGCATGCCTATAGCATTTACATTATATCTTTTTGAATTGATATCAAGTTACCAAATATTAATCCGTCGATATTAGGAGATATAAAAAAAGTGCTATCAAAGGCTGAAAGCAGGCTTGCAGCTCCTTTTTGATCAGTGGCGAAGCTAGCGGTCATGCTGGTCATGCTCAGCATGACTTAAAATTTTCACAAAAATTATTTCATTCTTATTAGAGTCATTATAGATTCTGGTGACTGATTGTTTCTTAGCGTTTTGTTATTTACATATAACTATTTGGGACGAAGGTCAAATAATGAGTTAGTGTAGGTAATTTTGATCTCTTTTTGCACATGTATCAAAAATAAAGTTTGGTCAGAAATGGCTGACAATGCATAATGTAAATTTTTTGAATGCAAAATGTCTCAAGTTTCACACAATCACAAATGAGTAGATTTTGACCTAACCAAATAAAAATATGCTCAAATTATGCTCTATATTATGATGTATTTTAAAACATTAACAAGAGAAGTTTGTTTAGAGATTATTGTTTAATTTGGACATTTTAAAGACACAAAACTATATAATCGTTTTATATTAGAGAAATGATTATAAAGTATATAATCATCTCATTCTCCCTTTCACTTGTCTTACAAGTTGCACCGATAAGGTAGGGGGCAAGGGGAACAGCCGTCCAACAACATATGTAATTCCAAGGTCTTTCTATATTTTATCTATCTTAAAAACGGCAGTAATATCAAACAGTGCGTAAAATGTGTTAGTGACATTTTGGTGGTATTTTCCCTCTCCCACCCTACCAAAATAAAATCAAGAGAGTTCAACTAGAATATTGTTCTGAAATAAGTTAATAAGGTCAATCATGTTAAAATACGACAAAAGTTGATTACGAAAATGCTCTTGGCAAAATTATAACTACACAAGTTACAATTAAATCGACATACATTGTTGATGTACACGAAAGTCTTCAAATCAAGACATGGAAATACACAATGCATTTTGCTTGAATTTTAAAGAACGTGTCTCGATGAGCACTAAGCATATAGCAGCGAAGTAAAAATGGTATATTCTTCCGACTTTATTTTTCCTAACTGAACAGAGATATTTTGCTTTAAGATTAACTTGTATGATACGTACACTGTCTGTGTGCTACTAGCGATATTCCAGATCTTGATACTAATGATGTACTTAGACTTCTTTGGTAAGTTTTCTTTTTTCTAAGGCGATTATGTCAGGGAACCTTGTTTTGAAATTGCCTTGTACTGAAACAATGGTGTTATAGTGTTAGGGGATCGCAAATTCTAAGAGATGACACAGAAACAAAAATCTGTCTTCCTTAGAGCTTATTCTCAACCCAGTATAGTAACTAATAATTTGCCTTGAAGCGAGCATCAAAGCTGATATTACATTATCATAGATACAAGAGCATTTAAATGGCAGCTAGAACGATACATGCAATCTATTACAGTCTTTAAATGTGACACGAGAGCATAGTAACTTGATGTTGTTGTTTTTTAATTTGTTGTATTTTCTGCAGAAACTTTATCTGAAATCTCGAAGAAGTGATTAATAAATGTCTAAACACTGGGCTAAAATTGACCATATAATCACACAAAATTTCAGCCCGGGCTGAAACTGCTCCATGTAATCAGCCCTTAAGATAATAAACTTTAGACAGCAAACTGGTTGATCTCTGGCCTGATTACCCATGCCTTTATGGCGTTCGATCAGCAGATTTATATGGGCGACAAATGAGAGTTTGCTTTTGAGGAAATAAAATCGTTCATGTTTTACAACAAGAAGCTGGTAAATGTCTGTGTCTACGGTGAATTAGCAACAGGCATACAACTACTACTTCGTCTTCTTCATAATCATAAAATGACACAGAATTTAACTCGTGTTCAGTTGAGCAAGCCGCCTTTTTGGTTTCATATGAAGTTTATTGAGCATGCGCTGTGATAGAAACACAAAAGCAATTTGCTACAAGAAGTAGCACACAGAAAATTCGACAAAGCATTTCGCCACGCCTGACAAAAATATCAAACTTGTCAGATATTTGCTAGTCCTTCCTGGAATGGCAAAGTCGTCGGAAACAGCATGCACACACGAGAGCAACTTGCTTGCGCCACTTGCCACGAATGACATTTTGCTAAGTACATAGCTCTCGTGTGCGCCGGGCTTAAAGCTCTGTTTTGGGGCTTTGTAATGACTGAAAAATAAGATGGGTTTCAAGTTGTATTGAGATTTGAAAGTTGAAGGCTACGAGGACAATGCCAGTTGTGCAGGACATTTTTAGAAGTCGAATACTTAAATTGCAACAAAGTGCTAACAAAGGTATTCATATCTTTAATATATTCATCAATATTGAAGTTGCTCATGAAGGAGCTGTTTTCAAACTTTGCGTCGCTTAACCTTAAAATCGGCGAGAAATGGCCTAAAATTAAGCTTAGGAGAATTTAGCTTTCATAAAGTTTACAAAACTACCCTCTGGTTGTTACTTTAAAAATATTTACTAAAAGGTTTCAAGTGTTCAAAACGTAAACTTGTCAAGCTCATTGGTCTTTTGGGAGAGAAAGATTATGACTTTTCATTATGTTCTGAAATGATCCAAAATTTACATGAACATAACCACTTCAACAAACACTTATGTCAAATCATTCAAATCACTGAAATAGCATGCTTTTGAATTTTGTATTCAAATCACTGAAAATAGCATGCTTTTGAATTTATGTTTAGTTTTTTTATTCGAAAGTACAGTATCAGTAATTAATATATTAATTAAAAATAAAATATTTGCTGAAGTAGCTGTCTAAAATACAGTACTGGTAACGATATTATGCAAGCTGGTTTGCCCAGCGTTACTTCAAAATAAAAACTTGAGTCAATGTGACACGTTTAACATAGGAGTATGACTCAATCGTGAATATAGATACAAAATTTTAAAATGTAAAATATACTCCTAAGTATTTTCATATTGCACTGGGTAAAGGTATTATGCAAATGATTTAGATTTGCATATGCAGGTAAACGAAGAGGTTGAAAAGCAATTTTGGGAAGGAATACTGAAAAAAATGGGTAGAAGTCTTTCTGTAAGTGAAAATGAGAAAGCAAAAATCGTGAAATTGTTAGCTGCAAAAGTTGAAACTGTGCACATTGCAAAAAGGTTAGAACGAGACCACAGAGCTATAAAATAATTTGTTCATAATATTAATTCACAAAGGAAGAGGGGGTTAGATGAGTGGAAACGATAGATAACTTCAAGGGTAATGAGGAAACTTAAATTTTCACCAAGTAAGAATCAGTTGGCATCCAGTAAAACAATCTTCGAAGAAGCTGGCATCGATCGTCCATGCAGGAAAACCTGCTGTAATATCCTTAATGACATTGCTAGAGTTACAAAACCAGTTACAGGCCTCCCACTATCTGAACAAAACAAGGCAAAACGCATGAAATGGGCCACAGATTACTTAAAAAGTGATTTTTCAAAAGTAATCTTCACCGCCGAATGCCCCGCAACACTGGATAGTCCAGATGGATTTAGCAGAGGATGGATTTGTCATGGTTTTGAGAATCCATTTAGGCTAAGAATACAGCAAGGAGGAGGAGGAATAATGTTTTGGGAAGGCATCTGTAGAGAAACATTAATTAGACCATTTATGGTTGAGGAAGGGTCAAGATGAATAGTGAAGAATATGCCGACTACCTTGCACAACATTTCTTTAACGAGAACAAGTATCAACCACGTTCTTCCAAGCTAAAATTTATCTATATACATGATAATGCCCAGTCATCTGCTTCATAGTACACAAGAAATTTTTTGGCTTCAAAAGGCATCAAAGGGGCTAAGCTTACGATAAGCACTATCATCCCCTGATCTCAACCCAATTGGAAACCTCTGGTCTATAGTCAAGCGCAGATTGTATGAAACTGGCACACAATATCAAAGCACACATGAACTTAAGGAGGGTGTAAAGCAGTGTTGTAAGACTATTACACCAGAAACAATAAAGAAATTAATAACCTCCATGGATGAGAGGCTTGTAAAGATCCTTGAAAGCCAAGGAGGATATATTAATAGGTAACTCTTGTTATAAAGAAAAGTTGTGCGTTTTGTTGATGTTAAAATGTATATTTGATGTCTTTGTATGCTATTTACGTTTTGAACCATTGTTTTTGTTGTTTTATATTACCGTTACACGTACTGTATTTTGGTAATTGAATATTATCGTTACACGCAATGTACATTGCTTGCAATGAAACATACATTGCCTTCAGTACATCAAACAAGAGCATGTTCAATTACTTATCGATAACTAATCAATATTTTAATAAATGTTTTCCTACCAGTCCATTGATATCTGGACTTCCTGTTAAGAACATCCAACTCAAAATTTCGATTGTTAATTTGAGTGCGAGTAAATTATTATTAAGTAACTAATGAAAACAATTATCCTTCACCATTTCCAGAATATACGTAAGTATACAGTTCCCATACGTAAAACATCTAGCAGTAGATTACGATTAGTTTCAAAGCACGAAACGGAAATAGTATTAATACAGCGAATGAATCTCAAATCCATAAAATTAAGTTTGGAGTTCATTAGTTATTCACAAAAAACGCCAATGCTTGATTTGTGTTCCGATATATTTAAATATTTCAACTAAACAAATGGGTATTGCTTCTTTTTGGCATATTTAACCTAATTCAAATAGTTTCATTATTAGTTTCACTTGCAAGTAGAAACGAAATGGCGACTCCGCGTTCGCCGCAGAGCCGTTGTGCCAGCTCTCTCAAATAAGGGACTCTGCTATCGATGTGTGTCGTAGTCAAGTGAAATACAAAGAGGAAAGAAATTGTTCTTACCCGTCAATATGATTAAATGCCAATTCAATTTCACGGAAAACAAACGAAAATATCTTTATGAAATTTTTTTTTGACAAACACCGATTTCTTGTTGATTTTCTCTTCTTGCTTTCCGAGAGTATCTCGAAACATTAAACACGTTTGTCTGTGATAAAATCTCGCGTATCTGGGATAAAATCACGACTTCATTTCTTTGCATCAGTAGCGTTCCATGTAGGCCGTCAGATGAGCATCCAAAAGATGCTATGAAAACAGAATCCATTGCACCCCTCTCGAAGCTACGTAATTTTTATATGAGTAGACAGATAATAATCTCTGTAACTAGAATTCGTTGCTCCCCAAGGGAAACAGGTGCACAATCGAGAGAAATTTTCCTCCGTAATTACATTTTTAAGTGCTCATGTCACGGCCTAAGTTATTTTGGTTCAATGATCCAAACACAAAAATCGTTCAGTAATCGTCAATTCCAGACTCTTTTTACCCACCACGTCGTATAGAACCATATTGAACTTGAAGCATTCCACATATAAAAGGATTGCATATTGCTTGTAGTTAACAATGCACCATGATTGCTTACCGTTTTTTCCTTCCTCCTAGCATTTTCGGGAGCCACCAGATTGCAAGCACCAAACGCTTAGTTCGCTCTAAATCTTCACTTCTAACTTTGAAAGATATCACAAAGACAGATGTTTCCAAAAATGTTGTTTGTGAAGTCAAAGTAACTTGCATAGATTGACCTTGTTTCACTTGTGATGGAATAATAGTTTCAACATTTATGCCTTCGTGAGCGTACCTAAGACATTAATAATGGGTGAAGAGATTTATATTGGTCATAAATAAGACAAAGATCTGTGCTTCTTTTTATGTCTGACTTTACTCTAAGAAGCGAAATGTAATATAATCTTTGGAATATCATCTCAGCCTAAATTTTAATGTTTTCCGAATCATATTTTTCTTAAAAAGCAAACAAACAAAGATCAACTTGCAAAAAAAACTCATTGCTAAACCAAAGCAAAATTTTTTTGCCATGTGAACTTTTTATGAATTTCAAAATTTAATGTTTCATCCTCTTCTTTGTATTACTGGACTCTCGAATTCTGTGTTGCACAATACGCAAATTAAATCGTTCACCCGATCTCTAACCACCAAGCCATAACTATATATTGTAAGTATTTTTAAGCAACATGCATGCGTGGCATTTAAAACTGAAAATTGAAAAGTGACATTGGAAAACGGTCAGTGATATTCATATCGTTAGAAAAATATCTATCTCTCTGCTGTTGTTATTTTATTGACATCGTGTTTAATGACCTCCTTTTCAGACTGAAGACCACATTATCAGCTTTGGTAACATGCATTTTTGTGTTCAGTGAGTCACAGCTGCTCGCTACCAACTTTTACAATGAAACATAACAAGATTTTTCATTTGACATATTAGAAATGTCGACTAGTCAACTTTCACTCCTCTGGAATGCGTTAGTAAAAGATAAATATTTTGTTGCGATCGATGAACCAGGTGGGAATCGTAATAGAAATAACATGATGGGATTTAATATTTATAATTCGATCAAAATCTTGTATTGTGTTTTCTGAATAGTACAATTCATTTTTCCTTTGTTCTTTCACGAGGATTTATATATAATTTTGTTTGTGCACTTCAGAAATTTGTTTTCTTTTTTTGTAAATAAACTTATCTGAAAGTACAGCTAAGGATAGCAATGAAGTGCTAAAAGTATCTCAGCCAATTAGAACGAATTATATTACTAGAAGGGCCGCTTCCTATGTAATTAGCTAACGAATATAATTGCAATTTTGGACATCTCTGATTATTGAAATCATTGGCTAAAGATGCAAATCAATTTGCTGCATGCAATGACCTAAAAAGTATAGTTGAGTTGATTATCGGCTTTTAGAATGTTATGCTAACTATTTGCTTTTAAGTTAGTGAGCTTACCATTCTGGATCGTATAGAACAAATGGATTCGGGTCCTTGGATAAATTTTCGATAGCAAGAACAGTGGCCTGAACAGTTTTAAAATATCTATAAGCAGCTTGGGCCAAGGTTCCTGCTATACCAGTGACAGCTCCCAGAGCAACTGATCCAAGTAGTGTTAGCTCGCGTTTGGCAAGAGCGCTCTGATAGGTTTTGATATCACTTGAATCATCCACTCTTACATAAATGCGTGCGTCGTTACCGGTAGTCATCTGGTAGCTAACTAACATTTTCAGTTCCTTATCGCGTGCTAGAATGCTTTTTCCTTTTTGTCTTGCCGAAATCCATAGCAAGTAATCCAATTCATTACGTAAACGTAAATCCTTTTTAAAATCCAGATTAAAGACGTAAAACTGGTTGTCTTTTTCTTTAACTTTAAAACCAATACAAAATTTTCTTTCTTCAATAGTTGTTGCACTTGTATTGACGTTGTAGCATAAGAATCCTTTAATCTTGTTTTCCTCTCCAGCTATTTTTGCAATTTCTGTCTGTTTTAAAAATTGTGCATCGTTTTGATCATTTTCAATAGGATTGATAAATAACATCGGAGGGCTAACTGTTCTTCCGCTTTCTAGGTATATTGTAGGATTGACAAATGATCGTACTTTCATATTGTTTAAGACCTTGATTGTTAAAGAGTAACACTCCTTGTTCATATATTCTTCAAGCAAAAAACTGGTGACTGTTTGAGTAAATCCAACTGAAAATGTACCAACAGTTCCAAGGTTTACGTAGCTGTCAATAGCGGCGAGCGCCGCTTTTTTGGTGATGTTACCGCACACGTAGGTTACCAATAAGTTGCTAACCACAAAAAGCAGCAATGCACAATTTACTCCACTCATTTTGAATCAAAGTGATTGGTATGTTAAGTTAGTATTTTTTTTAGAAAAATCACTTATATGTTAATCACTTGAAAATCTAAAAAATTTTACCTGCTTTACGGTTCAAGCTTTAGTGGATTCTTTTTGTTTAATAAAAAAACTACATACAAGTGTTAGGGTACCTACCTGCAGCAGCAATCGTATTGCCAGAGTTTTAATAAGGCTTAACACATTCAGATTAGGGATTGTTTTCTTTTATACTTTGCCTGGTTTGTTTGTGAAAGCGTAATTTCACATAAGAATTGTTTTGCTTAAATTAAAAAACTCAAATGTGAAGAACGAAATGTTAATTGTGAAACTGACTTTTCATATGTGACATTTAAGTTTCACATGTAAAAATTGATTTCATATGTGAAACTTTTTTTTTTATATATGAAAATGTCTATTTCATATATGAAATCGGAATTTCGTATAAAGCATTCTTACAATTTTTGGAAATTGCTAATATGCAAATTTTAGGACTGAACGTAAAAGACTGATATCACCAAGCAGAAGTGAATACACGAAAATACATTTTTGTTGTCTTATAAATTTAAAAATTTCCGAGGGCCTTTTTTCAAATAACCGAACTATTTAGACTTTGGAGTTTTCACTAACCTGACCATACACCAGTTTTGTACGATATGACTATTTTGAGCAATGTTGACGCATCTTGCTATAAGTCAAACGCGCAAAAATACTTAATACATTTGATGAAATTTATATTGCCCTGTGGCTACATTACATTATGTTTAAGAAAGTCAAACGATAAAGTAAAGCTTATGCAATAGTTTACTTTTTACTGCAGTAGTTTTATCATTCACTTTAACTAACTATTGGTTTACCATCTTCACTAATTTTTTTTATCAGATGGTTATTTTGTCAGATTGATTTTTTGTCAGATGGTTATTATTCTTTTTTATTGTTTTCTGCATCATTTTGTTTCAAGCTTTCTTGTTTCGTATTTAGAAACTGTGACAAACATCGCTGTTGGTTGATTTTTTTCAAAACCGTTTTTTAATGGCGCCCATAATATTAGAAACTAATATTCACAGATATGACGTCATAACTACAGATATATAGCGTTTTCTATTCAATATGTAAGCAATGTCACTTTTAATTGGTCGGCTATTCCCAAATAATTCTCGATATCTGCAACTATGACGTCATATTTACAAATAACAAACAATTATTTGATGGCACTGAGCATTATATTCATAATTATTCAGACGAGGTCAATGTTATCTTCCGAAGCGTAGCTGACGTTGTAAGTGAAAAGATAATTGTAAAATTTTATTTTTAAAAACAAACTACGCACACACACGATGTATGAAAACACCGAACTGCGAATAAATTGTTGCTAAAGTCATTAGTGCGTAAGATTTTAAAACAAAACTTTGTGGAAATAGTTAGACTTCGAATGCTTCAATTGGCAGTAAAACTGACCAAAGAAAATGATTTTTTTTGTAACGAAAACTGTGTTGACGGTAGCACTTTTGAAATATATAAAGGGTTAAGAGCTAAAAATCATGGCACATATTGCTAAAGCCAACAAAGTTTTACAAAATTGGGATTTTGCGTCCACGAGCTCAGTTGTCGTTTCGCTGCTTATTTTGAAATTTTTGGTTTTATATGTCAAGGATGCTCCGTAGCTTACTAAAAAAGTTTTATTATGTTGCGAGAGTCAATATGTGTAATGTTTTTTCAAAGCAGCTAAAAAGTGTGAAGTACCCGTGAACTTAATTGCGTCCCAAATATTTTTGTTTAATATATAATTTTTGATTAGATTTGAGACAATTTATAAAAATATTTGTGATGATGATTTACAGATTCAAGGGTCTTTATTTGGTAGAAGAAAGCGATAAAGCAAATTCCTCAAATTAATGCTTGAAGAATTTTATGTTGAATTTATTTTTATATAGTTATGCAGTCGGCAACGGTCTTTCACAAATGTTTTGAATAAATTTTAAGAAAAATATTACCTGCAAAATTTTCGATGTATTTGCAAGGTAAAACGACGTATGTGGAAACTGTATAAGACTGCATTCATAAAAAATTCTTTAAATTTTTTCTCTCTCCAAAGAATGCATTATTCTTAACAGAATCAGATTATCAGAATCAGATTAACAGGATCAGAATCAGAATCGTAGTTATACCATGCATGTCTCTCCGTTGGAATCAAAATGTTTGTAAACCTATAATTAAACTTATATAAATTTATTTGTTTGCTGTTGTTTAACACTAAAGCAACATTACAAATTTCCTCGCGTATGTACTTGCACCCCTCAAACTTTGTACTTGTAGTCGCACTTGCTTGCTGTTTCCATAAGTGACACACAACGTCATCTCAGAATTTAATTTAGTCGCTTTCAAAGTTTCTTACCATTCGAACACCTTATGATTCTAAAATTTCTCATTAATATTTCATATATGAAGTCTTTATTTGAAATTGAAACTCACATACGAACACATTTATCATATGAAATTCCTTACGTATATGCAAATTTATACCTGTGCTAAAAGTTCCTATGGATAATTCACCACTAAGTTATGTGTATACTGGGATTTTCAAATTTAAATGCACAAAAATTTGGGATAAACGCAATCACAAAGCTGCTATAGGTATACAAAAATAACAATACAATCTATAAAAAATAAACATAAACAGATATAGCTACATTTAAAAAAGCACAACGAATTAACAAAAATGGGGTACAAGTAGTTGTGGTGTATGTTCTATGTACATGACTAGTACGTTCATATCTCTCAAAAATACTATTGTTAATAATGACGAAACTATTTATTTATGAACTTAATTTTATCAAAAACTACAGTAATTAGATGGCAAACAAAGACAAGTTTCAAAGGTATTTACGAACAAAGGTATTTACAGACACTCAGACTACTTGCAACCAATACACAATTTTCTTAGCATATCTAATATGAGATCAACTTATGTTGGATAAAGCAAAAAGCTATATTTTTTCCAAGCCATAGATTATTTTTGAAGCATATGCCGAGTAAGCATATCGGATAATAGGGTCTTCTTTAACTTGAAATAACTTTTTGTTCTGTCCACTTCTTTCAACCCATTTGGTGTTAACATCGACTGATGAAAAAACAATACAACTTCATTTTTTAAGGCTTTCAATACGCTTTTGAAATATTTTCTCATGATGTTGAACCTATATGTAGTGACTTCATCGTTTGTAATGCATAATATATATGATAATTTTTATTCAAGCACATCTAATGATATTTCCTGTAAAGTACTTATTTACAAGGTGAACTTATAAGTACAAAATTTGATTTAAGAGCCTAAGTTTTGAGACCTCGTGAAAATAGTTTTCACTAACCTTTCAGCAAGAAATACAATTTTTACAATAGCATGAAGAAATTCATTGTCTAATTAGCGTGTGAGGCATAATGATGCGGTCTAAGTTCAAGTGAACACCAAACATCAAATTTTCCAATATTTATTGTTCAAGAAATTATCAAAATCTTATTTTTTATGGACACTGTATTTTCTAACGCGAATAAAGTGTGATATGATTATTATGAAAAATGGAAGGTTTCATTATAATTTATGCTTTTCTGATTCTTGAACATGAACATTCTTACTGCAATTAGATGTCGCTTATTCATTGTCAATTATCAAATTTATAATGGAGAGTGTACTTTTTTAACCATAAACATATGTCAATAAAATGCCGTCATTTTTTTTACGATAACATTACTTGATGTTGAAGGCTGTGGTAAGCAAGTAAATCTTGTGTTACATTGCCACGTCTATGATTTAAGTGACCGGTGAGCTCATTTATATAGTATTTAGCTTCAGGTTTACAATCGACAAGCCAGCTTAAAAAAGATGGGTTTTCTCGTTTCCAAAAAGCACTGTCTGCAAACATTTTATTTTCATGTTTGCTTGCGCCCAATTACGAGGTGGAATGTTGTCTCCCTGAGCACAAATGCACCTTTAAATTCTCCATACCACCTTAAAATTTCGCCCCTGGTTGTCTGTTGATTTTTGTCCGATTTATTAGTTTGAGCATCACGTTATGGATTTTGGACAAGGTGCAGTTTACAAAATAAACTGCTTCGACTGCAACGCCTCCTCTGTCGCGGAGACACGCAGGAAATTAAACACAAGACTCTGAGTACAAATGCGCTACAAAGAAACAACGTTAGAACGGCTTACATTAGAAAGTTGGTATACCAACTTAGAACAAAGCCCCCTGAACAGATCACATCAATTACAGGCTCTTTACAAACGACTTATTCACAATACAAACAAACGAGAAACTAAACACATTACTTTAGATTAACCACTATAACTATATATAATTGACACCCACACATTTCCTGTACACACAATACAATGACATAAGAACCGGATGACTACCCATAAGGTTTCCGAAACGTCAGTCAACATCAACAGTCCTTCTCGGGACTCTACTAGCCTGGACGATCTACATCTACAAACATGTAACAACTGTATTTTGTTGAAACTATTTTCCTAGATAACCCCTTGCAATACTCACTATATGTGTATTGTTTTACGTATTAAATACCGCGACAGATAATGGCTGGAATCGTATTTTTATTTGTTTTCATTCAAAGCTTAACAGATGAGGAATATATTTGAGTACGAATCAAACTTTCACCGGAAATTCAATGCGTATTTATCTCAATGAAAATTTTGATTCCTTTCTCATGCTGCAGTTTGTGGCATACTGTAAATTTTCTCCAAATGATTCTCAATCAATTCATGCTTTTGAACTGAGTGCGCTATCCTCTATTATGTCACTGAAACAAAATGGCAAATCCAAATCTATAAGAGGTTGGCACGAAGTCTTGGGCAACTGCAATGTTAATGATATTCTTAGTCAAGAAGTGTTATGGATGGTATAAAAATGTTGAGGCATGTGTGGAATAAAAAATCACGAAACAAAATGGAGATAGGTGTGCGGATTGAATTTTACAATTAGTGCATTGTGATTTAGCAGGCCTCCATAAGCCCCAAAGCTATAGACAGCTTTCGTTATGTTTTATATTAAGTATAGATATAAGTATATTCAGGTATAATAATGATCTACTTATCGAAAAGCACGTGTGACTGCCTTGAGGAAAAGGAAAAAAAATGTCATCTATATGGTATGAGTGTAACGTCTTACGAGTGATAATGGAAAGGAGTTTACATCACAAGCTTTCAGTAATATTTTAGTGAAGTTTTGTATAAAGAATGGCATGTGTTCCCCTTATTCACAACACCAAAATGGAACAGTTGAAAGAAACTGCAGATCCCATTACGACATAACTAGATGCTTACTCATTCAATCAAATTTGCCTAAAACATTGAGGACTTACGCATTAAAGATATCTACATGCATGCATTTAAAATCGCTACATAAAAAATACGAAAACACCTTTTCATGTATTTACAAATCAAGAACCAAATATAGAGAATCTGCGTGATTTGGCACCTGGATTGAAGAAAAATGGCAGAAAGTGGAATAATGTACTTCACTCGTATTTAATTAATGAAGCTTTTATTCAATCCAAATCTGAAAATTGTTTTTATGTTAAAGCAGCCGACAAAATCAATGAAATTTTAAATAATTTAGGTAGATGATATAATCTTAGTGTCGTGTGCGTTGTTTAAAAAGTTTAAGAAAAGTTTAGCGCAATCTTAGTTAGTGATATCAGTTGTAAGAAAGAGAAAATTAAAATGAGTCAGAACAATTATATTAAAAAGATATTGAACAAGTTAAAGATGGAAATTTTGGTAATCAAGGTCGTCGTCATGAGGAATCTCAGCCTGTATAGCAAGGTAGGCAGAAAAATAGTTGGAAACATAATATATCCATGCGATGACATCTACAGGACCTGATTTGAGTAAAGTGTTACAAAGCTCTCACATTACCTATTACCTCCAACAGCAGTTTACCTGAATACTGCTAAGCATTTACTGCAATATCTCAAGGGTATTCTGATACACATCTTGTTTTTAAAAGAAAAACACATTTAATTTGTTTTTGTGTTGCAAATTGGGGTGATTCGAAATGTATGCATCACTGTATATGGTGTTTAACTTAGTAAAGATGGTGCTCTCATTGTATGGAAGGGTACAAAGCAGCTCAATGTAGCACCATTAACTTTCGATGTACATTTAGTACATGTTATTGAGTTTAGCAGTCCAAGAGGCAAATTTCGTTCTCAACTTTTGAATGATTTTTTTTTTATTCAAATGCTGCAATACTGTGATGCTTAAAGTGCTATAACATTAACCAACAATCCTATGAACTATCAACGATCGAAGCACATTGACATAAAATATATTTGTATTAGAGAAGAAGTTAAAAACGGTTTTGATTTACTGTCAAAAATCTTTGTACTGGTGATAATATGTCTTATAGGTTTACTAAAGACTGTCTAGACAAAGACTTAAAATGTTCGCTTCTGATGTATTTGAACTTTTCATTTGTAAATATTTTATAAATTTATGTTAGTTGATTAATGTTTCGGTAGGGGTGTTGAAATAAATATTGATTTATAATGATTTTACAATGATTGGTCAACTTTGTGACATGCCATTAACACCTTACCATAGCACAAGTATCTTCTAGGTATCAAGTTAATAGTTGTTTTTCAAAATGTGATTGCGAACAGAGATTATTTAAATCTATTCTGTTTAATTAACGTATAGTTTGCATTATTCTTGCGTACTTCTGCCGTTATGAGTTCAACAAATGGTTTGATGATGCATAAAAGATGCATACGCAGTTTAAAGTTGTACAAAAGCTTCCTTTTGATGATTCACGATTCTCATTTTTGCAGCTACATATACGTCCTAGAAAAAATAAGCTTACTTACCTCAACCATTACTTCCAAAAAAGGAGGCTTGGATGCCCCTAGCAATTGCATGGTAAGAACATGGAGCAGTCATCAAAAATCGGAATGCTCAAAATCTTATTGGTCGTGTTTGCAATTATATATAATTGGGTTTTTTAATATTAATTTAGCAGCGGTCAATAAGCTACATTCAGTGTAGCAAAAAGCACTTTCAAAACTTGCACCCCCAACCTCCTGCGAATATTTTTACTGGCTAAAAATACCGCCCCTTATAAGTTTTTCACGGTAAGAAGCCAGTTCACACTTGCTGTTTGCACAAAGTGCACGGTTAAAGCTAAACCATGTACATTATTAAGAGAGGCTGAAGAGTTTTATGAAAACAGCAAAAAATGCAGACTTTCTTAATTCAATTTAGTTCTTTATGATCACCGATTAAATAATTTTTTAAAATAATAATGGTAAGAGTATTTTGTGAATCACCACGGGAACATTTTGCACCGCAAATTGCTTATTGAAGAGGTGTCTGGTCGTCCGTATATTCATAATCTACAGGTTCAGGTATGAAGCAATCGTTGGGACCATATGCAGCTGCTGTCTGCGAAGTTCCAAATACTTTCACGGCCATCATATTCTTATTTCCATTTCCAATTGCTGTCAATAGTTTAAGGGTTCTTACTTTGACTTGACCTCCTGCAAAAAAGCCAACCATGGTAGTAATAATATGAACAAATGTTCAACAAGTACTGAATGAGATTGAGCATGATATCAAGAATTGTACATTGCTTTGGTCACAAAACTAATGCAGGATATAAATGCTTTCGAAGTTTTGGTATCTTGCAAAAACCGAATTCAATAATTGCTTTACTATTATTTATAATTTTAGAAGCTTTTAAAATATTTTGTACAGAAGCAACAAATTTTCCGTGCTTAAACAGAAAATGACCTTGACAAGCAGAAATCTCCGACTGAACATAAGTAGTGCAGTACGCTTTCGTCTTTTCCACTTAAATACTTGATGAAAACTCTCCTGGACCTACCTGTTCCTAGGTGACAGTAAAAGGCACAATTCTATTTTGAAATAGAGTGGACTGTGGACTAAATATTTTAGTATGTAATAGTAGTTTTCCTTAAGTGAAATAAATGATTTTAGAACAAAATGGGGAGAAGACATTTTCTCTCACCCCCCCCCCCAGCATTTCTGCCTATGCTGACTATGTAACCCTTTATGTGTTTCTTTGCGAGTTTAATCTCAATGATTCGAGCTAAAATTTTATTAAAACGCTTGAAAATCTCAAGGAAGATTCCAACACTTTACTATTTGTATTTTCAGTTGTCACGTGCATATTTAGATTTCTATAGTTGGCGAAACATTGAGAATTAAATGTTATGTCTTATCTAATAACAATCAAGATTGCACCATTATTGTTTAAAAAATGTGTATGTACGTATACATCCTATTTTCCAAGGGTAGGAAGTATTTTTGGACAATGGTGAATAGGTGATAGTATAGAGGGGAAATTTTTATACGTGCTTTATATTACACTCACTGCGCATGGTTAGTTTGAGCATTGTTTAGAGAGAGAGTCTCCTAATGAGACACTCACCACTGACTGAGTAAAGGAAGTTGTCATTGAAATGGAGAATATCATAAAATGATTAATGAAATGCATTGAAAAGAATTTTGAAGAAAAAAAGCAACAATTAACGATGATTCACATATATAAAAGGAACAAAAATCAGAATGAACTTTATTAACCTGATTATTAAAGGATGAAACAAATCCTGGCTGGGTGCCAGTTCAATATTTATGTTTCGAAAGAGTTATAACATTTAAAGAAACGTCAGTATTGCTTCAACTTATTTTTATCATAATTCAGGTCTTACCTCCTGCTTTTTTTCCCTCACAATCTATAGGAAGTTTCCAAAAAATATAACCTTGTTCATAATAATCCCCTCCAACAGATATATAGCGAATAGCTTCACGATTTTTCTTGTCACCAAAATATAAATAATCGTTGGCTTTGGGATTATTTTGATTCGCTTTTTTCTCATCTTTTGGATAATTTTTGATGACTTTTGCATAATCTTTTAACAAGGGCTTAACACTCTCTTTAGCATCACGGGAAGCCATCATTGACACAGAGTACCTTTTGAAAGAATATTTTACAGTTAATTTATACAAATGGTTGGTAAATATAATTGACTTCATTAAATTAAAAAAAAATATTTTTGATAATAAATTAGCCTTGTATGGTCAGTGGTTACACTGATCAACTAGCGTAGTAAAGTTAACTAGACAGTTCAATCATTAAAATATTTCTCTGAAATGAGTTAATATGCTCCAATCATATTAGAATACGAAAAACGTTGAATATGATAACCTTCTTAGCAAAATTATCACCACACAAGTTAAAAATGGATAGAGTTAAGTTTTCTTAATGTACAGGAAAGGTTGCAAATCACGCAATGGAAATACACAATGTGCATATTTTACTTAAATTCTACAGAACGTTGTTCGATTAACAAAAAGCATGTGTCCGCGACGTAAAGATAGTATTCTCTTCGGACTTTTATGTTTCTTTGAGTGAACAGAGATATTGTGCTACAATGTCAGTGTACTACTAGAGTGATATTCTAGATCTTAATACAAGTGGTATACTTAGACTTCTTTTGTAAAAATAATATTTCCTAAAGTTTTTACAAAGTTTGCTTTTCTTTAGAGGACTGCTATAAAGAAACTTGTTTTGAAACTGCTTTGCACCGAAAAAATTATGGTATTCGAGTTAGGGGAGTGCAAAGTTCAGGTAAACACGCGCAAACAAAAATCTTTCTTAGAGCAAACACAACTTAACTTTTTCAATTGATGGCCGGATCCAAACACTTGGGTTTATGGCTAGAGTTGACTTACCCTCGGTCTGGATTAGGGTTAGGGTTGGATAATTTTGCGTATTTGGATCAGGCCATCCAAACATGGAAATCTTTTCGTAGTTGTTAATTTCTATAGAATTTAAAAATTACATATTGCAGTGTTTCCTAAAGCCTTGGTCAATCGAGCTTAACATTCCTAGCAACATTTTCCGACTTTTTTGGCCGATGTTGCGACTTTTTATCAGGAACTGGTTAAACGGGGCCAACTTTTACTATTTTGATTGGCTCGATCGACGGGTCATAGTAGGTTTTTATTGAAACAATATGTCGGTTGACAGCTAAGACATAAAAATTCGGCGTTGTTTCGCATCTTTGTACATATTAGAGCTTGTTGATAACAGAAGAAGCTTGACAAGAATAAAATGAGAAAATGGATCAAAGAATGGCGCAAAAGGAGTTTTATTCAATCATTTACGAGAAATTTTAATTCAACACACAACTACGTATGCCTAAAGACAACAAATGTTGTCAAACGTAGTCAAACGACTACAACATAAAAAATTAGCATAAAATGTTGGTTGAAAATTTGACTTTAGTCTAATTTCAGGCAACATTGTCCAACATCATTCAATATTAGCTGTATTAATGGTCAAACGGTGCCAACATCATATTACAACAAAGTTGTGCGATATTGAAGGAAAATGTTATGCTCGTTTGAGCAAGGCTTAATGCAGCATGATTGCTTACCGTTTTTTCTGTCCTCCTTGCCCAAGTGGGAGCCACCAGATTGCAAGCACCAAACGTTTAGTTTGTTTTGGATCTTCACCTCGCACTTTAAAACATATCACAAATACTGATGTACCCACAATTTTTTTTGACGAAGTTAAAGTAACTTGCATAGATTGACCTTCTTCTACTTTTGATGGAATGAATGTTTCAACACTTATTCCTTCCTGAGCGTACCTAGGACAGTAAGTAACGGTTGAAGAGATTTATATTGGTCATAAATAAGACAAATATTTGCGTTTCTTTTTATATTTTATTTTACTCTATGAGCCTAAGTATAATATCGACATAAATTTGAAACATATACAAGAATAACATAGTTGTTTACATATTTTTTTTGTTTACTGTCAGTAAGAACTGTATTTCTATATTCAAGAAAAGCCTATTTATTTTTTTATTTCTGTATGGAGTCTTGGCCTATATTAGTAATGTTTTCAGAATCTTACTTATCTTAAAAAACAAGCAGACAAAAATTAACTTGCAAACAAAACTCTTTGTTAAACCCAAACAAAACTTTTTTATCATATGTATTTTTTATGACTTTCAAGATTAAATGCTTTATTCTATTCTTTGTTTTACTAGTCACACTGAATTCTGTACTGCACAATACGCAAATTGAATCAGTCATCCGATTTCTAACCAATATGTTGGCCATAAATATTTGGTAAATCTTTTTAACTATCATGCATGCGTGGCAATCAAAATTGAAAATTGATTTTTAAATAAAGGGCTACTGCTAACGTAAAAAGAGTCTACCACACCATAATGTTTCAACTTTAGGTGGAAAGGAAAGAAAAACGGCCAGTGATAATCAGTGGGTTAAAATTTGATCTCTCTGCTGTCGCTATTTTATTGACATCCCATTTAATGACGTCATTTTCTCACTGAGGATCACAATATCAGCTTCGGTAACATGCATTTTTGTGTTCAGCGGATAAAAGTAGTTCACAACTGCGCGCTACTAACTTTTCCTATGAAACATGTCAGCATTTTTTTCACCTACTATATTAGAAGTTTTGACTAGTCAACTTTTATTCCTTTGGAATGCGTCAGTAAAAATTAATAGTCTGAATTGTGTTTTCTGGATAGTAGAACTTATTTTCCTTGTGCATTATCTTCAACAAGGATTAATAAATATTTTTGTCGATACATTTTACCAACATTTGACTATTCCTTCAGAAAATTTGTTTAATTTTTTTTGTAAAACTTTAATAACTCGAAGGTGCAGAACAGGAAATTAATTAACGAGAAAATGTCCTAAGCCAGTTAGAACAAATTTTTTACCAGAAGGGCTGCTTGTTATATATAATTAACAAATTTATTCGCCACTTCGTTCATATCGAAATATTGAAATCATTTCTTAGAGATGCAAATCTATTGGCCGCATGTAAGGCGCTATAAAGTATAGTTGATTGTGCATTCCATTGTTTTCCCTCCATCTGTGCATTTTCTTAGAGCATAATAGCCCATACCAATTCATGAATTGTAGGCACTGTGAGATATAGAACACGAAAATACTGGATGCTGATTACCCGAGTGGCTATGGCCATGTTTTAAAATCACATTACTTTAAGGCCCTGTCTACACGTATCCGGATGAATTTGAAAACGCAAAAATATTTTTACGGTTTTAAAAACTTCTGCGTTCACACGCGATCTTTTCAGATCTTTTTGCCCGTCCACACGTGTCCGGATATATTTGCTAAAGCTGATAAAATTACATCTAACCATACGCAGATGCAAGATGAGCCTGCAAATAACATGTACGTACACGACTACATGTGCTTTTATCACACTTGAAGTGGAACTCTCCTTTGCGTTGCTTGTAAATACACTTCGAAAATATGTCAAACGCCTTAGAAAAGTCGTCAAAATCCAAGAACGGAAAACTTTGTATGGACAGACGATGAGGTGGAACTCCTTTTAAACGTTACTCTCGAGTATAAAGCGATAAGAACTGCGGAGAATGTTGACAGGGAGACATGCCAATCCAAATATTCTGATATTTTAGATACATTTCTTACTCAGTCCGAACAAGACGCAGCTCAAATTGAAAAATTCACCGCGCGGAGAACTGGTTCATAGTTAATACGTCATCGTTTTTATATTTTTACGGTTTCACCCATCCACACGACAATAATTTTTTTCCGTTTTCAAAAATTTCCACTCTGGACGGCGTTTTCAAAAGTTTACGGTTTGTTTGGGCGTTTTTAAATTTATCCGGATACGTGTAGACAGGGCATAGATTGATCCACGATGACAATTCACATTTGACACCTCCACGCGCACAAATTTCCTGTTCACAAAATACGATGACGTAAGAACCACATAACAAATATGGCCAGCCTGATCTCAGTATTGTGAATATTATATACAGTAGAGCCACTCTATTGAATTTTTTCCTGCCACGCATATCTTATTACACATGCAATTACCATAGTAGCAGCCAGTCAATTGCTTTTTTTTTGACCAATAGGAATGATAAAATAGCTAACGGCAGCCTGGCAGCCAGTAATCTAATTAAATATACAGCAGCATATTGCACGCGAAGTGGACCTACTGAATATTCCTATACTGTGGCCTGACGTTTATTCCTCATTTGACTCTGAAGATGACTACCGCTAATATTGTCGAAACGTAAGTCGACAACAACAACAACAGTCCTTCTCAGGACTTTACTAAACTGGACGATCTACAACCAAAAACATGTAACGATACTCCCGGGCTCAAACCATTAACTTTAAAGTATAGTTGAGTTTATTATGGGTTTTATAAGTAGTATGCACACTCTTTGCTTTTAATTTTGTAAACTTACCATTCTGGATCGTATAAAACAAAGGGATCTGAGTCCTTAGATAAATTTTCTATAGCAAGAACAGTGCCATAAACACTTTTACAATATCTATAAGCAGCTTGTGCCAAGGTTCCTGCTATGCCAGTGACAGCTCCCAAAGCAATTGATCCAAGTAGCGTTAGCTCGCGTTTGGCAAGAGCACTCTGATACGTTTTGATGACGTTTAAGCTGTCCACTCTTACATAAATGAGTGCGTTTTTACCGGTCGTCATCTGCGTGTATATTTTTATTTTCAGTTCCTTATCGTTTTCTTGCATGCTTTGTCCTTCTTCTCTTGCAGACTTCATTGGCAAAAAATCTAATTGACTTCGTATATTAGTTTCAAAATCTGCAGTAAAGACATAGAACTCGTTGTCTTTATCCGCAACATCAAAACCAACACAGAATTTTTTTCCTTCTATAGTTGTTCTACTTGTATTGACTTGGTAGCATAAATATCCTTTAATCTGATCGTCATCTCCAGCTATTTTTACAATTTCTGTGTGTTTAAAAATTTCTGCATCGCCTTGCTTATTTTCTATAGGATTGATAAATAACATCGGAGGGCTTACTGTCTTTCCATACAGTAGGTATATCGTAGGTTTGACAAATGATCGTACTTTCATATTGTTTAAGACCTTGATTGTTAAGGAGTAACACTTACGGTTCATATATTCTTCAAGCAAAAAACTGATGACTGTTTGAGTAAAGCCAACTGAAAATGTACCAACAGTTCCAAGGTTTACGTAGCTGTCAACAGCGGCGAGTGCCCTTCTTGTTGTAACGTTATCGCATTCGCACTGTACCAATAAATTGCTAACCACAAAAAGTAGCAATGCACAATTTATTCCATTCATTTTGAAGCGATGTGATTGGTATGTTAACTTGATCTTTTTTTAGAAGAATTACTTGTATGCTAATCACTTGTTTTCCTTTTGAGATGCAAGCGCTTAAAAAAACTTGAAAAAATGGTACCTGCTTTACGGTTCAAGCCTAAATGGATTCTTTTGTTTTAAAAAAACTACATACAAGTGTTAGGGTATCTACCTGCAGCAATAATCGTAGTCAGAATTTTAATTAGGGTTAACACATTCAGATAAGCGGATGGTTTTCAGTTACTTAGCCTGGATTATTTCAGTTATGATTTACCAGTAAAGAATTCTTTCGATTTTCGGAAATCATAATATTTAAGTTTGTTGACCGAAAGTGAAAGATCGATACACTGATCTTAAAATAAGACTGGATCACCGATCACGCGTCTATCACAAAAGTTGAAGACAAAAATGAAGGCATCAACTCTTGAAATACATAGCAAATATATAGTGGATTTATACGAAAACAAGACGCCTGCTTAGGCGTATATACTCGTGCTCGGGTAATAAAATAATTTCCGTTTTGATGATTCAATCAAAAAATGAAAGAGTGGGGGGAAAAATATGCCGAGGGCGAGTGATTTTTAGGGTTTCTTAATTCGAGCACTATTCCCATGTGTTTAGATTGGGCCAACGGCCATTTAATTGATCATAAGTAGTTTTATGAAAGATTGTTATATGCAGTGCGGTGTTTGAAATTGAATGAAGATATGATCTTTGCACTTTGATGGACAATAGTCTTTTTCAAGGTTATCGCAGCCATATTGCAGGGGGTGCAAAAACATTGGGCCGAACGCGCGGTCACACATGGCGTCCATATAAATTACTAATAAATGCGCAAAAATTACCCTTATACATATTGGCCATTTCATTCAAAAATATTTCTCAAACTCGTCCATTTTAATAGTCGAATTATTATTTGCGATTTTTTATACACATGAGTCCAATTTTGTCGTAATCAAAAAGCGGAAAGTTAAAGAAAACATTTGTTTTCTTTGAACAGCTTGACCGTCGTTTGAGCGATGTTCTTGAGTTCGCAAATGTGCGGAACTCATAAGCCAAGTCAAACGAACTAAACCCTAAACTAGCCGAGTAGCCGTGAGCAGTCATAGCCGAAATGGTAAAAAATGCGCGTTGTGCAGTTGGATATTGCGATAATGATAAACGCCATCCTGATTATCAAGATAACAGGTCTCACGTAGAAAAGTTAGTTTTTCATAACATAAGTGGCCCAAAGATCAAGCACTTGCTGAATTTAGCGAAAACAAATTGCAAACAGCAGAGCCGATGACTTTAACCCAAAGCCTGGTGCACAAGATACTTTCGTTTGCTCAAATTAGTTTTCCTTGGGAAGAAGAACCCCAAATAACTGTGGAACGGATTATCCTTCGGTTTTTATTACGCTATCAGAGTACGAGCAATCGAGGACTCCGCTTAAACGTAAAGGAGGAGAAACATGGACGACATCAAAGAGTCCTCATCAATCCTATGGCACCGAGGATTCTGATTCAAGTTTTGATAGAAATCCAGCAAAATCTGAGGCATCTTTACTCCCTGTCCCTTTGGAATTTTAACAGTTGACGAGAGAGTATGATGTAAGGTTTCACACCGGCCTGCCATCGACTAACAGTTTTAAGTGTGTATTTGAATACTTGGCTGTTTCTTCTTCTGGCAGTTTAGTCGCCATACATAATAATAAAAATAGCAATGTCACTTTACAAATAATTGGAAATACTAATAAGATTATGCCATAGAATAGTTCCTCGTGATACTTGCTGACTTTGCTGTAGACATGTGCGTGTGTTGCGAACTCAAAAACATCGCTCAAACGACGGTCAAGTCGTTCAAAGAAAACAAATGTTTTGTTTAACTTTCCGCTTTTTGATTACCACATGTATAAAAAGTCGCAAATAATAATTCGACTATTAAAGTGGACGAGTTTGAGAAATACATTTGAAAGAAATGGCCAATATGTATAAGGGTAATATTTGCGCATTTATTAGTAATTTGTAGGGACGCCATGCGTCTGCCTATTAGATGGGTAAAATCTAATAGATTCTGCCTATTAGATGGGTAAAAATACCTGCTATGATATGAAAATAGAATTAATGAGTTTCACAATGTGGTGAAAAATTTAGGTGCATGTTTAAACTCCAGAAATAGAAAAGAATTAATATATTTAAAAATATATTTTTACAGAAGAGTGACTACAATGCTGAAAACTACTTCTATTTAGTACAATATGAAACACACTCCTAATAAAAAGTTTATGTTTAACTAAATATTTGAGAAAGACAATTTTTTATTTTAACAGTTGTATTTCGAATTTATTACAAATCCATCCATCATCAGACTATATTTACAAGGTAACTGAAGCTCTTCTTAAAGCCTGGTTTCCATATGATCGTTTCTGTCTGTTGAAAAAGTCCCCTGCGGTGATCAAACGACAGAAGCGATTATTGCGATGAACTGGTTTCCATTAATCGTATGCATCGTATCTAATTTGAACTAGTCACCAAACACTTGCTGTATGATGTATTCAAAATGGCGGCAGTCAATCGAAGAGGAAGACTTGTAGCGTGTTATTTTCTTTTGCGTGTGCTGAGAAGAAGGCGAGAGCGAAAGCAAAAAAGAAAACATCGTTTTTGGGTTCGTCCCATGTTTCAAAGAAGAGAACGTCTTGGAATTTTTCATACTCTTGTTCAAGAAGTACGTGGAATTACGGATGTATCATGGGATATATCAAGTCGCTTATGGCGTAACGATCGTTTTGCACCGGTTTCCATTAAAAAAATGCAAGCGCGTAAAAGGTGTTTCCGGTCGTTTCTGTCGCAAGGATAGAACTCTAGTCTATCTCAAACGATCGATACGCAAGGATCGTTTCTAACGTAAGGATCGGTTTTGTCGTTTGAGTTGAGCGTTTCCATATGATCGTCTCTGTCGCTTCTACAAATTGCAAGTGACAAAGACGATCCTTACGACAGGAACGATCATATGGAAACCGGGCTTAAGTGTTACATCATTTCAACGGAAGTGCTGAAGTGTGAATTGCGGATTGATTGTGTGGCTGTGAAATCAAATAGTGACAGTTTTATGTTGGTTTTAAGCCCATTATTTAAGTTCTGGTTGGTATGATTTAATAAAGAGTGCTTCAATTAGTAAAAGTCGGCTTCTAATTAAGTTTGTGTTCGAGTAAAGCATTTTTAGTTGTTAAGTGTGAGATAGATAATGTAACTAATGTTTGAATGACGACTTTTACTATTGAAAGCACTCTTTATTAAATTTATTAAATCATACCAAGCAGAACATACTAATAGGCTTAAAGCCAGCAAGAACTGCCACTATTTGATTTCACAGTCACCCAATCAACCTCAGTAATCAGTTTGCCCGTAAATAGAGTGTGATGATGAATTTGTAATGAATTCGAAATATAACTATTAAAATTGAATATATAAAACAAACTTATTTATTGCAGACATATTTTGGCAAACATATGCCCTCATCAGTGCGAATGAATGTGTTACAACATGTGATACCTAAATATATAAATAGAGATAAACGACTTACAGTTAACTGAGATGACGACAGTTACATGTTTACAAATGTAGATCATCCAGGTTGGATCGTCCAGGTTGGTCGTCCAACGAAAACAGTCCTGAGAAGGATTCTCACGGGTTCAAACCATTTACTTCATGAGGACAGTTGCTGCCGAGCATCAGCGAGGCAGCACACTATTAAAAGAATGTTATATGCAGTGCGATGTTGAAATTAAATGAAGATATAATCTTCGCACTTTGCTGGACAATTTAAGCAATTGTCTCATGAACCTGAAAAATTCAGGTGACTCAACAAAATCTCTTTTGTGCTCAGCAAAACATATCTTAAGAGCTACAAGAGCTATGTGCTCAGCAAAATGTCATTCGTGCCAAGTGGCGTGAACAGGTTGCTCTCGTGCGCGCGTGCTGTTTCTGAAGAATTTTGCCATTCCAGGCAGGACTGGCGAATATCTAACATGTTTGATATTTTTGCCACGCGTGGCGAAATGCTTTGTCGATTTGTCCTTGTGCGGCGTCTTGAAGCAAATTGCTTTTGCGTTTCCAATACGGAGCATGCTCAATAAATTTCATATCCAACCAAAATAGCGGCCCCCACTGAACAACATGATTCAGTCGAAGAAGCAATTTCAGATGATAAACTTTAGATGATAAACTAATTGATATCTGGCCTTCGATCAGCAGATTTAAACGGAGACAAAAGAGAGTCTGCTTTTGAGGAAATAAAAAATCGTACATGTTTTACAACAAGAACCTCGTAAATGTCTGTGTCTACGGAGAATTAGCCACAGGCATACAACTGCTTCTTCGCCTTGTTCTTCAGAACCATAAATTGACACAGAACGTAACTCATTCAGTCGAACAAGCTGCTATTTTTGGTTTGATATGAAATTTATTGAGCATGTGCTGCATTGGAAACACAAAAGCAATTAGCTTCAAGACGCCGCACACGGACAAAATCGACAAAGCATTTCGCCATGCGTGGTAAAAAATATCAAATATGTTAGGTATTTGCCAATCCTGCCTCGAATGGCAAAAGTCGTCTGAAAGAGCACGCGCATACGAGAGCAACTTGCTTACGCCACTTGGCACGAATAACATTTCGCTAAGCCCATAGCTCTCGTGTGCGCCGGGCTTTAGATTTCCAATATGTTTCTCACAATTCAAGCTCACCATCCAAAGCAATAGGATTTGGAAGATCATCAGTAAACATGGTAGCAAAAAAGTGAACTTATCCTACCAGCATGCGGATCCAGACTTGGAATGAGAGAGAAAAGAAATTAATTTGGATGGAATTAGATATAAACCATAGTAAGCATTAGTAGAAGATTCTTCAAATCTTCTGGCTAACTCCAAATTTAAATGATCGACTACAGAAATCGTGATAGATCTCTTATAGTAATCTGAAGTGCAGTCAGCAGGGATGTTGCTTCGATTTATCTGACCATGACAAGTACGAGGTTTACCTTCTTCAACAATGACCTTCGGTGCAAAGTCTAAAGCAATTTTATACCATCTAGTATGATAGTTATCGATATCATTACGTATTGCACGACCTACGTTTTTTAAAGAATTAATATCGTTACTACTAGATTGGAGTAGTTGCGTAGCAGGAAGAGTAAAGTCGAAAAAGCATCTTGTTATCACGAGGCGAACAATGAACTAAAAAAAAGCTAGAAAGGCCGCCTTTTTCCGGAACCTTTAAACGATGACGGCAATCACGGAATTCACCACTACCTCAAAGCTCATCAATATTTGCAAAATCATTTTCAGGAGCAATGAAAACTATTTAATGAAAGATTATTAGAATGAATTGAGCCTTAAAAATAAACCATTTTATCAACAATCTTCGTAACTGCTTTCATTGTCACATATTAGAAGTCAAAGGATTTTCTAAGAGGTGTGCCCTTCTTGCATTTGGTGAAGAGAAACACAACATACACTATAATTTATCTACAAAATAATTATTTACTACATAAATGTATCATATAATGGGTTATTGTGAAGTAAAACCCTTGATAAAAGAACACTATAGCAGAATAGTTGTATACGTACGTATACAGTATAGTATAAGTTCAAACACAACATTGTTGTTTAATTTTTCGTCTTTATCCATTATCTATTAAACTATGTAAAATGACCATGCAGCTTCTCGTCGAAAAATGTAATTTAATTCCTCGGACAGTTCGTTGTATGACTGGTAAGTTGATGGTATTACCAGTAGAGGAGCACATTTGTGCGCAACAGGTCGACGTGCGTTACCAGATTTATCACTAAATGCAACCTCGATTGAATCAACTGCAATGATGTTGCTACCAGTAACATACTAGAGAAATACACTATTAACGTTGTCGTCAAGAGATTTAACAAACCGCTTTTAATGAAAGAAGCATTCCCGTTCGGCATCAGAGGCTGGGCTTGAAATCAATAGCTTGCAAACCTTTTTCTGGTTTGGCTTTTTTCCTTCATAAAACTCACCAAACTCTCAACAGTTTCAAATTGCTTAAAACGTTTCAGTTGCCTCAAGATCGGTGACCATGCATTAGCCACGTAGTTTGGACGCTGTATTATTTCTTGATGAGCTAACTCCTCAATAATTTTTTGCATCGAGCTCTTTTTAATCAACCTGCGGCACTTGCAACTTGAAAGCACGTCAGCTACATCTTCGTCCAATGACGGGTCAGGGCATTCATCACTGATACTTCTTTTTAAAGTGTCACTTTCGTCCTTTGATATATATTGATGTAAAGACTCTACTAGCCAATTCTTGGGAAGTGCGTACTTCAAAAAAAGACAGAAAGCAATAAATGCACTGGACAAAGTAACAGAAAAATATCCAAAGTTAATAAATCCTGCAACAAGAATACGAGCAATACTTTTCCATTCACTCTGTTGGTAGTCATGACGTATAGCTGGGACTTTTTCGGAAGCATCAGTAGCCAGTGAGTTATAAAACTCTCTCCAAAATATGCTAAGCGCCTCTTGTTTTACACCAGAACCTCTTCCGTTTTCGATATCTCCTGCTTCGTCGATAAATACAATCTCCAGGCAACACGACAAAATACTTTCGTCCTTGAACGCAATAATCATGTCTGCTAGCACATTGTGGCGGTTAATGGCGATTTCTTTAACCAAACGATTGTTTTCCTGAAGCTGTACAATTCACCATCTGCATCAATATTTACGTCTCCATCATCTTTCAAATCAAATAATATAGCACTTTTTACAATCACAAAAAACAAAGATTTTTATCAGGCATAAGTAACAAATTTATTGTTATAACACTTTTGGTAAAAGTGAGTGATCGATGTCTGTCGATAAAATTTATCACAGTTTAATAATATTAATAGTACTACTAAAAATAATAACAATAATACTAATAATGCAAGTACTAATAAGGATACTGATGGAAAAATGCTAGGGTACTTGGGATACAATTAAAGATAACAGGCAAAAAATATTCAACTAGTTTGTATAGTCTCTTTGGCATACTCTATATAAATAAAAATAAAAATAATACTGATGATGATAATGATGATGATAATGATGATGATGATGATGATGATGGTGATGATGATGATGATGATAATGATAATGATGAATATTGTGGAAGAGTTTAGGAAGATATAAAGATAAATTTAACTATTTGTATTTCAAACAACATGGTTTTAGGGGCTTAGTTGTTTTTATTATAAACTATTTAATGTAGTAGTGATTATTTGATTCTTTAACTGGGTCAATAACTTTAACAATGTCTGACTCGTTTTATTTTCATATGCATGGAAACATCAGTTACCTTGTAAATCAAATGGTTCTTCCAAGTTTGTTTCAAACAATTCACACTGGTTGTTTTGCATTTCAGTAGAAGGTTCAGGATTGGTCATATCTGCAACAGCATCATCAAGCTGCTTATCATTAATGGCTTCATTTTGCTTAAAGGGTTCATCTATGACCACAGTAGCTTGATTTGTTTCTCCAAATTGAACTTGATTTGCTTGATAAATTACAATATATGAATAAGTGTTTATGACAAAAACTGAAATATAGACATTACACAATTTTGCTCCTTTCAATGTATAAAAAGCATTATATTATATATTTTAATCTTTTTTCATCTCCAGAACATTTATATACACTTCTATAGATTTCTCAAGAGATTTTACTCCAAAACAATAAGAAAAAGAATATTTTCTCAAATCCCACCTAGAAAATTGTTAGTTAAGATTTCATTAAGACTTGAATCATTTGATAACCTCCATAATTCATCATCCTCAACATCGTCAAACGCATTTTCTGGATGACTATACCTTTTACTTTTCTCTTTATTTGTAGACTGATTTAGGATTTGTCTACATTGCCTAATATAAACTGGTTTGTTGTTGCTAAGGATTCTGTTGATTACAGAACCATTTAAATATTGACCTTGAGCTAATGTAGGTTTGAGAAGTGCTGTATGGACAGAATGCACAATCTCGATTTCCACGTTATCAGGCAGGGTTCCTTGAAAAGCTTGGCGTATTTCAAGTTCTACGTCAATGTCAGTCTACTCCTTGTGGAATTCAAACACACTGATGACGTGTCCATTTTCCTGCAGAAAAACTTTTCCTCCTTGACGAGGTAGATTCTTGTCATCTGGACCATATAGTAAGATAAGATCACGCGAGAATGGCCCAGTACTAACTTTTTTCGATTTAGAACATCTTCTCCGACGATTTGATCTCATAGTTGACCGTTGGTCGCCGAGATATCTTCAGGTATTGTAGGAAGGAGTTGCCAGATGTGAAGAGGAAGCTGTGACGGATGCATGATTTGTGCAGTGCGACTGCGTTGTATTACTTGGTTGATTTACTTCCATACCTGATGATAATGAATGTTGTCCAAACGTCTTTCTTACTTCATTCTCAACCGAGTCGTGAACTTCAACACTAGCATAGTTATTGGGAGATGCCTCGGTACTTGCCAAGGCATCCGACAATTCTTCGATACGGTTAAATATTTGCGAAAGTAACTCTTTTGCGCCTGATGAAGATTCAGTCCATTGAGTTCTATAATAACTGGAGCGGCTAACTTTACTGGGGCGAGGACGCCAAAAAAATGGCGGCCAACGGACGTATTTCCGCTGAAATGATCGCTTTGCAGAAAAATAATATTCTCGACCTCTCTCTGGTGTCTATAGTAAATTATAAAGAATTTTTCAAAAACAAACACGATATCACAGAATATGGATATCGTTAGTTCCATATTCTGTGACGATTCCTTTTTGGCATTTCTTTTATAATGCCAACACTTCAATCTTTCAATTATTGGATGTCGTAGTTTCCACAAAAAGGAACATATCGCTTCTCACAGGTGAGATAGTTGCTTGTTTTGTTAGTCCGTCAACGATTGAAAAGCAATTAAACATGCACTTGAAAAGCCATAAAAATACATATTAAAGATCGTATTTTTTAAGACTGACTTGAACGCCAAATATACTGATGTTTTCCTGTTTTTGTTTATAAATACTTTTCTGCATACTTTTCTGTCATTTGTTAATGCATGAAATCGTAAATTTACCCATCTATTTGCAAAATAGTTTCCCTAAAGCAAAAAAGACCATGCACACATTTTGCTCTGTGAGTAAGTATCAAAAAGAAATGATCAGCCCCAACAGTACCCATGATTTGGAGCAGTGCTTGTTATGTTTTATTTGCTGACAACATGCAGGGAAGACCAAGGAGTAAAGATGACTTGAAGATGTTATTGACCAGGCAGAGTCTTAAAAAATGATAATGCTGTAAAGATAATTGATTTATTGTCTGCCCTATCCAGAGTTATTTAATTTGATAATGGTTAAATTCTATGGATGGAGACAATGGATTCACTAAGGATGCCTTGAATGCTTTGAAGTTAAAGTTTATGAACCAAAGAAAGATGCAGGGTGGTGTGTGATTTGATGCTTAATGAATTGTCAATTCACAAACATATAAAATGGGAAGGCCATAAAGTTTGTGTCTATGTAAACATTTGTACTGAGATGATGATGAGTCAATGCAGATGTGATATGATGATGTAATAATTATTACATTATTACAGTTTTTGCTTCAAGAAACAGTTTGAGCTTATTTACCTATTAGAGTATAGAATGGAGATTTATCATATGCATTATTGCTGCTTTTTTTAAAGAAAAGTTTTTTCACTTTTCAAAGCTTTTCTACAATTTTTTGCTTCTTATTTCTTCTCACGAGATTGATGATATATGGTTAATATAATCCAATAATTTATAATTTCTAAAAAGCTTTTAAGCTTCTAGCACAAAAGTACACTATAGGTATTTAATTCATTTGGTTTTATTGCCTTGCTATGACATATCTACTTGCACCTCATCATTCTTGTATGAAGAAAACATCAGATGTGGATACTCAGAGAACAAAATGCACTACCAACTGCTAATGAAATTTATTATTGAGGTGAAAACTGTGTGGATCATTCAAATTGTGTACTTATATTGCGAATATAGGAAAAACAAAACAAAGTGAAAAGGAAGGGTAGAAGTATTAAAACTACAAATGAATTATAAACACCATTGGAAGCATTAGTGTTTTGATGATTATTTGCATTTTGCCCAATTCATATATCAATACAACAAAATCAAAATGTGCTACAACTTTACAAGTATTTGATGCAGTTGCACTTCAGAACATCACAAAAAGGTTACAATAATAATAAGTAATAGTAATAGTAATAGTAATAGTAATAGTAATAGTTATAGTAATTTCTATACAATATTGTTTGTTTTCATTGACCAAAACCTTGCAGACTTGTGTCTTTTTGAAATTTAATACGAAACTCAATTACAAAAAATCCGTAAATATACAGAGATTTAATATTTACTTTTTTAAAGAAACAAGTGAAAATCATACAATTGTGGCGAAAAAAGCCATCGCCCATTGCATGAAAAGAAGCAAAATAGCAATAATAACAAATAAGCTAACTTCTCTCTCGTGAACCGTGGAGATGAACTATGATATACTTTTTTGTATAGACTAAAGAGTTTAATCGATCAAACAAGTTTGACGCTGGTAAGAAAACGACACACATCTGCATTCATACATGTGTAGCCGACATATAGCTCTTTCTTCGATAGTTATAAATGCATCCTCGTAGGAGCAGATAACTGACAACCACAGTTGACTCGCTGTTATGAATTTAAGGTTTTTACCTTGATTTTCATTAAAAAATTGCTTGACGAATCCCAAATACAAACATACATGTTCCTCACTCTTTCCTCAGGAGGGAGTGAGAAATTGTGAACTTTTCGAAAAAGCGGTCAATTGCGGTAAATCTCAGCGGCAACGGACGAAATCCGCCATTTTTTTGGCGCCCAATCTCGACTCCAAAAAATTCTCGACTATTTTTGTCCACTATGGCTTTCCATAGTTAACCATGATCTCATCTCACTTGTCGAAACATTTGGAAAGGCGAAGACAATACTAGCAATAGAACTCGTTAATCTTGTAAACTTAAACGCTTTTTCCTGTTTTTAATGCTCTATACCTCAAATATAGTTAGTAAAAGATATACAGAAAAAACCCGAGATGTTACAAAGAAAAAAGAGGGGAATTGAACATAGACTGAAGCATTGAAAGCCAAACATTCAGAAAACAAAAAAGATCTCACTCATACTCATTAACTTATTTGAGTGCATACAAAAACTCTTTATCAGCTAAGCTGTTTTGCCTACGTGGAGCCAAAAAATATTTACATATTTATTATTAGCTAGTATTGAAAGTTTTAAACATGACAAAAAAGTATTTTGCTAGCTAAAATTAAACATGTGTCATAAAAATCATGAAGCAATACTGTTGACAAAACTCATTACCTTTTATTGTGATCATACATGACTATATACATTTACTTTACCGACACACAGCTTTTTTACCGAACGAAACATATTTTTACCTCGAAACAATAAATCGAAGCAGATTCCACAGGTATCAATTGCTAGCAGCCATATTTCCACATAATGCAGGCATTAAACTTAACGTAACATACATGTATATTTTGTGTACGCTTTACAGTGTATAAAGGTCCTTTGCTTTGTTTTGCTAGAGTTATGCTACAGTAATAACTCGCGTAAATAAAGATATTGTGTTAAATTTAGAAAAATTGCAATAAATAGTTTTCATAAGGCAGCAATATTTCTTTGAAGATTGTATTGGCTTACGATTAAATATGTACGGTTAATAATTTACGTTATATGTCTTATCATACACGCTGAACTGCTGAAGGAAGAGACGCGACATAAATAATCACTATGGATGCAAATGATAAAATTTACTGTTTTTCAATGAGCTTTATAAATGCTGCAATTATAATATATCTGGTGTATTCTCGCTTACATTTAATCCTTTACTGCACAATGTATTGGCAAATCACGTAGCTTAATTTAAGCCATATGAAAAAGCAAATTGTCCACTAGAATTTTAGCTTGCTATACGTTTTGTTACGGTAAAGAAAGGTTAAAGAGCCCATGACATGAAAATTTTGCTATCTGAGTTGTACTTTTATTGAAGAGTTCTTTTGAAGTGACAATAGACATTCTAGAACAGTTTATGCATATCACTTTTAATTTTTGAGATATTGAGTTTTTTGCTTTGTCCGATTTATCTAACTTGTGACGTCAAATTGCATAATGAGAACTAGGAGTATTAGGTATATTTAACTATACTTTACTTCACAAGGACAGAGTTCCCTTTGTTGGGACGTGGTTAATGGTATAAAATGCTGGATGTTAATATCCACCTAAAGTTGTCAGAAAACTGAAAAGTATTTGAAACATGTGATCTCATTATGCAATATGACGTCGTTAGTTACATAAAATGGAAATAACAAAACTTCAATATCTCGCCAAGGAAAATAGATATGCATTAACTGTTTTAGAAAGTACACTGTCATTTCAAAAGATCTGGCTATTGCGAACATAATTTAACTAGCAAAATTTCGTGTCATAGGCACTTTAAGTGAAGCAGCACGGAAATGAACATACATGAAATTGAATAAATGTGTCTGAAAAAAAACGTCACAAGCTTTCTCGTAAGCATAATCATTTTAGTACCGTCCGCTGTTGCTCTACTGATATTTGAAGAATTAAGCATGCACAAAGCAATAAATCGTAAATACCTCACTCAAACGCAGTAGTTTGTTTCAATAAAAAAACTCTTTGTCTGTCTAATTATACATTCTACGATTGCCAACGTGGAATAAGTACATTGTAATTGGTGTACATCTTAAAATAAAATTCGGCCCAAAGGATAAATTAAACAATATTCGCGTCTCTATAGTGCACAGCATTTTTCGGCGCATAATCGATCTTCTAATATACCCGTTAGAGGGAGGCATATTTTGTAGCTCTCTATAACAAAATTAGTTTATTTTTTCATCCTTTTAACGAGATCTTGTCTTCATTGTCATCACATTATTAAGATATGATTTTTTCATAGTTACAAAGAAACATTATAGGTCATTGATTGAGAATCAGCTCAAAATTAAAATCTCGGCAGGGATTGCAATTTGGAGCTGAAGCTTTTGAGCTCAACACAATGTTAAGAGTCATGTAATATTATTGCGCAAATTATATAAGAGCAGGGAGGCATGTTCGAATAATTAAAGTAAAATTGAACAGCTGCCAGTTGTTTCTGCTGCAAAAACTGTTCAAGTATTGAATCTGAACTTTTTGAACAAACTATAAAAGTCATGGCGTTTGTTTGGGCATTTATTGTTGTTGTATTGGTAAGTTTGAACACTATTTGTTTTAAAGCTCACACAAAGCAATAATTTTTCAATTAGATGGATTTTTATTCATTAGCTCATTCTTCTGTTTGGTTATCAATCGGTACAAAAACTATTTCCAAACAACATTTTGCCGGCACGTCGTTCTCATATGGCGGTCTCGTATGGTGAAGATTTTATGTTACCCATCAGTAAATTTCTAACTTTCAGGTAGAAATTATTTGCTGTATACCTCCTACTCTGCTGTCGAGGAAATTGTTCCAATTAATGACATGAAATTATTAGTGGATATAATTGCATTTGTGAAGGATGCAATTCACCAGACGCAGAGTGCCGTGTGTGTACGTTGCAGTCGCTATATAAGTACTAAAATGAAATTAAACAAGGGCTTGCATAAAATTTGCACACATGAGAAAAGATGTAAGCTTTTAGAAGAGCACTTTACCCATCTTTGCAATTTACTGAATTTCCTAAGCATGGGGTATTCGAAAATTTATTCTTCAAGTATGTAAATTTCATGGACTTTGCTTTTGCTTTTAATAGCCATTACGTTTTATATTTGATGTATTTTCCTAGATTTCCAATTGTGTTGCAAGTCCTGTTGGTCTTTTCATGAAAGCAATTAACGATGTATGTACACATGCTAAAGATTATACAAGATCTCACTGCTTGAAAAAAAAGCAATTTATGATAAAATGGTTAAGTTAATGATTTTCATGTTTCTTTGAAGAGTGCATCAGATAGTATGCATGTGCACGTCTCTGGTCTAACGTCACACAATGCAAGATATCATAGAACAATAACTAGACGTACACAACTCTTATGCGACTCGTCAAACACCACAGAAGAACGAAATATAACATTAACTCTAACAAGGAAAAGTGCATTACTTACAGCACCAGCTGCAAATAATGATTTACGCTAGAACATCTGTATACTGACTTTAAACAAGTTATTTGCAGCTTAATGTACACAAGCAAACAAGCAAACAAACAAATAAATAATAAGCATTCTACATTAACCCATGGCCTACTCAAATTACACGGCCTGATATCTTGCCCAGGGTTGTTAGTTTGGCCTTTTTGAGGCCAAATAACTCGATTTTGGCCTTTTTTTTCTTTCTTTGGCCTCGAAATTTTTTTTTGGCTATTTGGCTACTTTTTGGCCTCTTTTTACTCAAACAATTTTTTTAAAATTTTTATTGAGCTTTATTTGTAAAAATCTCTTAAATCCACAAAATGCGATGGAAATACAACTAAAAATGATCATAAGGATCAAATTGAGCATTGAATTGTTTTCATCCAATCACAGCTAAGTATAATTCAGCCAATTGTCATGCAATTTAACCAGCTAATCACAAGCAAGCACACAGCTTTCTCTTCGTAGACGTCCGACATCTAGCTATAAATAGCACGTTCGACCACTGCTAATACTAGTTAAGACTGATAAAAACGTTATTCGTTGCAATATTATGGCATCAAAATGGAAAGGAGCGTATGATAGCGGAAGAAAATATAACAAGTCTTGGGAAAGTAAATTTAGCTGGCTCACAAAAGCTTCAGACGGAAGTGAAGATGCTTTTTGTAAATTGTGCCGTGCCACAATCAGACCCAAACAAGCAAACTTAACCAAACACGAAAAAACTGATAAACACATCAAACACATTAAAGTATCTACTACTACAAGGCCCATCCAAGTCGTACGTGTCCCAAAAGTTGCAGAAGAAGTAAAGGTCGCCGAGATCGAGCTAGCTGTTACAATGGCTTGCCATTCGGCAATCTTGACCATGGATCATCTCGGAGGGATAATAGCCCGAAATGCTCATGGAAGCAAACTTGAGAACATTAAAATGCATAGAAACAAATGCTCAAAACTATTGACCAAAGTTATAAGTCCAGCGTTGAAGGAACAACTGATTGCTGATGTCCAGGGTAAGAAGTTTTCGTTAATTGTGGATGAATCTACTGATATTTCCACATCGAAGCAGGTCTGCATTATCGTAAGGTATTTCAGCGAAGTTGAAAATAAGATCGTTACAGCGTTTGTTGACCTGGTTCCTGTTGTACACTTCAGCAGATGATCTTTTTAATGCAATCAAAGATTGCCTTGCCACAATTAAACTTGATTTAGTGAATTGTGTTGGCTATGCTAGTGACGGTGCTTCAGTGATGGTTGGGGAACACAATTCGCTGTGGACAAGAATAGCTGCTGTCGCTCCTCATTGCATCAAGATGACGTGTATTTGCCATTCGTTGTCCCTTTGTGTTCAGCATGCATTTGAGAAACTTCCGTCGAGTGTAGAATTTCTTCTGGCAGAAATTCCGAAATGGTTTTCAAAGAGCGCTATTAGAAGAGAAGCATACAAGACGCTCTACGAAGTGATGAATCCAGATGATGTGCAAGATGCACCGTTTGAGAAGTACTCAACTACGAGGTGGCTTGTGAGAGGAAAAGTTATATTTCGCATTCTCACAAATTGGTTTGAGCTGCAAGCTTACTTCCGAACAGCACAACCAGAGACGACGCAGGCAGCAAGATTCAAGGCTCGTATTCTTCTGGGCATGCTCAATGATCCAGTCCTATATCTTTATTTCCATTTCGTTTCTCCTCTGGTCACAGAATTCGACAGGGTGAATGCCTTCTTCCAGGCAACTGATGGTGATCCAGAAGAAATGTTCACGGAACTAAATGTACACCATAAAAGTTTATATGGTAGAGTTTTCGACCACCAAGGAAAATATCTAGCCATTTATGAAGTTGACTTTGGTGGAAAGTTCTTGTCAGAAGCAAAGAAATACATTTCTTCCCAACAAGACAAACGACGTGCTGAAGCTGAAGTTTCTGAAGTGAAAAATAGGTGTCTAGAATTTCTTGTGGAAGCTGTAAATCAAGTAGAGAAACGTTTACCAGCTGTCCGGAATATCTTTAAAGGTTTAAGCGCCCTGCATCCAAGCAAAGTTCTTGATGTAACAACGAGAGCCGATTTTGAGCAACTGCCGCTTCCTAATCTACGAAAGGATCAAGATTATGCAATTGAGGAGCAGTACAGGAAGATCGTCCACCGAAATTGGAAAGAGGAACAAATTTTTAACGGCATCATACCTGATACAGCAGTTGCATTTTGGTCAAAGATAGTTCAGTTCCAAATTTCTCTTGGGGTCAAACCATTCAAGGAATTGGCAACTTACGCCTTAAGCTGCCTGACAAATCCTGTAAGCAATGCAGTGGTTGAAAGAACCTTTTCCTTGGTGACATCAGTGAAGACCAAACAACGCAATAGGATGAGCTTAGAACTGCTAAATGCCATTATTCGTATTCGTTCCAGCCTACACTTTGCCGGGAACTGCTGCATTAACTTTAAGGTAACTAAGCGAATGCTTGAGCTGTTTGCCACTAAACACATGTATGAATGTGAGTAGAATAAACATTATAAGAACTATGCATAAATAATTATATAAATCTGTATATATGGAGAGCAGTAAAAATGACAACTATGCACGTCGAGATCTTATAGAAAGACAGATAAAATAGTTTATTCACTTTGTATTTTTGACATGGCCTTTTTAAGCTTGTAATACTTATCAAGAAATTTTTGGACGTGTAGTTCATTTTTTCTCTTCATTTCGTCAACAAGCACCTTATATTTTTGCAACAGCGAATAAATTTTCAGTCTTACGTTCTGTATTCACCTCTTCCCATATGTCCTTTGATGTGAGCATTAGGCGTTGGCATCGCTAGATTTGCAATGTATGGTATATATTTATGATAAATCCATATAGACTATAAGAAGCAATTAGAAAAACTTATTAAAACCGCATGCCATAAACAGTGCGGGCTCAGAAAACAAGTTTGGCCTCTTTTGTTGCCATTTGGCCACTTTTCAAACCATATTTGGCTACAAACGAGCGCTGGAGCCTAACAACCCTGATCTTGCCACAGCAAGGCCAAAAATGCAAGGCCATTGAATTTTCCGGCGGTGCTCTTCGAAATTTTGATCTTCTTCCTTCAAAATTGTTCATTGGCCTTACTTTATGGTATAATCTTGTAGCTAAAAGTCTAGCGATCATTTCAAGAGTTTATTGGCTGAAATTGGTCCTTTTTTCGCCGAGAAATCAAAGTTTATAAATTGGTGCGATCGGCGGTTGTTTTGTTTATCACGCGCTCGTCTTCGTTCGAAAATTTTAGCTCTTAAATCTATCGTGGATTATCTATATTTGGTATCTACGTGTTCCTGGTACTCTCCTCTACATTTCTACAAGATTTTTGGAGTCGAATTGTATACATTTTTCCTTTTATTTACGAAAATGTTCAAACCCATAATTATAGCGATGGTGCTTCCTATTTTCAACGGTGTCCTTCCTACTCCAACTACGCCTAAGAAAATTTCATCAAATCCAAACGATTTCATTGGTAAATCATACTATCCCTTACCTTTTCAAGCTTCCTCATTAATTGGAAATCTTGGTATTGGTTCTTCTCCATCCTGGGACATCAATATAAACAATAAATCGATCAAACTTAAAATAGAATGGTATGTTGAAAAAAAAATAACAGTTCTCATGAATTCCCAAAATCTCTACTTAACATACTATCAGCCTACAACCTTGTACAACCTACCTGGTCCTCCTCCTTTGCTGAAGAGAAACTGTCTTTCAAGTTTGAATGGAAACTACTCTCTGATGCTACTAACCAACCTGAACAAGTTAAAATTCCATCTACTAACTTACCTTTACATACTCCTGACTTTGGCTATACATCAACATCTAAATCATATGTATATTCACTACCCAATCTTACAACTCCTACCAAACTCTTCCACAATCATGCTGCTGCTTTTCTAAATCCTCTCACTCCTCCATACACTCCTTACCATCAAGGTACTTTTCAGGTTAATAAAGTCCTGAGGAGGACTGTTTTTGTTGTTGTTGACTGACGTTTCGACAACCTTAGCGGTAGTCATCTTCAGAGTCAAATGAGGAGTAAACGTCAGGTTAGCTCCTAATGTCAGGTTAGCTCCTAACGTCAGGTTAGCTCCTAACGTCAGGTTAGCTCCTAACCTGACATTTACTCCTCATTTGACTCTAAAGATGACTACCGCTAAGGTTGTCGAAACGTCAGTCAACAACAACAAAAACAGTCCTTCTCAGGACTTTATTAACCTGGACGATCATCATTTACAAACATATAACGATACTCCCGTGTTCAAACCATTTACTTTAAGGTACTTTTCCTCATAAAAGGAAAAATACTCCATCTACACAAACTAAATCCAAGGACAAACCTAAACACAACACAATACATGTTCCTGACTCAACTAACAAAAAGACTTCATCTCACAGGTGGTGAATATACATACGATATAGATGTTGATGTATAGCCAAAGTCAGGAGTATGTAAAGGTAAGTTAGTAGATGGAGTTTTAACTTGTTCAGGTTGGTTAGTAGCATCAGAGAGTAGTTTCATTTTTGGTCTTGCTGTGGCAAGATATCAGGCCGTGTAATTTGAGTAGGCCATGATTAACCTAACCAACCACATGCAGTAAAAAAAAATCCAGTCATACATTTTCGTTACACAAAATACCATGATGTATAAACAAAGCAAAAAAGTTAGTGAACAAGACATTTTCTACTCACTGAACTCTAAAGAGGGCTGCCGTTATGATGTGAAAATAGAGATGTGAAAATCAGATCTGACTTCGAGTACGACCACCGCTACGTGATTTGACCGTTAGGGAGCTGGGTTCGATAAAACAAGTTGTCGTACTCGTAGTCAAGCAAATTTTTGTTAAGATGATGACTACGACTACGAGAACAGCTAACTCAATTTTTTCGGTTTACCTTTTGTAAAAATGTTCATTAATAAATACATTTTTTAAGTATTCTTAACTCAAGACTGTGTTAGCGTAGATAACTGTGTTGTTTAGGAAGTAACAACTAACAAGGCAAAAGTCTCTGAAGTATTCTTTTCGTATTGGCATTACGATCATAAAATATGCAGCTGAACAATTAAACGACGAAGCTTTTTATCTTCTTGGTGAAATTGCAGGAAAAAAGATTTTGAGCAAGTAATGGAAATACGGGATGTGCGCGGCTGAATTATCAATTTCATATTTAATGAAATATTTTGTTTGTCCGTCATTTTGTTTTGCTTTTTGCCAGACTCTGTACTTTGAATAAATTTTATGGAATAAAATCAGTGATATTGTTTTTCTTTGACAAAAAACAGCGGCTCGAGAAACAGATTGAGCAGCAATACAAAAACAAACGTAATAAAAAAGCAGTGATTGCCAAAAAGATATAAAATGTTTCTGTCATAAATATGTAAACAAAAACAACTTCGCGATATGGCCATACAGTTTTTTACAGCCACTCAAAAAGCTAAAATATCACATTTCTGTTTTATAATGGCTTAGTAAATATACCTTTTTATTAAAATAAAAAGAAAATTAAAAAATCATCAAAAAATAATGACTTTCTTAACTCATAGTGCAGACTACCTGATTTTTTTTAACATCGCGTACGATGGCTACGATTTTTTTCATCAGAACGTCGTCACGACGGAAAATATCGCATAGTTCGCGCACAAATAACGAATCGCGTAGCGGTAGTCGTGCTCGTAGTCAAATCTGAAACTCTCTAATATCACTTACATAACAGTTTACTTTAGGACTCTACCGACCCAACAATACTGACGCACTTTAAAATGCATAAAGTTTTTTTAACTTTTTTCTTCCAGGCAAAAAGGCCATGCACTAATTCCAAACCATTAGGCGACGGACGTTGTAAGTGAAACAATAGTGGTAAACTGTTATTTTTATAAAAACTTATTACACATACATGGAGTATAAAATAACTGGAATGCAAAGAAATCGTCGCTAAATTTATCAGCGAGCAATATTTAGCCTGTTTGAAATGTTTGCACACGAAAATGATGGTACGAAAGTAGATGAATGTGTGTAATGCGTTTTGAAAGCAAGAAAAAACTCTAAAGTAGCTAGTTGAAAATTTTTCATCATTTGGAAAACTTGTAAGTGTACAAAACAGCCATTGTGCTACATCAACATTTTTCTTGCATAATTTCCGTTTACTAAATCAAAGTCAATGAGTTGTTTCATTAAAATCGTGTCATGCTTTCTCTCATAAAATGTTTTATTTTTATGAGAAGGCGTGACACGATTTACAATATATTTACAAATATATTTACAATATATTTACAATATATACAGGGATAGGCTTTACAATATATTTGTGACAATAGATGTTGCTAGCTATCTAACTAACTTATGATTGACATACAACTGTGTGGTCGTTGTTAGGTCAAAAGTATATTCTATGAGTACATGATCAGTTTTTATGGGTAATCTTAATTTAAGCTTGTGTTGCACAATCTTTAAACAATAGTGACCTTAAGATTTAACGACGCGCTCATCTACAACGCGAGCGGAAATGAATTTTAAACCAATACGCATGTGCGTGCGTCGTTGAGTTTTGTCTTGCTTCTACAACGCGGCGTCTTTGCTTAATCCCACGTCGTCCTATATCGAGTGTGGAATTTTTCACAAAAAAAGTTTTAAAGTAAGTTTTTCAGCTTTTAATTCACCTGTTACAATTGTCTGTGGAGTCTGGTATGTGATTGATGTGTTCATATTTATCTGTGAGTAAAATATGTTTACATTTTTGCTTTTAGCAAGGCAAGAAAATGGCAGAACAGTTTTCATCAGCATCAAGTGATTGCTCATCAAGCACACCACTAAATTCATCGTGATTTAAATTAATTGTTTAGCTAAATTAACATCCAGTGGCTTTGAAATTTGTCTTACTTTGTAATAACGGTACTGATATATCAATTTTGGCCACTATATATTTCTAAATTGTTCTTTGAACGATATATCATACAAAAGCGCAAATTCTTCTTCGTTTATCAAAGCGGCGTCATACGCAACAGCTATAGCATTTTTTGTTTTTTTGAAGGAGGCCATTTTTTTGAAAGTATAGGTAGTGAACTCACAAGTTCGCGTCGTTAAGGAAATCCAATCTTAATGACTTAACTTACAATGACACGCGGACGCATTCGCACCAGGCCATGCGCGCCAAACTCGCGTCGTTGTAACGCGCGTCGTGAAATCTTAAGGTCCCTAATATTCTGTCGACTGACGCCACTCTTTTTTACCATCATAATTAGGGGCTGTTCACATCAGCCTAGTCACCGGGATTCAGTGACGCGTTAAATCATTTTGCATAATGGAAGATTAAATTAAATACTTTACAATAAAAAACTTATTTAAGCAATTTCTCTGACATTGCAAATTCGCAAAACCTTTAAAATGAAAACAAATAATTTAACCTGGTTTGAAAATTACAACTAAAATGAATCATGGCGCGTAAGAAAAGGTTTGCGCTTAGCATTTTAATCCTTTCAATTATTCAAAATCATTTCACCCCTCGCTGAATTCCGGTTACCGGGCTCATGTAAACAGCCCTTAAGGACACGAGAGCTATGTGCTTAACAATGTCACTCGCGCCAACTGGCGGAAGCAAGTTGCTCTCGTGTGCCCTTGCTGTTTCCGACGACTTTTGTCATTCCAGGCAGGACTGGTAAATATCTAAAATGTTTGATATTTTTTGCCACGCGTGGCGAAATGCTTTTTCGATTTGTCCGTGTGCGGCGTCTTAAAGCAAATTGCTTTGTGTTTCCAATACTGCTCAATAAATTTCATATCAAATCGAAAATAGCGGCTTGCTCAACTGAATGAGTTATATTCTGTGTCAATTTCAATTTATGGTTCTGAAGAACAAGACGAAGTAGCAGTTGTATGCCTGTTGGCAGTTGTATGCTGTATGCAGTTGTATGACATTTACGAGGTTCTTGTTGTAAAACATGTACGATTTTTTATTTCCTCAAAAGCAGACTCTCTTTTGTCTCCGTTTAAATCAGCTGATCGAGGGCCAGAGATCAACTAGTTTATCATCTAAAGTTTATTATCTAAAATTACTTCTTCGACTGAATCATGTTGTTCAGTCGGAACCGCTATTTTGGTTGGATATGAAATTTATTGAGCATGCTCTGTATTAGAAACACAAAAGCAGTTTGCTTCAAGACGCCGCATACGGACTAATCGACAAAGCATTTCGCCACGCGTGGCGAAAAATATCAAACATGTTAGATATTTGCCAGCCTGCCTGGAATGGCAAAAGTCTTCGGAAACAGCACGCGCACACGAGAGCAACTTGTTTACGCCACTTGGCACGAATGACATTTTGCTGAGCACATAGCTCTCGTCTGCGCCGGGCTTTAGAAATCTGCTTGAATTGTAAGTTAAAACAAGCATAATATTAATTATTATCTAAGAAATAAACTATCGGTAACACTCAGCTGCCTAAGACGATCCGATTCGAATCGTGTGGATCCAAAAACGGACCGTGTGAGCCCATATAAAGTGGGTTTCCGACAGTCGGATTCATCAATCTAAAAAATCAGATGAAAATAGAACTTGCTCAAATGAATTTACTGGAAAACACAAATGGCTCTTCCGACGACTATGGATATCTGAACGATTGAAACAAATATAAATATCAACAAAATTATCAGACCATCCGAACAAGCAAACCAAAAGTTGGAACCGAAACAATCGGATCTGACCAATTGGATCGTGTGAACGGGCCTAACTAGATCGAAGGTCAAATTTTGTGAAACACAAACGCAAAGATACACGTTGTGCGAGATTCGTTGACACATAAAATGCGATCTCATAAAACATGTTTCAACCGACGTGCTTTTTTCATTTTGTTTAAAAAAAGGGTGTTTGTAAATACATATAATGTGGCAACAATGTTGTTTGGCTTCACCTTTATTCAGTCAATTTTGATGCTTCACATTGAATACGTATTTTATAATGGAAAATATCAACTGAAAAAAATATGAAAAAATAACATCTTTCATTTTATACACATCTGAAACATTGCTGCAAGTACTAATTTACCTCAACAAAATTCAACTAAATATATTAAATTTTTTCTTCGTGTTTCTCTTTGGAATATTAAGAGATTTGCACATAAAATTGTATATTCATGTAACTAGTTTTGGGGGAAAATGATTTTTGTAGTAATGCTGCTGCTGAAAATCATGAATGCAAAAAATTACTAAACTAATGCCTATAAAATGAAAGCTTTTGCAGGATTTCTTTTACTGCTGCATGGATTTATCTTAGCTAATGTGACCAGTATTATCTTATAAAACCAAAATTGTTTGTTCTAAATATTGTGTTTTTCTGTATATTTGTACGTCTACGGAAGCACACTAATAAAAAAGATTGTATTTGGACGGAATCAAATTTTTAAAGTTGATAGATTTTTTCAATATTTTATGTGCTTTTTTTGCTATGTTAACTTTGCAAGTATCTTGTTGGTTTGCACTGAAATAAAAACATAATATCTTTCTTTTAAGCTTACATTCAATTTTTTTATCATAGTGCTGCTATTTCGTGACATTTCAATAAGATTTTCAATAGTACAATTTGAGTTGTAGATTGGTTTATATTGATTGTATGAATATAGCGCATATTAACAAAACATCATAAAAATAGCGTACAAAACACCCAAAATTTCAATAAAATATAATTCTTCTTTTTTAAAAGCTGTTTTCTCTAGTTTGGATTCTAATTTTATAGAGAAAATAATATAATAGAAATAATATAAAGAAAAATTGATCTAAAACAAAATAAAAACGAAATTATCTATCTTGTTGATTGTTTACATCAGGGGTCTCCAAACTTTACAGCCAGAGGGCCATATGAACTTTCATCCAGAATTTGAGGGCCGACGAACCGTATACCGCTGGTCAAAGAGCGAATATTTTAGTAAAACGAAGAGAGGACCAACGGGCCGTAGTTTGGAGACTCCTGGTTCACATGAACAACAAAACATGCATATATTTTGCATCTTATTATTTCGGTAAATTTGAATGCAAAAACACACAAGTTTTAGCTGAATTGCTTTCAATACTAAGTTATCAATACGCACAAGTCATAAATTTCCAAAGACTTACATTTCAAAGCGAGAAAAAAAGTAGACAACACAGACGTCTTCAAGAGACTGTGAAAACAGCAAGTTTCACGTCGTGAAAAACACTAAGACGACGTCGCAAAGGCAGCAGATGTTTACGACAGATTACGCCATACTCACGTTGTTTTAGACTTCGCATCCTCAAATTTAATTTTAATATTAATTTTGACTGACGTTGCCTTCCATCACATCTCGTTCAATGGTCAATAAAAATGTTTTTATGGGAAAAACATAATCGAAATGTTGTGCAATATTTTGTTCTTCATGTCATCTATACTCAGTAGTTCACCGCGAGAACTTCAAATAAAAAGATTTTCGGCGTCATTGATATCATGCATGTGTTTTTATTATTATACGAGTTCGTAATTTTAAGCGCATTATAAATGCATTTAATTTTGGACGGTTGGATTAAACATACAGAACTCATCGATGGGAAAAATTGCACATTGACTTTTACTGCCAATGCTGCACTTCATTAAAAGGAAATAACAAAAAACAATATTTTTATTGCATCTAGCTATCAATGGCTTAGCAATTTCCTAGCACACTATCGGTGAGAAAATTCATGATAGTTATAGAACAAACTACAGGAAATTTCCCTTCTTCCAAAACTTTTTATCAACAAAATACGAATTTCAAAGTATCGCGGACATTTTTCGTTTAAAATTTAATGAATACATGAGTGAATTTATTACATTTCCATCAAAAAGAAAAAAGAAAACGTAGAACACGAACTTAGTTCATTTGCAGCTAAATAAGAAATTGTTTTTCATATTGCTAATTAAAAAAAACTGTTAAAAAAGTATTTTATCATCATAAACAACTTACTAGGAAACTTATATTGCTTTCATTAAGTAACTGCTCTATCTGTAGAAAGCATACCCAGAAAAATTTCTATTTCATCTCTGTCTAGTCTAAGAATAAAGAATTCTTATCAAGACGTTTGATATGAATAATACAGAAACAGAGATTCCAATGCTAATAGAAAATTCGTAAAATTAACTTATTCTTTTAGCTATGTGTTAATAAATAGAGTTATTCATCGAAGCTGCAAAAATATTCTTACAAATTACACAAAAATGCATCTTGTTTCTTTTTTGACTTGATGTTTTTGAGAGTAACTTTTTGAGAACTGCCCATATATCCTTTAAAGCTGATCGTTGCAATTACTGAGACACATTTTTTACTTTGAATGTACTTCTCTGTGAATATATAATTTTTTTTACCTAAAGTAATGTGTATTAAATGTTTCATTTCTCCAACCAAATTCTCTTCCACTGCAAACCCTGACATAAGCAATTACTTTTCTTTTATTTTAAAACGTTTAACTTGTCTCTGTCACTTAATTAAGAGACAAGTTTCACCATACGTTACAATTCAATGCTCGTACAATAAAAAGATGACCTCATGGTCGGTTGTTTGTAAGATTTTTCCTATACATTCGTTGAGAACACAGGAAAATGAACTTGTATGCTAGTTCCCTCTTTGTTTGAATCCCTTCTTAACTCGTGCATAAAAATTTCACGCACTCACAAACCGCGAAATAATCAATTTATATACATGCACATTACAGCGATGTGTTACAATACATTAAAGTTACATAGAAATAGAAATTGTTTTACTCGTCAAAAATTTTCTATCTTACTCTCTTTAGGTCAAATGGGAACTATATTGAAACATTGCCCTGCTCCTCATTGCAACTTCAACGTGTGGGGAATCAAGTTCAAAAAGGCATTCAAAAGAAAACTAACGGTTATTTCAGGAATCAATATTCTTGACTTTGATAGGAATCATAATGTTCGTTTTGACACTAGTGTGACGAGTGTAACAAAAGTAGGGTTTACACTATCTGCGAACTCGTGGGCGGGGACACCTCTTTATTACTTCAGGGTTTTTTGGATTGCCTGTGATTGACTTCTTTTTAAATTTTGTGGAAAAAAACTACTTTAAGTTAATATTTGTTAATTAAAGTGCTTAGAAGCTTAGTTCGCGTGCATCTTGTTTTAGAGAACGTTTTCCAACAGTCTACTTTTTTATACACCCTGTATATGTTCGCTATATGCATCACTAAAGGATTTTGAAATTATGAACTGAGTTTTAATATGTGATTAAACGGTTTCTTATGTAAATATTTCAGTGAAAACTTCCAATATGAAATATTTTTCACATGTGAACAATTCTTAAATGAGAAGTTAAAAAGGCGCCAATGTATAAGACTGACTTTTCATGGGAAAATTAATTTCTACAAGTCAAATTTTAACATCTGATTCTTTTAATACAACAAACTGTCTTTTTCATAAATGAATTTCCTATACATTATATGAAAAATTAAGTGAAATTTCCTATGGGAACCGTCATTGCATAAGAAAAAAAGAAATAACTTAGAGATGATGGTGAAGAAAAATCAAAATGTAAATCAGTACGAGAAGACAAGGCTGAAATCGTTTTCTGAAATGAAAACTTCGTACTATGGCCAGCGATTATACATGAGAGCGAAAAGCAGCTACCATTTTGTTTACGTTTAGTAATACATGCTATCGATGTTTCAAAAAAGTTTTCAGACTTTAGTTTACATGAAGTATATACTTAAAGTGCCTAAGAAACGAAAACTTTACTATCTGAATAATACTTTATTGAAGAGATATTTTAATATGACAATGAACATTCTTAACCAGTTTATGCATATTTCTTTTAATTCTTTTCTTTATTTGTAAAAACATAATAACTTTTTGTCATGAACATTATTTCATGGTAAGAGAAACTTCTAACATATCTCCCGTAAAATGTCTGAAATTGTACGCTTTCATATTCACTTTCGGCTTCAGTGAAACAATATCTTCCTCATTGTCATATATATGACCAATTATATTGATTTTACAATGATTGGTCAACTTTGTCACATGGTATTGTAATGGTATCTTCTATGTATCAAGTTAATAATTAGTTGCTCTTCGAAATGTGCTTGCGAACGGAACTTATTTAAGTCTATTTTGTATTATAAACATATATTATTGCATGATTCTTACTTACTTCCCCTGTCATGAGTTCAATAAATGGTTTGATGATGCATTAGACATCCATATAAGCTGTTTGGAGTTGCAAAAAAGCTTCTTTTGATGTTTCATGAGACTATTTTTGCTGCTACGTATGTCCTAGAGAACATATGCGTAATTATGCTAATCACTAATTGCAAGCAAGTGGTTTGAACAAGCCTAACAAGAGCATAGATAACTAATATAAATTTTGAACAATAAATTTTGAACATTGCAATGCTCAAAATCTATTGGTCGTGTTTATTACTTATCTAATTAGGATTTTTTTGCGGTAAATTGGCAGCCGTCAATGATTTATACTCAGTGTCACAGAAAGCACTTTCAAAAACTGCATCCCGCCAGCCCCTGCGAATAGTTGTAGCTACCTGCTAAAAAATAGCGCCATTCTAATTTTATAAATTTTGCAAAAATAGCAAAATTTCCCAGTGAGTTGTAACAAAACAAGTCCACTACTGTTTTTTGCACCAAGTACATGGTTAACGCTAACCTATGTGCATCTAGTAATAAGTGCCAAGAAGATAAATGAACACAGTAAAAACTATGCAGAGTTTGAAAAAAGCATTTTTAATCCAAATTAGGTCTTAATGAACGCCGAGTAAATACTTTTTTTTATTAAATAATCATGATAGGAATATTCTGTGAATAATTACGGGAAGAATTTTGCACAGCCAATTTTTTATCGACGAGGTGTCTGGTCTTCTGTGTATTTGTACTCTACAGGATTAGGAATGGAACAATCGCTGGGAACATATGCAGCTGCTGTCCGCGAAGTTCCAAATACTTTCAAGGTCATCGTATTCTTATTTCCATTTCCAATTCCTGTCAATAGTTTCAGGGTTCTTACTTTGACTTGACCTCCTGTAAAAAAGCCAACCATGGTAGTAATAGTACGAACAAATGTTCAACAAGTATTAAATGACTTTGAACATGATATCAAGAATCATCCATCGCTTTGGTTACAAAACTAATGTAGCGAGTCCTCTAAAAATTTCTCCTTTTTTAATTTTTCTACGGGTATTTTGCTTTGTCTGTTTCTAACTTTAACTAAATATACCAGGCACACATTTAAAATACTTTCGTCTTTTTCCAGTAAATAATTTATGACACTTCCTCGAACTGACAGTTGGAAAGGGTGGACCGTGGATGGACTAAATATCTGAGTATGTAATAGCACTTTTCCATACGCAGATTCAATGATTTTCGAACAAAATGCGGAGGGGGCATTCTCCGGGGGTTTTCGCGTATGCTGACTGTGTACATGGTCCTTTCTGTATTTCTTTGCAAGTTTATTCTTGATAATTTGAGGGAAAAAAGTTATTAAGTAATAAATCAGCAAATATAATGTTATAATTCTAGCCGTAGTTATAGAATGTGACGTCACTTATTATAGAATGTGACGTCACTAGTTAGAATTTGGAATTAAAAAAAACGTCAATATCTTGAGAATGAAAAGAGATATGCATAAACTGTTAGGGTAAGAAAAATTTTGTATTGTGTACAGGAAATGTGTGAGTGCCAATTGTGTATTGTCATTGTTGATTAGTGTTAAGTGTAATGTTTTAGTTGATCGTTTGTTTGTAATGTGAATAAATCGTTTGTAATGTGCCGGTAATTGCTGTGATCTGTTCAGGGGGGTTTGTTCCAAGTTGGTATACCAACTTTCTGATGTAAGCCGTTGTCTATAGTCAGTGCTGTAAGTAATGCATATTGCCGTGTCCCAGTCAATGTTGTGCAATGTGATTAGTTTTGTCTTGTTTCTTTGTAGCTCGTTTGTGTTCAGTAAGTCTTATGTTTAAGTTCTTGTCAGTTTCCCCGATATACAAGGCGTGGCAGTCGCAGCAGTTTATTTTGTAAACTGCACCTTGTCGTTCGTTCTGTTGTTCTTTGTCCTTTATGTTTGTTAGTCCTTGTCGTAACGTTGTGATTGGTTTATGTACGCCACGTATGTTGTATGGTCGTAAGATACGCGAGATATTCTTAAACGTATCTTTGATGTAAGGTATCATTGCTGTTGTCGTTGAGTTCTTGGTTTCGTTGGGTTCATTGCTTTTGTAAGTGTTGCGTTTGATGAAGTCAGGGTTACAGTTGTTTTTATCAAAAACACGTTTGAGATAGTTGTTTTCGTTGTGTAGAGCTTCCGGTGAATTACATATGATTTGTGCACGTCTTGTTAATGTTCTGATTGCCGTGGCTTTGTGTGGTGTACGGTTGTACGATGATTGGTCTAGTAGTCATTCAGTGTGTGTTGGTTCGATAAACTGTGGTTCGTAGTTTTCCATTGTCATGTTTTACCCAACATTCGAGAAAAGGAAGAGTTCCGTTTTCTTTGAAATCTTTGGTAAATTGTATGTGGCTGTTCTGTTTGTTGATGTGAGTGTGAAAGTCATCAATTTCGTCTGCATGTAGTGCTGTGATTGTGTCATCTACGTAGCGGAACCAAAAAGGTATCACATGTTTGTAAGTCGTGAGCGTCAGTTCCTCTATAGATTGCATTACAATTTCAGCAACTACAACATAAACGGGTGAGCCCATTGCTGTTCCCTGTAATTGTACAGTACTGACTATAGACAACGGCTTACATCAGAAAGTTGGTATACCAACTTGGAAAAAACCCCCCTGAACAGATCACAGCAATTATCGGCACCTTACAAACGACTTATTCACAATACAAACAAACGATCAACTAAAAACATTACACTTCACACCAATCCACAATGACAATAAACAATTGAAACCCACACATTTCCCGTACACACAATACAATGACGTAAGAACCAGATAACAAATACGGCTAACCTGACGTTTACTACTCATTTGACTCTGAAGATGACTACTGCTAAGTGTTTGTCGAAATGTCAGTCAACAACAACAAAAACAGTCCTTCGCAGGACTTTATTAACCTGGACGATCAACATCTACAAACATGTAACGATACTCCCGGGTTCAAACCATTTACTTTATTAACATAATTGATTGTCTTTATGGAATAGACTCATGTAATAATTTGAAAGGAAATGCGATGGCTATGAAGGAAATTTTATGGTATATGTATGGCTGATAGTTTATTCTTCCACCATTGGCCATTCTCAACCACCAAACATATTGTTATGCGAGTCTGTGCTTCAAAAAACGTTATTATGTGTTTCTAATGCGTGCTATTTTTAGGTGCCTACCTGAGTATTTCATGTGGAATGTATTCACTATGGTATAATACCAGCGTTAAATTTAACTAAAAAATTACTATCTCCTCTGAGCTTTATAAAAAGAATTTTGAAAGAAAAAAGCGACAATTTACGATGATTCATGTATGTAAAAAGAAGAAAAATCAGAATAAACTTTATCAACCTGCTTATTTAATGGAAGGTGAAACGAAGCCAGGCAGGTTGATGTTTGAAGAGAGTAATAACACTTAAAAAAAGTGATTTCTTTTAAGACACATTAATTATCTTTAAATCAGTCAACAAGTTAAAGAAACGTTATCAGTAAGGCTCAAGTAATTGTTATCACATTTTGGCTCTTACCTACTCCTTTTTTCCCCTCACAATCTATAGGAAGTTTCCAAAAAAATAACCTTGTTCGTAATAACCCCCTCCAACAGATATGTACTAAATGGCTTTCTTGTCCCCAAAATATATATAATCTTCCCTTTTGAGATTATTTCCATTTGCTTCTTTGTCATCTAGTGGATGTTTTTTTATGAAATTTGCATATTCTTTTAACAATGGCATAACGCTCTCTTTGGGATTACGGGAGGCCATCAATGAAACAGAGTACCTTTTAAAAGAACATTGTACAGTTAGCTAATTTCTCAAAATTAACATCATTTGCACTCGCTTCTTGCTGTATATTTACTTTTTTACTGCTAAATGGCGAAAACTTTCATGTAAAAAGGCGAAATGGTGCAGGAATCCGCTTCAAATTCTGGGGCTAATTTGTCTTTCGCTAAAAATGTTCGCTCTTCAGAGGGTTTGATACCCATACCGGCACTCTGCAAATTCTATTGCAATGGTTAAAGTCGGTTTTTCATTGTCCATATGCTGCGAAGAAAAACAAGACGATCAACAAACGGAATTTGCAGTTTTGGCGACTTGTAATTCAGTATATGTGAGATTATTTGGTAGCAGTTGAATTTCAAAGCTCCACTTCCTTTTAATTTGAGTTTATTACTCGAAATATTTTTCAAATACTACTCAGACTAGTTATGATTCTACGTTGCCTTTTTTTGTCTCGATAAGATAAGAAATACATATTGTATGAATTATTTTATCAATGCTGCTTCAAACTAACTAATGTCGTTTGTTATTTCAATAATAAAATATAATTTTGATAGAGGGTATCTGAGATGTCGTATTTGCTTTCTCATGTTCTGCCATTTGTTGAGCTATGAATCCATTTTTCACTTTTTGAGCTTTGCTCTTTATTAAACTTTTTATACTATAATTAGGCTGTCATGCACGTTTCCCAACATTCACAGCTGTTTGCAGTGCACACAACATCTTTGTTGTAGTTGTGAAATATTGCGAGTTGAGCATTGTACTACTACTGTTTTAATAAACTGTACATACAGTATGACAAGGCTCCAAATCTGTACTCATGTTGCAAGTAATGACGCAGACAAGAAGGCTTCTGGAGAGAAATATAGACGACTGAGACGCTCAAAGTCATATTTTTGCACAATGGACCAGGACTCACGGCTGACTTAGCAATTTTATTAACAACCTGAAGTAGAAATATATACTTGGAGCATGGTATTGATGATTTTTGATTCAATCAATGCCCTTTTTTCGTTTATTCCGTGAAATAAAAGATTGAAAACATTGATATATATACTTTTGAAATATTTTTAAAAATGTACTATTGGATGTTTTATAAGCCGTCTTTTTATCACATAGATTTTTCATGTTTTTCTTTATGATGACAATTTTAAGCTGGTGCACTTCACATTTTTTCAAAGACTTCTTTAGTTGATAATTCATTTCTTGTGTGACATTTCTTGTGTTATATATGTGCAAGCGTAGCGATTTTTTGTTTCAAGATGGCGGACTTTGTAGTTCAACAACGCAGTCAAACAACGCTCATTTTCTCATTAATGTGCAACTTTTAGATTTGACATAGCTCCCTTCGGGAAATGATAAATATAATATAAACTATCGATGTTTTAAAATTCGGCTGGTTCCTCCATGGACGCATGCCGATGCTATTTCTAGACTTTTTGCGATTGGGTCTATGGCTTATATGTGGCTCATATATCATTGTTATATTGGTGCTGTGTACGTTAAAATGTGATCATTTGCAATCACATAACTTAAAATATATGCATTATATCTTCACAGAGAAACAAGTGAAAAAATGTTTCCTCCCATGGAAAAAAGTGAAAAATATTTCCCCTATCATTTTGTTATCATAACAAATAAAACAGCTACGGAACCGAGAACTAAATAAAACCATTTTGAGCTTGTTAAGCAACAAAATTCAACTATTTATATAAGGATTCAGAAAACACTAAAAAATGCTGTTGTCACCTTCAGCAATTTGCAATAAACTTTCGCCGGGCAATTTTCCTCCGAAAGACGTTGATGTTATTGAAAAGCTGTCAAAGTCTATGATCTTTGTAGATAACAAAACACTAAGGCCTGTTTCAAACGTCACATTTTACATGATCCGAATGCATTTAAGACAGAAGAAAATGAGATAAAATGCCTCACTATCTTTTGTTTTAAATGCATTCGGTCGTGTAAAATGCAACGTTTGTTAATGCATGCTCCATCGGGAAATAGCGCATATCATTATATCAGATGCCTGGCTATTCAGGCTAATTGTGTAATCATGTACGAGGACAGATATATATATGATTTACATTTGTCCTTGTCTTATACTTTATGAATTGTTATAATATTAACCAATCTACATGGTGATACTTAGGGTTTTTTGTATGGAGATGAAGGCAGTGGCGTAGCTAGCAAAAAGTGTTTGGTTATGCTCTCTTACAACCTTACGAGGCACCACCATGGTTGGCACTGAGAGAAAATTTTTAAAATTTAGACCGTATACGACCCCTAAAACAACAACATTTACCCAATAGCTGAAGTTAAGTAACCCTTGAAATCAACGAAAAATGTTTTAAAAAACAATATTTAATATCTATACGCTAGCTATAATTAGTACTACACGAAGTAATTTACTCTCACTCTTTAAGATTACAAACAATTATCTATGTTCTGTTTAACTGCATGAAGAAAATACAAACTATTTAACTTTTATAATGGGGAAGGCAAACTAACAATAATATAAAAAATGAATAAAAGAAAGTTTATTGTCTGAATAGTCAAATTTTAAAAGTGATGGATAATTCACTTTCGTATGTATTCAGGTCGATAAGACAACTGATGTTTCCAACAAAGAGCAATTAATTAAGACTGTTTGCTTGAATAAAAAGTGAAGTATCATTGAAATGCAGCGAAATGTAATAAAACTGCAACTGCTATATCAGAATTGGCAAAAGGTAAGTTTATATAAGCATAGAAACCTTGGAGACACTTATTAGACAAAACAGATGATGCCGCTGAAATAGAAGTTGCAGTTGTATTGCAGCTGACAGCTGCAAATCCAAGCCACCTTTCAATGATACTTCTCATATTATTCATGCGAATAATACTTAGTTGCATTTTAGTGGAAACATCTGTTGTTTCATCAACCTGAGTAATCACAAAGAGCACTCATCTAACTTCTTCAAAACTTTATCCTCTATGATCAAATCAATTCAAAAAATCAAATCATTTAACATGTCTTGTGAAAAATTGGCAGAACATGAATCTTATCAATCCTATGATGCAAATACCTTTTAAAGACAAAATTAATTACAGCAAGGCTCTCAGGAAGGTCTTTAAAGTTCTCTATTTATGCTATCATTTGTTTAGTCATGACAAATACAATTATATCTGTTTGAATATAAAACAGCAGTTAAAGTTTTGAGGATTGCTCTCTTTTTCCCTACCTCTTTCATTTTATTTTAAAGTTGATTGTGACATAAGAGAGTCAGAGCGAAATTTTTTTCACGTAGTATAAATTTACAACCATGTGCGAATTGGTCTTGAGTTTCTTAAATTTAATTGTCCATGACGTGAAGAGAAATCCTTGAAACCGTGGAACAAGAGGCAGGGCCAGCAAAATCCCTGGCCTTGCAGTGCTATCTTGACTTCGCTCTTCCATAAAGCCTACCTTTCTTGCTATATAAACTCTTTCGAAAGCTTCGAACACACAATGTTGTTTACAATTTCGGCAACGGCCTTCAGTTTACGATGATATTTTAGTAGCCGGATTATTGATCAAAGAAAAGTTTTCCCAGCAAATAACCGATTATATCTGCTTTGGCAGCATATATTCTTCACTTGCAACCGTTCTCTTGAGATTTGCGAAACAATGTTGCTCGCCCACGCCGGCTGGTGCCAACTATAACTCTGATGAAATATTCTTTTGTATCAGAGCATCAACATGGCTGAATTGCAAGTCAAGAATATATGGAAATAAATGAAAGATTATAAAGATAGTGTTTTGTAATGTTTTGAATGTATATGAAATACAAACATGTATCTCGCACATAAAGAATATTACTCGCGAGATTAAATTTGGTCATGCCTTTCAAAATCAGCATGACCAGATGACGTAAAATGTCGCGTTTGAGCATGCTCAGATGCTCTTATCCAATCAAACTAGCAAAAATTTCACTATAAAATATATTACTCGGTCATGATCAAGAGAGCATGGAGGGATACGTTTGTTTGGATCAGGCCATCCAAACACAGAAATTGAAATTGCTGTTGTCAGCATGCCGTCGTGAGAATCTTTAACATTTCTGAAAGCCAAACAATTTTTTGCCTAAATTGACTTAGAGTGCCATTCGCGAACTTAAATCAAGACTTGTGATTTTTCCAAATTTTGATAGCCAATAAACTCGCTGTAAGTTTACGTTTTCGTGGTTTTGACTTCGTTGTTTGCTAAATTTACGATCTCTTCAGCTTGGGAGAATTTAGCTTTCATATTTCCACTCGCTTAAATGAAGCTTACAACACTTCCTTAAGCTTTTTATTTTATAAAAAATTTACCTACCGGTTTCAAGAGTTCAGATGGCATTATCTAAACACTTGGGAATGTTGCTAGAGTCAAGAAAAGTGGTGTAAAAGACTGCATTCGACTAGTGTTTCGCGCTTATTTCCTGCGTGTTTGGATAAGACCATCCTAACACGGGAGTCGTTTATAAAATGTTAATTTTAGGTCCCGTCCACACTAATCCGTATTCAAACGAAAATGGAGCTGTTTTGCTCCGGATACGGCTATCGTCCACACTACAACGCCGAAAACGATCACCGAAAACGGAGCTATTCAAATACGCTTTCCAGAGTGGAGCAATTTGAAAACGATGCTTTGTGAAAACGGTGTTTCCTAGTGTGGACAGTAAAAACGATGGTAAGTGATATAGTGACGTAATTCAGCCGCGAATATTTAAAATGGCTGACAGGTGTTTTGTTATGGCTTCTTTTCTGATTGTTATGATTTCTAGTCTTTTGGTGCTCTTGAAGGAACATTTATTCCTGCTAAGACGTCACCTAGATTCTACAAGAAGAAAACAAGCTATTTTAAAGCTTTTGACTTTCCCAGCTTCGAGAAAATCGAAGATAAAACGTCTCTCTCGAGGCTTGCCTAAACCTCGAAGGTTTTGGACAAGACCTGGACGAAGTTCAGTGTGGTGGGACAACTTTGTCGCCAGAATTGTCGTGGAAGAAGAGTGGAGGGAAAATTTCCGAATGAGTAGGAACTCTCTGTACGCTCTAGCTTTCAAATTGAGGCCGTACATCGAAGGAAAAGAAACAAGAATGCGGTCGCCGATCGACGTGGTAAAAAAAGTTGCAATAACTTTGTACTATTTAAGTGATGAAGGTCGTTTGCGAAAGACTGCAAATGCCTTTGGTGTTTAACGGCAGTCTGTCTCCAAAGTAGTTCGACAAGTTTGCAAAGCGATTGCCATTCACATTGGACCTGATTACATTCATTTGCCAACTACAGAAGAGGATATAAAAGACTTAGTTGCAAAATTTCATGTAGCTCATGGCTTTCCTCAGTGCTTAGGAGCAATTGACGGCACCCACGTCGAAATTAAGCAGCCAAAGGCAAATAGCACAGAATATATAAACAGAAAAGGACACTACAGTGTCAACGTTCAGGCTACTTGTAACTATGATTATCGTTTTATTGATGTTTTCATTAAGTGGCCAGGCAGTGTCCATGATGCTAGGGTGTTCCAAAATTCCCAAATGAACCAAGTCTTGAGAGATGGCACCATACCACAATGCAGGCGGATAGTAGTTCCTGATGAGGACCCTATTCCGGTATTCCTTCTGGGAGACCTGGCTTACCCATTGATGCCCTACCTGATGAAGGAATATTCTAATGGTGGAGCTACAGTCCAGGAGCAGTACTTCGGGATGACTCTGTGTCAGTCCAGGAAGGTCATCGAGTGTGCGTTTGGAAGATTAAAGGCAAGGTTTGGGTGTCTTAAGAGGGCCATGGACATAAATTTGAATGATCTCCCATATGTAATATATGCATGTTTTGTTCTTCACAATTTTTGTGAGATGAGAAAAGAAAAAATTGGAGAGAACAGAGTTCTGGCATCCATTGCTTTTGATAAACATTTCCAGCCATTATCAAATACAAATAATTTTATAACAGACAGCAATGAGGCAGAAGGAAAAAGAGTCAGGAGAGTTTTAACTAAATATTTTGATCCATGATTATATTACTATTACATAGGAACCTACAATATATATGATTATTAGAAATTTGTGTTCAACACTCTCCTCACTTTAGATAATTTTTCTGGATATGTTTATCTGGTAGTTTTCTTGGCATTTATTAAATGCAGGACCCAAGCAGTAAACAATTAAGAATTGTAGTTAAGGCAGAAAACATAGCACTTCACAAGCTGATAAGTGATATGCCAGTTTCATAGCCAATGGTGCTTCATGCTAAAAACTGTTTTGCAGTGCATGCATCTTAAAATGCTTGCAAGGAACACCATTTTCTGATTTGAGAAAAGTGGTCTCCAATAAGGTGCCACATAAAAAAGGAAGTTGACTATCTTTGGAATATAGAGACTGTGTAAAAGTGAAGTGTCCATTGTCCCCAGAATCTTGAAGCGGTGTCAACTCAGTAAATGTTTGGCGGGGAGGGTAGTGAGGTTGCATGGGTGGTTGTGGTGGCTGTGGTGAATATAGCAGCTGTGGTGGGCTTAGCATTACCTGCTTCAGCATAGTAAAACCATCTGCTATGGACTCAGTTAGTTTTTCCATGTTGGTCATCATCCTTCTCATCTGAGTTGAGTTTTCTTGGTCAATCTCTTCCATTCTTGTGATCAATTTTTTTTTAATTTCAAGTTCTTCCTGGGCAATACTCAGCATCTGGCTATCTACAGGAAGTTTTCTCTTCAACTTTTCCTGTCTATAGCCCTTCAGTTTTGAATTTAATAATTCACGCCGATGCTGAATGGTACTGCTGCTCGAAGTTGTAGAATCATATGATTCGTCTTCACCTTCTGGGCTTCTACTTTCATCATCATTTATCTCTATTGATGCAGGGGTATTTGGAACACTATCAACATTAACATCAACATCATCGATTAATGTGCTTGTTTCTAAGCCAGATCTAATCGTGTTTGTAGCTGGAGAGCCGCCCCATATTTGTTCACAGAGCTCGAAATACAGCAGGACAACGCGGCCATGTCCACTCTTCCTTCCCGAGTCAACAGCTTGTCGAAATTTTTTCCGAATGGCTTTTAATTTGGTTGAAAGTGTTGCTTTCGTTATATCCTCTGGTTTATGAGGATATTCTTTGAATAAAGCAGTGGCATTTTCCTGGTTAGGATACTCTGCTTGAAACATATCCAAGATATCGCCATACTTCGACTGCACCGACTTCCAGTCTATACTCTCGGTGCTTTTCTGCCCTTTGTAATCATTTGTTACTTTTAGAAGTAGCTCGACTTCATCATCAGTCCACGTAAAACAACCCTTTTTAGATTTCGACAGATTTTCACCTGTCCTTGGCATACTTAAAAATGTAGATATTGAAGAATTAAGCCACAACAACGAGAATTTAAGAATGGCGCCAATTATTCTCGCCTTTTGCGGATTCGTTAAAATGAAATGCTCATGCGCGAAGTTTATTTGGTCATGCGCACTTTGGGTACAACAGCGTTTTTGAAACATAACGCGTAGTAGTGTGGACGGGCAAAAACGATAAGAAAACGATTAGTGTGGACGCAAAATTTTTCTAAAAACGGAGCAAAAGAGCTCCGTTTTCGTTTGAATACGGATTAGTGTGGACGGGGCCTTAGACCCCTTTTACCATGGTCCTCCAGGACCTTATACAACTTGATGCATTTCACATATAATAAAGACTGCATATTGCTTGTGGTCCGCAATGCAACATGATTGCTTACCTTTTTTTCTCTCCTCCTCGCCCAAACGGCAGCCACCAGACTGCAAGAACCAAACGTTTTTCTTGTTCTAAATCTTCATTTTGCACTTTGAAAGATATTGCAAAGACAGATGCAACCACAAGCTTTTTCGACGAAGTTAAAGTAATTTGCATAGATTGACCTTTTTTGACTTGTGATGGAATAAAAGTTTCAACCCTTATGTCTTTATGAGAGTACCTAGGACAGTAAGTAAGGGTGAAGAGATTTATATTGATAATAAATAAGACAAGGATTTGTGTTTTTATGTCTGACTTTACTATATGAGATAAAATATGTGAAGTACAATCATAACCTAATGGTTTACATATATAATTTGCTTTTGTTTACTGTCAGTAAGAATTATTTTGTCTACAAAAAAAGCCTATTAATTTTGCCCTATCCTTTTTTCTATTTCTCTATGGAATCTTAGCTATCTTGGCTAATTTCAGAATCATAATTGTCTTAAAAAACAAGCAAACAAAGATCAACTAGCAAAAACGCATTGTTAAACACAAGCAAAACGTTTATATCATATGCATTATTTATGAATTTCAAGATTAAACGCTTCATTCTATCCTTTGTTTTACTAGTCATACTGAGTTCTGTGCCGCACAATACGCAAATTGAATCATACACCTGATTTCTAACCAATATATTGGCCATAAATATTTGGTAAATCTTTTTAACCAACATGAATGTGTGGCAATCAAAATTGAAAATTGAAAAGTGATTAGTAAGTAAGTAAGTAAGTAAGTAGTTTATTAAAATATTAATTGCAGCCTTGCGGCTGAATTACAAATATCTAAATTAGTAAAGTTATAATAACTAATAATATCTATTATTAAATAAAGGGCTATTGCTAACGTAAAAAGAGTCTACCACACCATAATGTTTCAACTTTAGGTGGAAAGGAAAGAAAAACGGCGAGTGATAATCATTGGGTCAAAATTTGATCTCTCTGCTGTCGTTATTTTATTGACATCCCATTTAAAGACGGCATTTTCTCACTGAGGATCACAATATCAGCTTCGACATTTGTGTTCAGCATATAAAAGTACTTCAAAACTGCGCGCTACCAACTTTTACTACATGAAACATGTCAAGTTTTTTTTCACCTACTCTAGTAGAGATTTTGATAAGTCAACTTTCACTTCTCTAGAATGCGTCAGTAAAAGATTAATACTCTGAATTATGTTTTCTGAATAGTAGCTACAACTCATTTTCCCTGTATTTTTTCTATACATTTTACTTACATTTTAGCTAATATTCCTCCTGAACAATTATTTACTGTTTTTGTAAAAAATTTAGCTCACAATCCGACGGTCCTCCTAAACAGGAAAGCAATGAACCGCTAAAAAGTCTCTAAGCCAATTAAAACGAAGAATTTATTTTAGTTATTTCATTAATAACTACTTTATGTAAACGTTAAAAGTAGGTTATTTATTTAATAACCAGTTTCTATGCACGTTGAAAATTATTTTAAGACACTTGGTGGAATCAAATGACGTAAGCAAGCAACATACTGATATCCTAACTCCAGTCAACTTTTTTGTCTTCATGCCTTGACATAAGAGAGACATGAGTGTTAGCCATTGAGTTATATAATAACTGGAGAAGCTAAGTGGACTGGGAACTGACGCCAAAAACATGGACGCCCATCATATATATAGTAGACATAGCTTGCTGACGCACTCTATGAGAATGGCACCATATAGAGTAATCCAAGATGGCGTCGTAACCGGTAAAAAACACTAGGAATTGACCGAATTATATTATGATTTTCATGGTTTTCAAACATTACGCCAATTGTTTAGAAATTTTCTCCTGCAATCGACCTATTTTGAGACAAACATCCATTGCGCATCTTTTGAGCAAATAATGACCTTCTTAGATGTAATATTCATGAAAATATTTAATTCTGAAGTTTATCGTGAAATATGTCAACTGGTCACTTGACCTGTTTATGTAATTTGTGTCCACGTACAGTCATTTAAATTCTGAAAATATCTTAACAGAGATACTTTAGGACTACGAGAACGTATATTTCAATAAAGAAAACAAATCCAGGGCATGTAATCGTCGCATGTACTCTAACAAAAGTTGACAAAATCACTTGGATTTCAAAAACACTAATATTGAGTATTAAAGATAATTATTGTTCTTCTGTTTCTATTTATCAACAAATTTGAAAAATGTGTTACCTTTTCTTCATTATTTCTACGAAGAACCCATGTCAATTACTTATTATTTAGTAAGAGAACCTCTCAAACAATTGCAATAGTTTTACCAAAGGCTAAATATTTATAAACCCAGAGGTCACATAGATAATTTGTTTCAGAACTATTGCTTTCTCTATTCCCTAAACCTAGTCATACCTCAGCTAAGCAAAATGCACCAAGTTAAGATGGATGTTTCAGAGAAATAGTTGAAAGTTCAACAAATTGAAATGCAACTTGTCCTTGGACATTAGAATTCTTATTGTATTACCCCCTACAAAAGTCAATCCGGTAATGCTAATTTTCTAAGGAAGAATAAGAAAAAAAGATAAATGTTTTTACTAAAAATCATTAGAAACAATACTGAAAAGTCAATCTTTCTAATGGTAATATGACAAGGGATTTATTATAAATTATTTGAAAATTTCTAAAGGCCAAAATTGTCAATACAGCAAAACCTTTTGCATTTTTCTTTTATAGTTGCAGTCGTAAACAGACAGAATTGGTGATAAAAGACCTTCACTGACACTCGCCAATATTCCACCATAATATATTAATGGACTTAGAAACCACATTGTTCAAAACAAGAACTATCGCAATCAACGTGCAGCAATTCTAATTTATAAAGAACCTGCATGATACGATCTGATATTTTCCATCAATTCTCCATGGTTTGTTTTCAGAGGATAGCTTATGATAAATTTCACTAGAACAATAAGAGCTCGTAAAAATTACCGTTTTCAGAGATGATCTCTTAAAAAAGAAATGACCATTGGTTTTCGTAGTCCAAAATTATCTCGGTTAAGAATTTTTCACAATATTATCGACTGTACGTGGACAGAAATTATCCAAACAGGCCGTGTTACCAATTGCCATGTTTCACGGTAAACTTCAGAATTGAATATTTTTAGGAATATTCCATCTGAGGAGTTCATAATACAATTCCTGATGTTTTAGACCGGTTACGATGCTATCCTGTATTACTCTGTATGATGTCACCTAGTTAACTGTAATATAACTGTGCGTCAGCAATCTATGTCTACTATATCTATGATGCCAATTGACCTATTTCCGCTGAAATGCTCGCTTTGCAGAAAAATAATATTGTCGACCTCCCCTGATGTTTATAGTTTATCATATGGTATTTTCGAAAACAAACGCGATATCTTTTTTAGCATTTCTTTTATCGTATTTCAAAACTTCAATAATTTGATTTTTAGATGTCGTAGTGTTCACAAAAAGGAACACATCGCTTTCACAGGTAAGATATTTCTTTTGTTTGTTCATCAAAAACTTGAGAAGCGATTGAACTATAAAAACCATGCATAAAATCCTACTGATGTTTTCTTGTTTTTGTTTTTAAAACTAAACGTACTATTCCACTTATTTGTTAATGTATGTAACCACAAATTCACCAATCTATTTGCAAAATAGTTTCCCTGACGCAAAAAACATCCGGCTTTTTTTATGCAGAGGGGAAATACTATAAAGAAACATTCGATCCAAAGAGTACGCATGAAGTGGAGCAGAGTTTGTTCTCATCGATTTGCTAACAACTTGAACAGAAGATGAGGGGGCAAAATGCTTCTGTAAAATGGTGCAGTACTAACACTAATTCATTAATAACTATGAAGACAATTGGAAGATTTTATTGACCAAGCAGAATCTAACTACAAAATGATAAGTTGAAATTTCTTGGAGCAGAGCGTCGTGTTTGCGTCGAACACATGTGATCTAGTCCAGGGGCGGATCTAGAGTATGTCAAATCCGTCGCGCGACTGATGTTTGAAATTCAACAATTACCTATTCATATTAATTAAAAAATCACTAATTATTCTTACTTTATTATCGCATTTACTTCGTGATAAAAATCCAGCTTTATTTATTATTGAAAACTAATGACTAATGCAACGAATATCTCCTTGGTAACCAGATCAGTTTAATTTTAATTGACCTGGAATAACCGACTGATAAGCGGGGTGGCTTGACTGGTTCGACTTATAAAGGAGTCTATGAAGCCAGAAACGCTATTTTATTGGTCAATGGCCAGATCAGTGGACAGTCTGGAATAATCTCGACCGATAAGCGGGGTGGCCGGACCTATAAGGGAGTCCAATTGCTATCTTACAATTGGTTCATTTGAATTTTTGTCTTACTGTGATTGGTTTGACCGATTTCGACTGATAGCCAACTGAACTAACATAGTCAAGCTCACTGTCTGAATTGAATGTTTGATCGTTCATAGTAATTTTCTGAAGCATGATAGAAACTAAACTACAATCAGATGGAATTTAGGGAAATCTTTTACAAATCCATATGTTGACATGAATGCTGCTTTCCAAACTGGGAATTTTTTCAAGAGGGTGAAAAATTTATGGATAAATTGTAAATGCTTGGCAAAGACGATCTCGCGAGCGACATTTCAGTCATTGATGTTCAAAAGCAAGCCAACATTGTTTTGAGTTTTATCAGCAGAAATTTACATCCAAAATCGTAAGTAAAGGACAAGTGAAGTGTATGCATGAATGCAATATATCAAAGTTAATTTATGCGAGTGTGTGATGCGATTTATGTTAATATGGCGTATGGTAAGCAGATTGATGCTTCTAAAATTGTTGTTGCCGAAGGACTTTTAGCTATGATTTCTATAATGCTTGGGGAATCGTGGCCGTTATATGGCAGCGAAATCCTACATTTCTGCAAGTATATTTCAATGGACAAAAAATCTGTAGCCATAAGGTGCCATACTATTATTTACTTTATCATAAACAAATGTTTGGGGCTTTTCAGTTTATGATCATTGATCTTTCAATCATTGGACAGTTATACTACATATTGTTTAAGATTTGAGAAAACTAACATTGATTACATGAGAAGCTGTTTACTATAACCTGTGATTTTGAGTCTTATGATCCATGAAGCTTTTTATTTTGACAATTTGACTGGAATGGTATTAAACCTGAGTATTTCACATTCATGAAATGTTGTCCCATGTCACATATTGTCCCCTTTTCTAACTGAACACCTCATGTAGAGATGTAAAGGTGTGTTAATCTACGGCTCATACCAGATTGTTTGCCATAAATTCCAAAGGGCTATTGATGTATGAATAGCATTTTCTATAAAGTAAAAATGTCTTCCAATGTATGCAGATAAACCTTGAAATTTGGCAAAACAGCAAAGTATTTTTCATGATCACTAGGTAATTTTTCTGATGATCAGTATAATTTCTAAACTAAATTATTTCAGATTTACATTTAAACGAGCTTTGATCATATGAAAAGATATTTATCATAACCAGTAAGCATGACACATGAACCAATTTTAACATTCATGTAATTATATAATTAAAGACATGTTGGTTACATTCTGTTTGTATTTGCAAATACAATGCTACTAGTGATTGCTATATAGCACACCTTGCATATACTTACAGAAGATAATAGTCTAGTTAAATGCCTAAGAAACATTCATGGCATTAAGCTGTCCTTAACTGCAATTTTTCACTTTGATAATTTTCTTAATCTTTGACAGAAAAAAATATTGAGTTTTTTCTCAAAAAGTGAATTTGCTGGCTCAGATGTGGAGATGGGTAAAGGGTTACAATAAACTTGCATGGTTTGAAGTCTGAGCTTTTCTATATTTATGAACTGTCACTTGTAGTACCAAATTTCTAACTTAACTTATTGCATAGAGGTTTGAATGGGGGTCTCTAGGGGGGTCTATGCCTGACAACTTGGTAGAAATTTTTAAAGACTATATCTGTTTTTGAATAGCATTATTGTAAAATAAATTTTACGTTCCTAGACATGCTAATGAGCCATATATTTGGCATGATAATGAGCCTAATTATTTGGCAAAACATTCAAGTATTGTTCACTTCATTTTTTTTTTGGAAAAAAACGTAAGCAAAATGTGTTGTTTTTACCGAAAAACGATGCCCACAAAATACATCTTGTATTGCTCTAAAACGCTGAAAATGGCATTTTAGAGGTTCTGAAATTCAAAATTTCTCAGGGGAGAATGCCTCAGACCCCCCCCGGCGCGGAGTGCCTCCGACGTTTTATGACTGATGTTTGAAAAATCCTAGATCCGCCCCTGATCTAGTCGGCATAAGGCTGATTTAGTGGATGCAATCCCTCTGTATTGCCGACATCATAACTGTTTTGTATTTCCAATGATGTTGTCAACCGTTGTTTCTTGCTTGGTCCTATTGTCAAAGCTAAAATCCTCACTCTCGGACAGCAATCTTTCAATGGAACTGTCCATGTTGAGTATTTTGTTCGACATGTTCTCCAATTTGTTGACCAAACTAGCCAGCACTTCAGGCATCGATGTCCCCGGTGTCGCTTCCTTCATACCGCTTGACTCGTATTCCAATAGTCGCTCTTCCAATTTGTCACCCGATGTCATTTTGCCCTCATTTATTGTAAGTTTATTTGATTTTTTTAACGATTCTCCCTTAATAACAACCGTTCCCCCGAAAATTACGCGGGAAACTTGTTTCTCGATCTGCGTGCTCATTCTCATATGACTCCTTAGTGACGTAGTCCAATGACAAAATAGAATTAACAATAGCGCGGATTGAACAATCTTCGGAACAATCATTAGTGCGATGCGAACAACGACAATAAGAAAAATACTAATGTCATGAGAATATAGTTACACGAAACGTCCGTTCAGTCGGGCTTTGATAAACATATATCCCGGTAATCAACCAGGATTTTTTCCATTGCCCATCAATGAAAACCGTGCAGAACATCTCCCGACAGATAACTTAATCGTTAATATGAATTCGTTTACTACATATTCACCTCATTTAGTAATAACAATTTATTTTAAACAAGAGTCTTTATTTACAGATGAACAAAATCAACCCCATGAAATGTGTACTTTGGACGAGGACTAAAAAGGTTGTCAATAATCCAATTACTCTCTAATACAGCAGTTCTAAGCGAAGATATACCTGGGAACTTATAGGAGAATTAAAACATCAAACCAAACTTTTCAAATTCATTTTTATTTGCATTTCATATAAAATTTCCTTTACGAGTCCGAGTCATTTCGTAAAGTGGATTCTACTTCGTTTAATATATCATTTAAGAACCATGTTTATATATATGTTTAACTAACAATTAATAATACGCGCTTTGTATAATTCTACATTGAAAATTAAACTAGTCCGATTTCCATTGTGGTGGATTTCAGAGAATAATAATAGCCTTTCCAATGGAACCAATTAACGCCATCAGCGTATGAAGAATGTTTTCCAAGTTTGTAGAGCCCATTTAAATTAGAGTGATGACAATTTTCATACCACCATGCTCCCTTGTATGAAGCTGCACAATTCCCACTACTTTTATCGTTATCCGAGTCTTTTGTCGTGAACTTCATTCCATTATGGAGACCAAGGGAATCTTTAGCAGTCCCTATAAATGTATGTTTATGAATGTTTCTTTCGTTTTGTTCGTTTTACAAGTTGTGAAATCTGTTACATTGCACGTGGCAGATTAAGAATATATAGTTTATCCAGATATGGTACACTACACAAAATATACCTCGAAACAATTTTCCATCATGAAATAAATTTCATCACAATATTTTGTTCATTGATTAAATATGTGAGCATGGTGTCTGGTGAGCGTATGCAACCAAAAACATAACGAATAATCAAACTCATTATACAATGTTGTGCAACCCCTTAGAAAATATTGAAAATTACTTGTAGGTGACGTAATTGTTCATGTGAAAATAGTGAACAAAAAAGTTAATAGCGGAAACTTGCTCGAGATTTGCAAGCGTTTTACAAACTGTTTTCGCACGAGTTATCGAGAATATCATGCTCAAACTCATCCAATAATTTTTAGAATTATACAAGAATTATAAATATTATAAATATAATTAGAATTAGAATTATTGATAAAATATTCAATGAAATTTCGACAATTTAAGTAAATTAGTTTCAATCAAACCTCGAGTTTGGCTTAAAAGTGTATCAAAATGTATAAGATGTGTTAAGATCTTTTCGATTTGAAAAAAATATTTTTTATTCATTGTACCTGAATATTTTCCAATTTTCAATTCATATTTCTGCTTTTCATTTTTAACAGAGAAATGATCGTATTCAGCATATCTCTTGTTTCCTGAAGTATCTTCTAAATTAATGCGAAGTTTATTGTTTGTCACATTGGTCAGTCTGTGTATTTTATCTAATCCAAGCCAAAATTCGGAGCTTAGATTGCCAAAACCATTTTTATAATCCTGCCATCCTCTGTAAAAATTCACACTCCCATCAATGCGACGTTGAAACACAGTCCAACCACCACCAGGTGTCGTCATGTCACAAAATACACTAAAACTTCCCTGACCATCTGGATTGATGGTATATATTCCACTTTGATTGTGTCCAGTCTTGTAGTGATCTGCGCACGTTTTTGCTAGTGAAAAATGTTTATTTAGCTTATATGCCTAACAAAAACAAAAGCGTGTAACAATGGATTCAACGTTTATCAAAAATCTTTGCAGTATCGATATTTACAATTAATTTTACGAAAACACAAAGAAACTACAATGTATTTTGAAGGTATTTCATACTGCTAATATATTCAAGAAATAACTGTTGTTCACCACGAAAATTGTGAAAACACGTGCCAAATATTGTGGTTATGAGAAATTACATGGAGAAAACCGTCTGTCCTCAAATAGTACTTTTACTTGTAGCTAATTATAAATGTGTACCTTCATTTTCATCCAGGCATAAAGACTCATACGCGTCCTCAAATGATTTAATCTTTTTCTTAATTTCATTGCAACAATTCAAGGAAACAATTCGTCCTGTTTTACAAAGTATTTTATGTGCGTTTATCTTGCTCTTAACAGTCTTCTCGATTTCATCACAACAGATGCCATGGGTACTCCTTTAAAACCATAATCACAAATGATTTCATAGTGTTTATGTTCTAACTTCTACTGAGCACTAAATTGATACCTATTCTCTAATCAAGCGCAGCTTAGTCCTTTAATGTAATTAAGGTTATATTTTTAAGGCATAAATTTCGTGTATCTGTGGAACAAGAAACTATATATGTTAATTAATCACTGTGTGTTTCTCCAGTCTTGTCAGTCAAAAATAATTGAATAATTTCATGCGAAATTTAAATTCTTAATCGAAGCATTTGTAAAACCCATCATTGCAATCCTTATTTTGCAACACTCAAAAGCAGCAAATTTTCTACTGAATAATACATATTTATCCATAAATCCATTCCAGTGTTAAGCTGGATTTCCACTTCCCGGTAAGGACGGAAAACGGTAAACGCCAAACGGTACAGGCATGCGCAGTAGAAAATGTAGCACCGCAAAACGGTATGCACACCGTACTGCTTTCCAATTTTAAAAGTTGAAGTCAAGTCAACTTTTTTCCGCGGAATTCATACCGTTTCACTTTTTAGCCAATCAAATTATACCACAAAAATTGACTCCTGGGTAGTAGCAAGATGGATGATAATACTGAATTGATGCTCACAAAATTATTAAGTTTTCAGAGAAGCAATCCGCACGTCAATTATTATGGTAGCCAAATATTTACTGGATCTGAAGAATCCACGTATATATTGGATCAAGATATAATGCAGAAGACGACGGCGACTGAAGATGTTTCCAAGGAGCAGCAACTGCTTAGCCAAACCAGTGATAATACGATAGACAATTTTGGACATAACGAAGAGAGCTAGTACTCTTTACAAAGTCAGAATCACTTCAGTAGTAATTTGATTGATGAAGTGAGGAATTATCCTTGCCTATGGGATTTGAAGTCCAAAGGGTTCAAGAACAGTGTTATGAAGAAACAAGCATGGTTAAAAATTTCAGAGCAACTCCATGTGCAAGGTACAGTCTCTAAATATGCATCAATGACAAAGCATCCTTTGACAAATGACAAGCAGGAAGCTTATCATGTTTATTGTGGTAACCAGAAATGAAAAATCTCATGTTTTACTTTGTTACATGCCATTTCATGTGTTTATACCTGTGTGTTTGCATACCTAGCATTACATCTAAAAAACCATATTGTTAGTTTTGTCCTAGTTATGTAAAGTCCATAGCAAAACTTCAGATGATATTGATATTTTGTTCATAAACTCATTTGCAGATGCTTTTATTTTTTGCTATTAAACCAGATGTGTATAAAAATATTAGTATTGCACACCACATGTTGTGTTGTGCTTTCTTTTAAATTTGTGACTTGGTATGCTGTTGACAACAATTAGTTATTTTACCCATATGTTTTCAGCAATTGAAGCAGAAAATGAGTTCAAAAGGTTAAGAGAAAATTTCGAAAGTGTCTGAAAAGAGAGAATTGGAATCACGATCTGGAGCAGAAGCAAAAAAGTTACCCACATGTGCCTTCTTTGTTGAATTGAGTTTCCTTAGAGATAGTGTTTCTAATAGAAAATCAACAAGCAATGTGAATGTACCCAGACTATCAGATAGTCGATCATCGTCACCATTTGATTTAACTCAAGTATCCTCAGGCAGTTCCAATGAAATAGCAATTGCTGCACCTGGAATGAGAAATCCATCACCCAAGCCCAAACCATCCTCAGAAATCATAGCAGCCTCAACGAAAACTCGAAAACGAAAAGAAGATGATGACCCTTTTAATGCAGCTCTTACTGCAGCAATAGTCAAAGACATTAATAAATCTGGTGAAGACACAAATGATTCTGATTTACTTTTTTGTAAAAGTCTGGTGGCACCTTTAAAACAACTCTCATCTAAGAAGAACAAGAGAGCTAGAATCAAACTTTTAGAGGTATTAATGAGCTTTGACATTGATGATGAATGATTAACTGCATGCTATATAACTGCATTAACTGGAACTATGAATACCATTTTGATGTTTAAGTTCTTGTTTTATTTAATTCTAGTGTGTTTTGTTGAAGGTAAATTGGTTTTCAACTGATGCTTGTTGTTTTGTCATTTATAATTACAGTTGCTTTTTCTGAAGGCCTTATCACGATTAGAGCATTAAAATTCTGGTTATATGTGGGTATTTTTATACAAGTTTATTAGAAAACTAGCATACTTAAAACTTAAGAAATTACAAACTTTCTACACATTATATATGTTCTACTTTACTCATATGTACATGTTTCATTAATGAATGCTCCAACAATTGTCAAACCCAGTTAAAGATAACTTGTATTATTCATGTGTTGCTGTGACATGCTTCAATTGCCATGGTACTTGCCCTGCCTCAGACATGAAATAATCACAAAAATTTTCTCGTATTCTCTTGGCTATTTTACTGTAATTATTAGAACCAAGTTGTTGAATGTCAGCCAACCCAGCTGTGCTATGAAATGCTTCTACTTCGTTGCGCCAGGCTCCTTTTTTAAATCCATAGCTGTTTTCGGTATCTGCAAAACCTGGAGGACAGTACCTACTTGCCTCAAAAGATTTGCCATGCATCAAGTAATTATGCAATGCCACAACTGCTTTTGTTGTACAAACGACCAAGTCAACTTTACCAATAATGGGGCGTCGCCAAATTCGGAAACGTGCAGCAGCTATGCCAAATGAGTTTTCAATGACCCTCCTAGCTCTAGACAAACGATAGTTATAAATCCTCTCTTTCATAGAGAGTACCTCGCGCGGGTAGGGTTTCATCAGTTGCTCAGACAAACGGAATGCCTCGTCCCCAACAAAACATAAGGAAATTTGTTTTCTGATCCAGGTATCTTCTCATTTCTGGGTAGATGCAAAGATCATGTTCTATTGCATATCCTAGATTACTACTAGAAAAACGCCTCCATCACTATTTCTGCCCGAGTCTCCGATATCTACGAGGGTGAACCGGTATTGTGCATCGCACACTGCTAAAAGAACAATTGAGTGAGTTTTTTTATAATTAAAGAAACTCGACCCTGATCTTGCTGGAGCTTGCATGACTATATGCTTGCCATCAATTGCCCCCAAGCAATGTGGAAAATTCCATTTGCGATTAAAATCTTTCGCAATGTTCTTCCATTCGACTTCACTTTCGGGACACTTAAATGGGTGAAAGAACATCCCAAATAGCTGCCGTGGTCTCTCTTATAACACGGCTGATAGTTGTAGGATGTATACGGAAATTGCTTGACAGCGAAGCGTGAGAGTTTCCAGTGACCAAGTATCTTAGAGTAACTGAGAGCCGCTCACTCGGAGATATTGGTTCTCTTTTTTCATTGCACTTGGCGATTTTAGGAGCAACAAGCTGCAAAAGTTCTTCGAACTGGGATACGGACAACCTGAAGTATTTGAAGTAGTATTCCCTATCAAAAAGTCTCATCTCTTCTACAAGAAGGTGAAACTCTCCTTTTTGCTTTCTTTCCTGAAATATTCTTCGAACCCACATTCTCTTTTTGTATTTTTTCGCAGTTGCATTCTTCTTTTCAATAGCAACAGCATCATTAATGTTTTTGTTCTAAGTTTAGCCATGATGATGCGCATCTGTTTTAAAATGTCCGCCAAAACAAGAGGAAATTAATAAACGGAAAATTTCCTTCATGTGAACCGTTTACCGTTACCGTCCTTACCGGGAAGTGGAAATCCAGCTTTAATATGGAGATTAAAGAGATGACATTGATTTGTTACGGTCATTGGCGTATCTTGAGGTCACACTGGTCGGGCTCAGCCCGACCAAAACTTTTCCCAAAAATAAAGAATTTGTTGGATTAAAAAGTTTTAATAAATTTATTGCGGATGTTGAGAGGATAACCCAAATCTTTAAATAGCGATTTTGGTTTAATTAAACTCAAAGTTTGCATCTAAGCCCGCCGCACACGAGAGCTACGTGCTCAGCAAAATGTCATCCGTGCCAAGTGGCGTAAGCAAGTTGCTCTCGTGTGCGCGTGCTGTTTCCGACGACTTTTGCCATTCCAGGCAGGCTGGCAAATATCTAACGTGTTTGATATTTTTCGCCACGCGTGGCGAAATGCTTTGTCGATTTGTCCGTGTGCGGCGTCTTGAAGCAAATTGCTTTTGTGTTTCCAATACAGCGCATGCTCAATAAATTTCATATCAAACCAAAAATAGCGGCTTGTTCGACTGAATGAGTTATAGTCTGTGTCAACTTCAATTTATGGTTCTGGAGAAGACGAAGTAGCAGTTGTATGCCTGTTGCTAATTCTCCGAAAACACAGACATTTACGAGCTTCTTGTTGTAAAACATGTGCGATTTTTTATTTCCTCAAAAGCAGACTCTCTTTTGTCTCCGTTTAAATCTGCTGATCGAAGGCCAGAGATCAATTAGTTTATCATCTAAAGTTTATCATCTGAAATTGCTTCTTCGACTGGGGTGTAGATAAAAAGCGGGCGCGGACGGCGGGCGCGGACGGCGGCGCGGACGGCGGACGACGACGGACGCGGACGGCGGACGCAGACGACGGACGCGGACGGCGGACGCAGACGACGGACGCAGATGTAAGACGAACGTCTGTTTGTTGTGGGCGGGAATTGCAAATGATTTATTGTAGGAGTTTGACAGTAATTTAAACGAGCTTTAACTTTCAGGATATATTTTTTGACCTCATTATTTAAAGCAATTAAACATGCATATTTCAATTTCAGTCAGTCATATAGAGTGTAACGCAATGAAACCTCATTGTATTTTTTTCGTGTTTTGTCAATGGCATTTCACTCAATGTTTGCCCTACGTGGGTGAGCCTTGCTTTTCCAATTTTAAAAAAAGTCAATCTTATATTACTCAAATCATACGATAAAGAAAATATGCATTAATTGAAACCATAAGTAAGCAAAAGCTTTGCATGCACTTATGCAAATTTTGTCCTACAGGTAATTTCCTTTTTAAAGATAAGATAAGAATATTTGTTGAGGTCCCACTTCTCTGCTGGTCCATATTTCTTTAACACAATTCGTTTTAACTTTAAGTCACTGAGGTAATTCTATGTGATAGAAATAATTACTTGCATCCTTAGATACGAACGGTAGTTATATTGAAAAACATGACTCAATCCTTCTTTTATAGATGAATCACTAGCGTCATAGTTTCTCACGCATTGCAAAAAGAAAGATTCAAGCAAATAAACAAAGAACTTGTATATAGGTCTTTAGAAATATTAACGGAAAACTAACCTAGCGACGATATTTCTATTGCTATGACTGAAAGAATGCAGTGAAACAGAATTTTAAATTTGACTCTAAGTTATACGGAAATTACGACGGAAAATATCATAACGCTTTTTGAATGCGTTTGGCTAATATTCATCAAAAGTTGTCATATAGCTACAGCAAACATGACTGTAACTGACGCACTGACTAACTTGCAACTGCTTCTAACCTCAGCTTTCAAAAGGAAGTTAAAGTTGAAAACTGTAATATACGTACTGCTTGCCAAATGACAAGTTGACGGAAATCATTATAGTGCAGTAAATATGAACAGGCTCACCCACGTAAGGCCAACATGAGTGAAATGCCATTGACAAAACACGAAAAAATACAATGAGGTTTCATTGCGTTACACTCTATATGACTGACTGAAATTGAAATATGCATGTTTAATTGCTTTAAATAATGAGGTCAAAAAATATATCCTGAAAGTTAAAGCTCGTTTAAATTACTGTCAAACTCCTACAATAAATCATTTGCAATTCCCGCCCACAACAAACAGACGTTCGTCTTACATCTGCGTCCGCCGTCCGCGTCCGTCGTCTGCGCCCGCTTTTTATCTACACCCTCTTCGACTGAATCATGTTGTTCAGTGGGGGCCGCTATTTTGGTTTGATAAGAAATTTATTGAGCATGCGCTGTATTGGAAACACAAAAGCAATTTGCTTCAAGACTTATAGATACCTATAATCATATTTCAGCCAGAACAAAGAAAATTTTTTGTCGCTTGTATCAAAAATTGTTGAAGACTAAGGTGACAACTAGCATTGTAATAATTCTTACCTTGGGATCACTAATATGATGCACACTAGCAAAAGACCTGTCAAATACATTTTCTCCAAGAACTCGTTTCCTGTACAGATAGATGTGATAGCAGAGCAAATTGTGATACATGTCTCTTTTATGTATTCCATCACTCATGTGACATTTTCAACATAATTACTTATTGTTGGCAGATGTCTATGGTGTGTAAATTAATAAGATGATTACACGGAAGAAAATTCCTTTGATTGCCAAGGTTAAGTGTGAAAGTGACGCAAACAGTGGTCAACGTTCAAATGCGCTCAACATTGTCTTGCGCTTGCTGAGCGATGTCTTGCAACGAAGCCATTTTCACAATATTATACGTTGTACAGTGTGCATGCGTTAGCTCAACATTGTTGAGTGAGCTAAATTAAGCAAATAAAGTACGCATTGGTGAGCGCGAATAAAGAAAATGTTAAGTGCGTTTAAACAAGTACAAACTGCTTTGAACAAAGCTCAACACGACTAAACAGGGTGTAAGAATGCTCTCAAGATGTTGAGTCTGCCATGCTGAGTGCATGTTAAGGAAGATGTTGAGTGCGTTTGCTCGTAGATTTAAGATTGTTTTTGTTTTTTGTTGTGTTTTTTTTTTAAGTCTGAGTTCATATTATTTTTCAGTACATCGAATCTTTCATCAAACAAAACATTAAATTTATAGGCATCATTATAAACATTTTTTACAAACACGACGTATGGGCGTCGAATATGCTTTTATTACTTAACTTACTGACAAGGATATCTCGCATTATTTATTTTATTATTTAATACAACCAAAGTCTCGTCAGTCGATAGAACGTAATTATATCAAATAACAAAATTTTCGCAACGTGATTTTATTGGATTATATCAAATATAAATAGCAAGACCGCTCACACAATTAATGTCAGAAATGTTAAAAAATTAAGGAAAAAAGCAGTGCAAGACCACAAGTGCTTTTAATGTTTGTATTGTTTGATAAAATCCAATAAAATCATATAATTACGCTCCATTGACGATATTTTAGATACATTATATCATAAAACTAGAATACCTATAAGGTAGTAATTGCTGCCTGTGTGAGTGTGAAGTAGATGAGAATAACTTGGTTTAAAATCTGCAAAAACACAGGAGTTGTATTTTTAATGCGCATTTAATATAAACGACGAGTTTTTTTGAAATAGACATGTTTCGACATCTCGTGATGCCATCTTCATTATAAGTGAAATAATATATAATACAAGGTTTATATAAAAATAATATGATACATAAATTACAACAATAATAAGGAAATAAGATAAATTAATGGGGAGCGTCCGAGTGTATTATAGACTAAAGATTGTATTGAATTTAAAAACTTGAACATTGAGGTCAGGGTCAGTTTTGTTCATGTGGAGTGCTTCTTTGATTTTTAGGGAGAATGAGGTGTCGGCAGTGTCAATGATTTTGAAGCAAGAGGGTAAATAGTTGGTTTTACATGAGTGAGATTTCTTAAATTTCTTAAATCTTAAATTGAATACAGCTCTTTTAATGGTAATGAAGCTCTTAGTTGCGAGAAAAAAGCAAATTTATAATCGTGAGAAAGTGCAAGTTATACAAATAAATAAACCATATCTTACAATTTATGAGCTGGGTGTTTACAATTTCAATTGTATGAGAACTTTAACGGCCTTAAAACTAATAATAATTCCTCTTATTAACAACGCATCGTTTTGTATATTTGATAGGTATAACAAACACGAATCTTAAATATCCAAAAACCAGTGACATATTTTAATGTTGACAGCAGAGAACGTTGATTTATAGAGCACATTCAAGTAACAATACATAGAAATAAAGAGTTCCTAAGAATTTAACATCGACGTCTTTCAAACTTTACCTTGCAAAAAAGTATTTTTTAAACCCGCGACACGCGACTTTTTACCCGCGACAGTTAGATACATTCCACGACGACTAACTGGCTGCTCCAACACTCAAAGTCAAGGCCGTCTGTCAACCACAATGAAAATGACACACAGCTACATTAGAAACAAAAATCAAACCAAAACAAGTCAAGCAGAACTAGATTTTATGTTTCTCAAAGATTGTCTTTCACTCGGCGTTTATCCAAAGTTTCTCTGCTTTCCACTACCAAATGTCAATTTATTATTTCACTTATACTGAAGATGGCATCATGAGATGTTGAAACATGTCTATTTTAAAAAAACTTGTCGTGTATATTAAATGCGCATTAGCAATAGTGCTTCTACGAAATTATAGAAACAAAAATGTAAATCACGGAGAAACCCAACACGTACATTACCGCAACGAAATTGAAATATTAGTTATCAAATTGCAGAATCAAAGCTAAAATTAAACATCAGAATTTGGTAGATTTTTGTTATAAAACAATGTCTTAAAACTAATAAAATACGCTTGAATTTTATTTTTTGGTGAAAGTCGAATGAAAAACGCGTTGTGTTGGAAGCTTTTTAATGACTGGACTTATCTAACAGATTTTCTGTCTGCAAAAGCTATCATAACTTTGCCTTATTAACCATAGTATTATTGGTATGTGTTGTGATAGCATTTTCGATTGTTTTATTTTATGCAGAGAAATCAGAGGTTTAGATTCAACAAAGAGCACCTGAATTGTTGAGTTATTGTCAACTGGCACGAGAACAAAGCTGTTCATATTCATTGATGACATTTTGACGAAAGTGTCACTTATGTCACTTTCATTTAACACAAGCTTACCACATTCTTTGCTAAGCGACTTCAAACTTATGTCAAACGTATTAATTTTGAGATAATTTCAGACAAACGTAATACATCATAAAATGAGCGGAAATGTACAAAGGCATGTGTGTAGTTTGACGTAAATAGTTCTGGTTTTACCATCCTGCTACGTCTTTAGTAATGTTTTACTTACAGCAAGCGAAAGATACTTCCCTTGTTGTTGTTATTTAACTTCCCATATACTATTTTATACTGATAAGTCTTACATCCCCTATATTATTATTGACATCACACAAACACATATCCACCAGGGGAAAATAATTGAATGAGCTCGAACATATGTCGCGTCTGTTTTATGTGAAAAGCGCATTACATGTTGAGTCCTAGCGCACGGCTTGTTGGGTCCACACTTTTACCCAAAATGCAAAATCTAATATTTTGGTAGTTGTATGTTTTAAGCTCGCTCGCTGCGGCAGCAATACATGTAACTAAATATCTTTGTCATAAAATAATAAAAACACATCTGGCGACCAAAAAGACGCGAGTCTTTGATGTCAATACAAAATCGAATTAAGGTCGCGACCAAAAAGCATAGCTGCAAATCTTGACGTCATAACCATAATTCGATTTCATATTGACGTCAAAAGAGCGTCACGTATCCACTAGTGTTGATTATTGTGAAAGTGAATCCATTTTAAAGAATAAACATGTTGTCTGTCCATTTTATTTTCAGTTAAAGAGTTCAAGATTTCATTTCGATTTAAGAGTTTATATAAAGCATATATCTTTGATACTTAATTTTGATTATGTTCGAGCTTCACAAAAAATATGAAATAAGATATACAAACAAAACTATCTTAGCAATCCATTTTATATAGAATAATGAATATGATGTTTTACATTTGGTTTACAATCGTTTTTAAGTGTGGCTTGTCTTACACGTCAGCAAGATTTTGTAATAAGCTCGCGACAAAGTATTTTATGAACTTCGATTTTTTCCTGGCTTGTTTTCTCTCTTTATGATTAATATCCATGTAGTCTGAGATGCCACAGGTTGCATTGGACATTATCTGCCTCCCCAATTTCCACACATTAGTTTATTTTATCAATGAAATGCATCAAAGCTACAAAATGCGTAATATTACGCTTAAAAAAATGCGTGATCCGATATCAGGATTATACATAATGCAGTCAAACGTTCACTGAAATAAAATTTTTATTGAACAAAAACAGTAACTATACCTATCACATAAAACATTGTGTCATATTACTTTATTTCCGCTTTTGTATTTACGTATTTATATAGTGTTACCTCCCATTCATTATTTCTTTTATAACCCGTCGAAGGCTGTAGAAAGACAGCCGAAAGCTTGTTCAATAGAAATTTTATATCAGTGAACGTTTGACTGCATTAAATATTACTTTTATTAGCATGATTTTTTTGTCCAACGCAACGCACCCCGACTTCAAAAAAGGCTCGGGTTTGTGCGGGTGTTTCCCATAGGGTAGAGTTAAGGTGCTCTATTATGATGCTGTTTTTCATAGTGAGATGGAGCCTTTGTTGTTGCTATTATCAACATTTTTTGTCGTCGTGACTAGTTCAGCAGTTGATCGGCATCTTTGGAGTAATCAAATCATCGTGGTCTGCTAATAGTTGTCTTTTTCAGAATCTGCCTGTTAGACTTATGGCGTTATTGGCAGGAAATTCTTGAGCAATTCGCATACAGCAATCCCATTTGGATTCAGTAGATTGATACTAGATAGTAGTTCTTTGTTCACATTCATTGAAGAATGGGCTTCGTCTTCTTCGTTTTCTACAATTTTTGTAATTTTATGATGAAGATTTTTTTATAAACCAAGCACTTTTAAAATCATACAGACTGGTCTGCTTTCCTGCGCTCTATCTCACGAGACATCTTTGTGAACTGGCCAATAATGAAATAGGATAGGAAGCCATGCAATTCTCAAAGGCATAATGCCGTAAAAAGAAGAGGGGTGTGAAACAAGAAAGAAAAAACGCTCCATACTGAAAGCAGGTGCGCTTCTTGTTGGTAAACTCGTAAGCCTAGATACAGGATTGCTACGAATTTTGCAAAAAAAAACGCATTTCAAAAAAAAACTAATTTAAAGACCTTTTCTCTTACACTATCTCAATAAAACTCTGAGGATCATGCATGCACGGGGCTTTGCACCTTCAGATGATGATTTTTAGGGGGCGCTAATTCTGATTTTGGTTAGAAAAATGCTTGTTTAAATGTCAGCGATGACAATTCTTTTTCCGTAATCGTTACAAAAATCATTCAATGTAAGTGTATGTAGTTTACTAAACATGTATATTTGTAAAAAAACAAAGGTATTTCATCATTTTGTCTGCCAGCACCATGTATTGTTTTTTTCAGGTTTGTGAGTGTATGTCATTGAGTTCTATAATAACTAGAGCGCCTATCTCAAATGCGGCTTCAGCTTTCGGATGTTGTAAAAAAAGGTGAAATGAACCTATTTCCGCTGAGATTTACCGATAATGACTGCATTTCTGAAAATTTCACAATTTTTCACTCCCCTCCCGAAGGAAGAGCGAGGAAAAATAATGTTAGTATTAGCCATTGAGTTCTATAAGACCTGGAGGAGATATGTCAACCAAATTACTATAAATTATTAGCGCGCGGCCGCGTGGTGAAAAACATGGCGGATTTTGGTTGTCAAAGACAGCGGAAAGACGCAGGCACATGGCATAAAAATTTTTTCGCCCATGCGGATTTGACAACCACAATTGCGATTATATAAAATATCAATGCCAAGCAAAAAAACTTTTAGAAATATTATATTTAAAACATGCTGCAAACTTGTTTGGTATACGGATGCTGAAGTAATGCCAGAAAAGGAAACATTTCATGACACCGGTAAGCAACGTAAGATTGTTTACTATTTAAAGTGTTCAGTGTTTTGTTTTAAGTCAATACTTGAAGTGTGATGGTATATATTTAGTGAATAATCTTACTCCTAAGTTATAATTTAAGTTATGTGTATCCAGTCTTATTTGTTCTTTACTTAATCGCTTGCTAGACGAGGCAAAGCAACCAATTCTTATCGAGATATGCATGTCTTAAAACTCCTTGTTTCAACTGACTTTACATCCAAGAAATGGAGGATTTTTTCATATTTTTCTGAAAATATGAAGCAAATATTAAGAACATAGCTGTATTGAAATCAAATGCAGTGCAGGATTAATTAATGAACTCTTTGGTACATGTCGCACAATAAAAGAGAACTGTATTAAACAGCTAGCCTGGACAATTTGACAGATTATGGACAGTCATGATGATGGTGTGTAAAAAAAAACAAGGTTTGCTTTATGCTAAAAGTTTTGTAAATGCCATCTGGTGTTTCTGTAAATGAATTGTTTGTTATAGTAAACAGGTTAGTACATCAAAATCAAGATAAAAACTACTTTGTTCAATAATGTGCCAAATTATGCTCCTACCTTGAAATATTTGCTCAAGAAAAGCTTATGATGATATGCATGAAACATTAAATATAGTACTGCATCATCTGACAAAATCTACAACTTTTTAAATTCCAGGTGATTAAAAATTCACATAAATGTATTGGTTGCAATGAAGTTGAATGTGGAAGAAGCAAAAATTGATGGCAAAGAACTTTTTATGTCTTTTGAAGAATTACGATATCATTTAAAAGAATAAGAGTAGCAATCTAGTAAAAGAAGCGACATCTGTCTTCAACATGAGACTTTTCCAATTATGTATAGTTTTTTTGTACAAAATACTATTTTAGATCGGCTTGATTTTTAAGTCTTTCACTGATATTTTTACCAAAAGACGAAAAGAAAAACTCAAAAGCATAGTGTAAAATTTAAACGTTTGTCAAGTTGTTTGAACCTAGAAAAAATTAGTATAGGTAACTGTAATTTGTAAGGACACAAGAGAAAAGTAGTGCAAGAAGGTTAGCATTTTTGAGAATTAATAAGTTCTTCTTGACAAACATTACACTAGGCCATAATATTATAGATAGTGACTGTACAATAACAATTATACAACATGCTAAATATCTTCACCTACATTTTAATTATTTAAACAGATTTGCCTTCATGCAGCAATAAGAAAAGTGTTATGTCAGAGAAACCAATGCACTTTAATTTAAGAAATAGTATTTTCAATGGGAAATTGATGTAGTTCTGTTTAGTAGTAGATCCATGGTTGTCAATGACAATCCAGTTTCTAATATCTTGGCTCAAAACAGAACCAGCAACATGATTATAGAATTTCTGAATTTTGTTCTTTTGCTCTCTTAGTTCAAGATAATTTCTTTATAAGTTTTCAGTAGATTTATCAGAATATTATAATACCTTATAAGACACCCAGAATCAATCCTACCAAAAAAAAACTCAAAAAAAATACCTACCTACTTACATCTCCAGTCGACTTAAGTCGTAGGGGTAAGCTAACTTTTTCTAATTCCTTTTTGGACATTTTAACTAAGATTTACCCATCTATTCAAGAAAGACAGTTGCACCAAGCTGTTCACAAACAGTCAAAAACAAAAGTAATGCGTATGGGATTATGCAGTAAAGCTTAACGACACATTGACAGTGTAAAGAATGCCTTTTGATATTTATTTCTAACATAGCTAAAGCATTACTTGACAAAATATACGTTATTTTACAGTAGATTTACCTCATTTAAATGTGTGTGTCTATTTCACAAAATCTGAAGCATTATTTTCAATATTTTATGCTTACGGTATCGTGGTTGTTTTCAATGGTTGTCATTAATATAAGCAGTAATAGAGATCCGGATTCGGGAGGGAGGAATGTTAAAAATTTTTCTCAAAGTGGAAGCTTTGACAACGAAAATCCGCCATGTTTTTGACCACGCGGCCGTGCGCTAGTAATTTATAGTAATTTGGCTGACATTTCCCCTCCAGGTCTTATAGAACTCAATGGTATTAGCCATTGGCAAGCAATTTTTGATGAAAATCAAGGTAAAAAACTAAAATTCATAGCAGCGAGTCAACTGTGGTTGTCAGTTATCAGCTCCTACGAGGATGCTTTTCATAACTATCGACGAAGGAGCTATTTATCGGCTACATATGAATGCAAATGCGCGTCAACGTTGTTTGCTAGATTGAACTCGTTAGTCTAGACAAAAAAGTTTAAGAAAGATTATCTCCACGGTTCACGAGAGAAGTTAGCTTATTCGTTATCATAACTTTATACTTCTAGTAGTATACAGAGCGTCGTTTCTGGCGCACTTCAACTTGAGAAAGCGCCATTTCTGGCGAACCTCTCACCTTCTCGTCATTTCTGGCGCACCTCACACCTTCTCGTCATTTCTGGCGCACCCCCGGTCTGGGAGGCTGCGTACATAAATCTGAACGCCCCAGCCCTAGCTCGCGTACGTATGCTAGCATAATTGCAGCGAATGTCAAACCCTGGACAATGGCAGGAGCCCGAGACGGCCGGCCCACCCCCCGCGCCCGCGCAGCCGGCCATCGGGGTCTGTTAGTTCTGATGTGATTATTATTTAGAAGTAGTGTATAGTAAGGTACGTGGTAAGATGAATAGTGAATCCAAAAGAGTACGTATGAAAAGACAAGAGCAAAAAGAAAGAAGAGAAAGAGAGAGAAAATTGAATAATATAATAATAAGACAAAGAGAAGAACATCTTAAATTACAAACCAGGCTGCTAATACAGACAGGTACGATACAATTAGAAGAAGAATATTTATATAGTATATAGAATCGATATGGACACTGTTAGAGAGATTCTGCTACTATATAAACAGGGTGTTATAAGTGGAAGAGCTCTAAACTCATTCCTTGAAGCTTTTCAACCACTAGCATCTACATCAAGAAAGCGTACTAATACAGCTCCACCTGAACCTCCTTCGGCACCATGTAAGCGCAGACCTAATAAGCCTAATGACGTAATAGAAATTAGACCGCCTGTTATAACAAATTCTGTAGGTTTGGAAGCTGCGTATGGAAATATGAGCGACCCAGCGTTAATACGCTATAACGCACTTCAGTTTCTAAGTGCAATTCCTCCAAAAACTGAAACTCCGACGCGTCCGGCGGCCGGTTCACCCCCTTTGCCAAACGTGAAGTGTTCTTATTCAGTTCTAGATAATGAAGGAAAGCCTTCGGACTCGTCTAGCGCATCGTGTGGCAAATCTTCATCAAAAACCCGTTGAAGATTCGGGTATTATACTTTTCATAGTGAGTGTGATAATTACTTTAGCAGTTCCCATCTGTTGAACAACTAATGTTGCATCATCAGGTAAGTCTACATCTATAAAATCGCTATAGCTACATTCAGAGTTAATATCACCAATATGATGCGTTTTTGTTTTACATAAGACAAGTAATTTCCTAGGAGTTTCAAGTACTCGTAGCGCCCTGCACTTGTAAATCATTTTCCACTTAATGATATTCGGTAGAATCCAGCGGTTTCGATGGTGATTGTAGAAGAATCTTCTTCACCTTTTTCACACATCGCGACATCGGTCCAATCTGAACCTCTTTTTCCAGTGACTGAAGTACCAACTTGAGTGTACAAATCTACTGGAATTCCTAGTCGGTTCTTATGTTTTTCACGTCTTCTATGATGTTTTACACGACGGGCGTGGTGGTTTTTTGCCGGACGTAGCAAAGCTTCGAGAGCCTCACGTGTAGGTTTATCTACATCTGAATAGTTCCACGAAGATATGACTATTTTTTCAGCACTAGAATTACATTCTAGATGGAATTTTCAAAATTTTTCTCTCTATTTTGTCGTAAGTATACTTCTACTGCTCGGCAAAAGGGATCGTTTGTTGATTCAAATTCATGAACCGGAGTTTCAGCTGCGTTTGGGGTGTTTACATGAATCCGGAATGAGTTTCGATCCGGAATGAACTCATTCCACTTTAAAAGAAATCCTATTGCATGTTTACATGAATCCGGAATGAGTCACAACTCGATCCGGATCGAGTTCATTCCTAGTTTCATTCCGGATCGAAATTTACTTTTTATCTCATGTAAACGCGAATTGAGTTTCATTCTGGAATGGTATTGTGATTAATGACGAAGCACGCATGTGCCATGGGTATTGTCTTCTGGCAAATTGAAGCTCGTAAGTAAATAAAGAGGCTAAATGGGTTAAAATGAGTGCGAAGAAAAACAACAATTAGTTTCATGTAAACACGGATTGACATCACGTTTCGATCGGGATTGAAAGTCATTCCGGATTCATGTAAACACCCCCTTAGACATTGTAATTCTATATATATTATAAAAATTTATTGATTTAGAATTAAGAACACTCTAAATAGTGTACCTCATATCTTCGCGCCCAGCCAGTTAGGGGGTATTGTAACATATGCCATCAATTTGTTAGTGGTATCATGTACGAAACTAACATAGGGTCCCCAATTTTGTTGAAATACGGTGGATCTAATATTAAACCACTCGTTTTGAGACCGTTCAAACCAAATGTTTAATAATGCTATTTTATTATTTTCGAGTGTTTTTACATTAGGAAACGTTGCTAAAGTTACATTTACTGTCACTCCTTACCGGAACCTCCAGTTCCTGTCACGACTGTAAAGGCACTCGATGCAGCAGATAAGGTGTCGAATGTCGAAATAATGCGCGTGTATTTCTTACGCAGCTTATGACGAGCGTCACGCTCTTGGCGGAGCTCTGCCTCAATGTTTGAAATGCGAACAAGGCGAAAGTTTCTCGTTTCGACTGATGAACGGGGTGAAAGAACGTCTTCTACCCCTTGGTATTCATATTCACGTTTTAAATCCGGATGTATCCGTGGTACTGGCCTAGGAACGTCTACTGGCTCGACTGGAGGTGCGCTTGCAGTTGCCATTTTATGGCAGTACTATATATATATAGATGCAGAAAAATTGGTCTGTTTGTCTGATTTGATGTGATATTGCTCTCATAAATTTCGACCCACCGACCGCTAAAAAATCAAAGCGCCACCATTGGATGATGCCCGAAAGCCATTACCTGATCGTAGGCCCTACTAATTCCGGTAAAACGAACCTTTTAATTAACATGATTATGCGTTGGCTTGATTGCCCTAAATTAACTATTTACACAACAAGTCGCGACCAGGAAAAATATCAGATTCTATCAGAGTTCTACGAAAGCATCTGCCTGGAAGAATGTGTTGAATTAAGAGAGCCTGGTGATGTAATTGCAGTAGAGGAGTTGGACACTAATCCCGAGACAGTAGTCTTTGACGATGTTCGGCTGGATTCAAAAAGCTTAAACCCAATCTAAGAGTATTTCTCAGCAAGTCGACATAAGATTGTCACAGCGCAAAGCTATTATGACGTCCCCAAGTATAATCGACGAAATACCGGCTGTATTGTGCTTATGAGAGGTCTTGACCAGCGCGACGTGAGAGAAATCGCAGCTGACCACGCTGATGGTATTACAAAAGAGCAGCTAGCGGCGGCTTACCATGAAGCCACTGAAAAGAAATACGACTACTTTGTAATCGATCGTACTGCAGAGGAGGTTCCTATTCGCTATCGGAAGCGTTTTGACGGGATTATGGTGGCCCCGAAGCGGTAATCCATTCTTTGAAGGCATTATTAAACTTATGCTTGTTGGCTCTTTTATATTTTGGAAGATGAGGAGTAACTGCATTATAGCTTCGACGGTTTCAGCAGGCCAACCCGAGGCGTCGTATTTTTGACAAATCGGAACAAAATTTGCTATGAAAGAGGGGTATATTAAAGGCACTCCAGTAGACCAAGACATATCAGCCGCCATACAGATTATATGGTTCAATTGAACTACGTTGAATGGAAGTTTGTGCTTAGAGCAGATTTTATACATATACGTTTTTACCTTATAAAATTGAGAGTCACGTGACTTCTCGCGAGGTTCTATAGACGATTTTTCTGTATCACGTGACTCTTCATCCGATTCCTCTGTATTAATAACAGGCGCTGGCAGGGTAAAACGCGGTTTATTATCTTGAGATTGTGAGTCAATAGATGCTAGCACCGACTGTATTTCAGGTAGATTATAATTTTTCATTACACCATACGGGTCATCCATTTTTTTGTCCTATTAAATAGTAAGATAAAAAAATATTTATCTTCATCCATCTTGAGATTGAAGTTCAAGTATGTTCAGGTCAGTTGCATCTATGAAAAAGCGCGAAAAATTAGTCCAAGAGTTTGTAAAAAACCGCGCGGAACTCAACCGATGCCAAGTCCATTTCAAAGTGTCTCGACAGCACGAAGGAAATTCTTTAAAAGGGCGTCTGAACCAATTGTTAATGCTGAAAAATCTGCAGCAGAAGCTATTAACAAAAAACAAGACGAAGAAATTGAAGGGCTGCAAGAAGTCACTCAAGCGGTTGAGAACACTCAACAGCAGCTTGCCCAACGGCTAGATGATCTATTCCTGTTAACAAAACACAAACCATCCTGGAAGGTTATAGAGAATTCAAATTTGCTTGATCGGTTGGAGGCTGGTGAGTATATAAACGACGTAGATTTTGAAAATCTTGGAAAATCTATCGGCCCGTCTACAAGAAAAACCGCTTCTCCAGCTAACCGAGAGCTAGGTAAAAAAACCCTCAAACGTTACAATGCTCTAAAAGAAAAAAGAAGTCGCCCCAAACAACTCTTTAAAAAAACACGAACAGGAACTGGAGTGCACTATTATAATAGCTCATCAGAGCTTATCGACCGCCTTCACCTTTCCTGCAAGTCTGTAGAGGATGGTAATGACTCTCGTGAGTTGAAAAACGATATTGAAGCGATCCTAACAAAACTGCTAGACGAAAGTATGATATCGAAAAGTTATTACCGAAAAATTAGAAATAAATACGTGCGTTAAAATTTCTCCTTATATATTATACAGAGCTATTGCTTAGTGTTATCAATATAACCATAATGGCTGGAGTATTAGAAGACGAAATCAGCATTGAGATAGACTCAAGAAGAGCCATTGCGGCGCACGGTGGAGAAGCGAATGACTTTCAAATTGGCTTTAGGCCACCAATACCTTTAGAGGCTAACAAAAAATATCAAGTGGCTCTTACTGAAGCTAGTTTGTGGAATTCGTGGCAAAATATCACTACGAAAAACAATCAACTAGTGTTTGAGATTAGAAGAGGAAACTATGGTAGTGATTTAAGCACAGGAGAGCTCAGACAAAATGTAATTAAACGGCAACCGATTGCAATACCTCCAGGCGCTTACAACGTTCCCGACATCAATCAAGCTATTGAAGATGCTATGGAATCATTGGGGGTAAAGTTCGCACATGAGGATGAGATCGCGAGACGTGATCCACCCTTTGTGCTTTCAGTAAATATTCCTACATCAAAATCTGCGATTACTATTAAAGGTGACCTTGTAGTTTCCTTTGACACAGGTAACAGCATAGGCCCAATTCTTGGGTTTGCTGTGGGTGGAGGTGATATTACTAGAGGAAAGACTTTAAGTCAGAATCGAATTAAAATTACAGATGTAGATAAGATCCATATTCACTGCTCGCTTGTTAATTCAAGTATAGTAAACGGGAATCCTAGTGATGTTATTAAATCGTTTACTCCAAACCGAGGACCAGGACGTTTGTTGAAAATAAGTCCTAGTCCACCGACCTACTTACCACTCATAAAAACTAGCCTTATTACTAAAGTGAGAGTGGAAATCACTGATCAGTCAAGAAATAAAATCGATTTAAATGGTGAGCAAGTAACTTACACTTTAAACATCCGTCCAAAAATGTGATTATACACGCTCATAAGTGGATTCCGATTCAGAAGCTGTTGCCATAATGGTTTATTTTTTCCATATATAATATACTAGGCAAAATGATAGTTCCTATGATTAGACGTGGTATAGTTCGTCGAAAAATTGTCTGGGGGTCATTGATTGGAAACCTCGTGGGCCTTGCTGGTAAGGCAAAGGGTGCGCTATTCAGTGCGGGGAAGTCCGCAGCTGCAGCCTTAGGATCTCGCGTAGGCAAGTTTGCTCCAGAAATCAAGAATGTGGCCGTGGCGGCTGGTAAAAAACCAATTCGTGACACGGCTACAGCAGCCAAAGAGGCTGCTATATCGACTGCAAAAGAGCAGTTCTGGCCTGAAAACGTAAGCAGTCTTTTTGCCGATCTCGCCTGCGGAGACGTTAAAGGAGTGGCAAGAAAAGCTAAATCACGTGCATCTGCAGTGGCTCGTGCTGGGGCTGAAGCTGGTATTAGTACTGAAAAAACGCGCGCAAAAAGTACTCGCACTGCTTTAACGAAAGAAGCTAGAGCTAAACATAATAAGCTGGTTGGGACTTCTGAAGCTAGAAAAGTTCTAGTACCGCGCGTTGAAAGCCTTGCTAAGCAACAGCTGACTTCTCGAGACTTAGGTATTCTAAGCAACCTCGTGTCAGGTAACGGCATGATGTATGCCTAAATATCACATCGGACTAAATATCAGAAATAATTAAACTACATCGGTCTGATGATCGGCAGACGCAAATTTTTTTTATAATATATATATACTGTACGAAGTACAAACTAACATAACAATGGGTACCGACATGATATTCCCAGCACTTCGACTCTTTGACGAGCCCATCGTTGACCGCTCTGTTGAGCGTCTGCAGTACGAAAGAGTTCTTTCCCACGATCCAAATTTCGATAATAAGAATATCAATATCGACACTGAGAACGCTGACCAGCTTATATGGCTTCACAGAGCCCTTCTTGAAGTTCGAGGTCGCGTGGTAAAGAACGATGGCACACAATATTATATCGCTTTTCCCCTTGCTGCTTTCCACATTGAACTTGTGCTTGTTTTGTGCCAGTGTTTACATTGTGGTCTATCACTGCCAACTTGGTTCTTGCAAGCATACCTTTATACGAAAAGCACTTTTAATAAAGTATTTTCCCTCCTTCCACTTGTGCTTATCGTGTTCCCAAAAGGCCGAAAAAATTGGGTAGCCAAGCCAATTATGGCGAGTAAGTCATATTCTTTTGTGCAATGTATGATTGAAGATGTCTGCTGTTATAATGTAAAAAAATGTACATAACAAGATTTCTTTACCAGCAAACATTGCAAGAAATATTGCATCTATAGAAAAGCCAAACATAGAAAGTGTTATACAAGCACACAAATCAAGAATGTGTTAATAGTCCCCCAAAAATATTTATGTATATATCAATATTTATAATTAATAGTAAGAGAACCTCTAATAGTAAAGTAGCCCAATTTTTTGTTTGCTATGCAAATTCATTAGCAAAGGAACTTTTCAATTATGTACACCAAAATCCTTGCATAGCACAAATAAAGAATTGGTTTGGCTTGGCCATTATAATTTGTATTTATTGCTCATTTTCTAAATCCAATTGATATTTTTATTTATTAGTAATTCATCATTAACGATACTTATAAATTTTGCTATAATAATTTAAATTACCATTATTATTCATCAGCGAATTTAAAACCCTTTAAAGACAAAGTCCTCTTCTAGACCTGGTGTTTGGAAATGTGCTTGAATGCAGCTAACAGCACAAGATGGTAGTGGTACTCTAATTTCCTTGCCCAATACATTCCAACACCATCGAACCAGTTGCCTGTATGCCACATGTCTTTGTCTTTTGTGTTCAGGTCCTTCAGCTCATGAACCATAGTGTTGTTTGTACTCACTCCATGCCAGTCGTAATACCCAATAATTTAAACAAAGATTTCGAAAAACAGGATTATCTGTAATACAGTCCGGAGTATCTATTCCCTCAAATTGTGCTGAGTCTTCATTCATTGTTACAACAGCTGAACTTCGTCGGAGTCGCCCATAGGCTCGTCGCTAGAGTCTGTTTCAATCGGCTCATAAGCATATGGTTGAATCATGTTGTGATCGTTAATCATTTCTTCGTAGTTTGAAACACTGCTTCCAGAATAATTACTAGAGGAATCGTTTGAGTAATCTGTATCCATTGCGCAAAATAATTTAAAAACTTAGAAAAGAAATGCAACTATGAATATGCTTATGCGTAATTTTTACTTTTGCTAGTATATTTTGTCTAATGTTGACAACGATCACCGCGCAGTGATGTAACGACGAAAAACTGCTGCTGGACTGCGGCTTCGCTTGCATGTACACAATAGCCATCGAACAAGAGGCAAAAACACACACATTTAAGGCATTATTTCTCGAGTTAAATTTGAATTGGAAACCTAGGATTTCGCGAGAGAGGTAAGAACAATATACACTTTCATATGAGTAAAAGTTGTGTTAAGGTCTGACTACTCCTCAACGCAACAGAGAACCCTAACTTCAAAATTGGTTTCGCCAGTCGCCGCCAGCTCTGCGCGGGCGCCAAAGACGTTAGACGGAAGTGAAGAGCTACCAAAACACATCTTCGTAGCGCTCCAAGATGCAGAGCGCATAGACAATCAAGAACAAAATATACATGTGTTTGATAATGCTAATTTGCGTTCGATTCATGTGCGGATTAATAACAATCACAAGTATCCTGAAGAAGAGCTTGAAGTCAATTACACAGTTGCTGAAAGAAATTACAGCAGGGCTTACATGATGCTCCAAGACGCTGCGATGAAATACAGCGACCCGGATACAGGCTCTCAAGTAAGCTTAGGAGACTTCGCAAACCTCTTTCCTATTTACCACTTCGACGTTAGTCATCATCCTGAAGCTTTGAAAAACGCTCAGGCAAACATTGATGTTCGTTGGACCTTAGGTGGCCCTTTTAATAGTGCTATTAATGCTGGTGGTGAACAGGCGTACCACGTGTACTGCTACGTGCTGAGCGAGCGTTTCCTTCGGCTCAATGCGATTAACGGTAAAATGGACATAATATAATAGTTTAGTCTGATGTGATATGTTGATATTTAAGTTTAAAAGAATTTTTTTCGACTGTATATATACGCAAATTCTTTTACAAGTGCACAAAATGTCGGACATTGATAACGCAATATTTGTTAAAGTTCTCAGACCCGCCATGGAGCGAGTAATCACTCAGGAATTTAAAGCCGCTGGTATTTATCTTCCTGGGTCAAGAAGTATAGAAGGTGGTAGCTTTATTGGAAATCTTGTTGGAAAACTCATACCTACGGTCACTAAACTCATACCAAAAGTGTTACCGTCTCTAGGCCTAGCAGCTATATCAGGTGCTATCACCGGCAGCACGCAAAAAGCAGTAGCTGGTAGTGGTATAGTTAGAAGAAGAGGTAGCACACCATTTAATAGACCTGAGTATAATAACAGTCGTCTTGGTTTCGGTAGTAGCTCTGGTAAGAAAGGTCGTTCTGGATACATAGTTCACGGTGTTAAACTTTCAAAAGATCAGAAAACTACCTTGGCAAAAGCAGTTAGGGACAAAAGTGGAGTAACTTTGCGAATTAAAAACAGCGCTCTTGAAGGTCCTGATATGCTTATGCTTACTAATACACAGATCAAGCGAATAATGGGTGCAAGACCCAAAGGATCTGGAATCGATCTAAAGTTGTCTAAGAGTCAGATTACAGCCATGACGCGCGCGCAAAAAGGTGGATTCCTTGGTTCTTTGCTTGCAGGTCTAGCTGCGCCTGTCCTAGGAAAAATCCTTGGATTTGGAACATCGGGGGAAGGAGTATACCTCCCCGGGACGCGGTGACGCGGGTGAGGAAGTGGAAGCCGCTATCAAACAAAGATATCAATGGTATAGTAAATGGTAATCTAAAAGCAGTAGCTAATAGTCAGATCAGTGGACGATCTGGAATAATCTCGACCGATAAGCGGGGTGGCCGGACCTATAAGGGAGTCCACTTGCTATCGTGTAATTGGTTCGTTTAAATTTTTGTCTTACTGTGATTGGTTTGACCGATTTCGACTGATAGCCAACTGAGCTAACATAGTCAAGCTCACTGTCTGAATTGAATGTTTGATCGTTTCATAGTAATTTTCTAAAGCATGATAGAAACTAAACTACAATCAGATGGAATTTATGGAAATCTTTTACAAATTCATATATTAACATGAATGCTACTTTCCAAACTGGGAATATTTTAAAGAGGGTGAAAAATTTATGGATGAATTGTAAATGCTTGGCAAAGACGATCTCGCGAACGACATTTCAGTCATTGATGTTCAAAAGCAAGCCAACGTTGTTTTGAGTTTTATCAGCAGAAATTTACATCCAAAATCGTAAGTAAAGGACAACTGAATTGTATGCATGAATGTAATTTATCAAAGTCAATTTATGCGAGTGTGTGATGCGATTTATGTTAATATGGCGTGTGGTAAGCAGATTGATGCTTCTAAAATTGTTGTTGCCAAAGGACGTTTAGCTATGATTCCTTTAGTGCTTGGGGAATCGTGGCCGTTATATGGCAGCGAAATCCTACATTCCTGCAAATATATTTCAATGGACAAAAAATCTGTAGCCATAAGGCGCCATACTATTATTTACTTTATCATAAACAAATGTTTGGGGCTTTTCAGTTTATGATCATTGATCATTCAATCATTAGACAGTTATACTACATATTGTTTATGATTTGAGAAAACTAACATTGATTACATGAGAAGCTGTTTACTATAACCTGTGATTTTAAGTCTTCTGATCCATGAAGCTTTTTATTTTGACAATTTGACTGGAATGGTATTAAACCTGAGTATTTCACATACATGAAATGTTGTCCCATGTCACATATTGTCCCCTTTTCTAACTGAACACCTCATGTAGAGATATAAAGGTGTGTTAATCTATGGCTCATACCATATTGTTTGCCATAAATTCCAAAGGGCTATTGATTTATGAAAAGCATTTTCTGTAAAGTAAAAATGTCTTCTTATGTATGCAGATAAACCTTGAAATTTGGCAAAACAGCAAAGTACTTTTCGTGATCACTAGGTAATTTTTCTGATGAACATTATAATTTCTAAACTAAATTATTTCAGATTTACATTTAAACGAGCTTTGATCATATGGAAAGATATTTATCATAACCAGTAAGCATGACACATGAACCAATTTTAACATTCATGTAATTATATAATTAAAGACATGTTGGTTACATTCTGTTTGTATTTGATAATACAATGCTACTAGTGATTGCTATATAGCACACCTTGCAGAAGATAATAGTCAAGTGAAATGCCTAATAAACATTTATGGCATTAAGCTGTCCTTAACTGCAAATTTTCACTCTGATAAATTTTGCTTAATCTTTGGCAGAAAGAAATTTTGAGTTTTTACGCAAAAACGATGCCCACAAAATACATTTTGTAATGCTCTAAAACGATGAAAATGGCATTTTTAAGGCTCTGAAATTTAAAATTTCTCAGGGGAGAATGCCTCAGACCCCCCCAGGTGCGGAGCGCCTCCGACGTTTTATGACTGATGTTTGAAAAATCCTAGATCCGCCCCTGGCTAAAGGTTTTAGGGGGGTGTTCTCAAAAGATATGCTTCCTAAAGAGCCTCTTAAAGCTGAAGAAAGTATTATAATCAACTTACAAGACTTTCTCGATGGAGGTGGGACTCACTGGGTTTGCGCCTATGCTGATGAGTTCTGTGTAGATTACTTTGACAGCTTCGGCCTTCAACCACCTGACGTAGTTAAAAAGTGGATGGAACGGTCAAAATTTGCTGTTCGCTATTCTTCCAACGAGATACAGGATCAGCGCTCCATTATTGGTGGGTGGTACTGCCTTCTCTTCTTACACGATCCGGTTCACAATCGGTCTGTAACAGATATTCTGTTAGATTTCGATTCGCGTCCTTCTGCGCGTAACGAGTGTATTGTAAAACGGTTTGCTAGAGAAACGCTAATAACTAACATTGCGATGCATTTTTCATATCAGACTAACAGACTAAATTCTTGTGCATTATATAGAGATGGCCATCGCTTACTGTTTGTACTGTAAGAAACGACAACCTGTTGTCAAAGGAAAAATCGAATATACAAAAAGCCAACCTAGGCTCACGGGGCGCTGCCGAGTCTGTGACAGAGGCGTCTCCAAGTTTCTTTCTAAAAGTGAACTTCTGGATAAAAAAGGAGGGAGAATAAGAGGTTTGAATAGTGCGCTTCCATTCGGTATTAATCCAATTGATTTGGCAATCAAAGCCGCGAATAAAATCAGAAAAGCTTGGTTAACACAACACATAGTCAAGTGAAAATGACGGTCGCGTTTTGTATGCGTTACAAAAGACTGCAACCAGTTATAAGTGGTATAGTTGTAAATCATAACGGCAGCCGCAGACTTGCAGGGCGCTGCGGTGTATGTGGTTGTGCTGTTTCTAGGTTTCTTTCCCAAAGCAAATCTCGTCGTAATGGAGGAAAAATAATCGTTTCTACGGACGGAAGCGTTGAGGAACGCCTCGCAGAGGCGTACTACAGTCCTGCGGGGTACTGGCGCGGCCGTGCTGCTATCCCAAAGCTGGCTAAAGAGGCTGGCGTCAACGAGGATGAGGCTCATGAATGGCTAACAAAACAGGCCATCTGGCAGATCTACTTGCCCGCACCAAGTGCTATCCCCCGACCTAAGTTTGATATCAGCACCCCGAATGAGGTCCACCAGGCTGATCTCTTGTATCTGCCTCACGATCGAGTCTGAAGACGCACATTCATATACGCATTAACGGTCGTCGACGTAGAAGGTCGGTATAAGGAGGCCTAGATGATCACAGACAAGACAGCGACCCAGGTTGCGAACGGCTGCGAGGTCTCCCGCATCTCCAAAGATAGATGCCGATTGTATGTCGGCTTGGCGATAAGTTTGCGGAGTCTCTCGGTCTCGCTTGGCCGGAGCAGCTTCACATCGACACGCTTTCGGAGGTTCTCCATCGTCTTGCCGAAGACGCTGTTGTTCAGCAGCTTGTAGAGGTTGACTTCAAAGTCACTCTTTGCCTTCTTCCGGAGTTCGGTGTTTTTTCAGATGTAGGGCTCCATCCAAGGGCTTTGATCGAAGCGGAGCGCCCTGTGGATCTTTTTCAAGCGCATGCCAAGCTGCAGATAGAGCTGCAGATTCCGATAGTGCAGGACGTATCGGGTCTTGTCGCGCAGGTTGGGGACCAGCTTTTTGACCTCGTGAGACGCACCCCCATACATCTGTTTGAGGAGATTTTGCTGGTAATCCGACATCCACGCCTTTGTCGGCCTTCAGGCGTTCTGGCGCTAACGGATATGCATTGTGCCTGTCGTGCAGCTCTTCTGGGTACTCCAGATTGACTTCGAGAATGTAGCCCTTCCCTGCATCTACAGGCTGGTTCAGGGCTGCCTTCGCATCCTCTTGGGCGACCCACTCGAACGCACCTGTCGGCAGCGGCTGCGACATCGCCCAGCCGTACAGGTTGTTGGCTTCGTAGTACTCGATCCAGCATTGAGGCTTCCCCGGATCGTAGTCTGGTACCTTCAGGTTGTTGGCTTTGGCGAAGTGCCTGCTGGCCATGCTGATGCCGCCGCGCAGGCCCTTCTCGATGAAAAGATGCATGTCGATGTCGGTGAGCAGCTCGAGCTCAACCCCTGTGTGCTTGAGGAGAGCGTCCCAGCTTAGGCCCGGGCTCGTGTAATAATGGGCCGGGTCTAGCCGGTATTGCTCGAGGCACAGCTTTCGGAAGTTCTCGAAGACGTCGGCGAGGAGGAGGACATCGATCCGGAGGTAGAGGTCGTGGTAGTCGCCGAGGTTTGTGCAGCCGAAGATGTCCCAGACCTTTTTCCCGTGGGCATAGTCGTCATCGGTGATGCCTTCATCGGAGAGCTTGCTGTAGAAAGCCTCCTTCGGCGGGAGGGCCTCCTCGTCGAATCGGGGCCAGCCGTCCATGTACTCGTAGTGGTAGACCCCCTTCCGGTGCAAGAGGGTACGCCTCTTGCGATTCGGCTCGAAGTCTGCTGTTATGTGCATGTCTCGTGGGTCGCTGGCTTTCACCAGGCCATCCAGGCTTGAGAGCATGAACTGGGCGCTGTCGATAAATCGAAGCTGGCCGATACTAAACGAGATGTATTTATCAGCGGTGACCTTCCCTTCAGTCTCTGGGATAGTCTGCATGATGAGATGGCTGTCGTAGCCCCGCAGGTTGTTAAAGACAACCGGTATGATTGTTGTCTTCGGGCTGAGCCGCAACTTCAGGTTGCACTAATTGTGGGCCGCACCTCGGTACTTGCCAGTACGAGGTGCGGCCCACAGAGACCACTTGCCATGTAGCAGTGGTCTCGAACGGAATCGCCTTCGAGGGGCTTGCTGCAGACGTGACAATTTGTGGCTTTATTGTGGCTCCCCCAGTCCTTTCCTGTCATGTGCATAGGCTCGGGGTTACCCAACACCATCTTGATCTTGCGCTCTTCTTCTTGGAGCGCTTCCAGGAAATGCTTGGCTGCGTCGGGCCCTCGGTAGAGCTGCGGCGGCTGCGTTTCCCCGTCTGAACGGACGACTATGTACGAGTAGCCGCATACCTTGTGTCTGGAAGTTTGCTGGGTGCCGCTCTTTTCGGGGTTAAGCGCGGGGCCCTCGGTCTTACGAATCAAGCTCTCGAAGTCTGGTAGATTATGAAGGGCGCTTTGAGCTGCTTGTGGTAGTTCTCAAAGCGGATTTTGTCGTTTTTTCTGGGGGTTGGCATTCTGATGGCAACCGCGGCCTGGTTGATGCCTCGACATTCAGGCTTGTGCTCTTCCAGCAAATCCTGTCTGGTGAAGCCGTGAAGGCAACGCTCGCAGAAGTGCAGCTGATGATGGCCACTCTGGTTGAGAAGGCGGTTGAAGTTCTTGATCCATGTATAGTGGTATTTCTCTGGGTTTTTCGAATCCGAGACGAGGAAGAGATTCACAGTCTTGCGAGCTCTCTCTACTTTGCTTAGACGGCAAGGAACGACGCCGCCTTCCCAACCGTACACGTTGATAGCAAGGTCGTTCTGACACTCTACTCGTTCGAGGTGGGAGAGCGGTGTGTGTGCGCTCACCCCCCCAAAGTCAAGGCCGTCTTCAGTGGGATACTTGCTCGGCCGTTGCAGGTCTTTAGCAGAAGGAAACAGCGCAGCCCTTAGAGACCAGCGGAGGCAGTCGTCGTCTTTATTTTTCACGTTGACGATTGCCTTCTTGTTCTTTACTGCAGTGGGGAGAGGAAGGTATGAGCCTCCGGGTGAAGGCTGGTAGTGGGCGATGTCAAGCCAGAGTGTTTTACACGATCCACTATCCACCCAGTCCCTTTTCTAATCTCTCCAAAATTGTTGGAAAGGCTTCATGTAGGGCTTGCGGAATCTCATGCGCCTGTAACAGCGTGATCTGCTTTGTCCGGAACACTGGTGCTTGAAGCACTTCAGTACCATTTGCTTCATCCTTCCGAAGCTCAACCTCTACAGCCAACTGGAACTTAACTCCTTGTAGAGCTAATAGCTCCTCGACGAGTTTGCGTTTGATGTAGGGCTGAGCGTTTTTGAGGAAAGCCATCAAATCACGTTCGGAGGGGTATTCCTTCGGCACCTGCATTTTCCAGGCTCTCAGATGATAGCTGAAGGCCTTCGTTTCATCCCACTTAAATTCCTTGGGTGGTGGGGGAGGAGCCCTTGCGGGGCGTCGTGGTTTGGGGATAGGCCTGTGCTTGCGCGGTTTTGGTGTAGGCCTGCGGGCAACAGGAAGGGGAATCTTAGACGTCCTCGGCTTAGGAGTAGGTCTGCCAGGCGCAGGTACGGGGATCTTAGACGTCCTAGGTTTAGGGATTGGCCTGCGCTTTCGCGGTTTGGGGATAGGCGGAGTGACATTTCTTGGCGTGGGTGTTGAGGCAGCGAGCGGTTGAAGAGCCTTGAGAGAGGCGTTCAGCGCGTCTCCGCTGATCACACCTTGTTTATATAATTGTATAAGATCCTTAACAACAACTTCCATCTCAAGTGTCGCAAATTTTAGTTCTATACCCTACGCGAGATAAATCTCTAAATCGAAATTAATTCAAAATGTCGAAGTTAATTTTAAATGTCGAAGTTAATCTAAAATGTCGAAATTAATTCGGCGAGTACTCTAGCAAATCTCTTTCTTGCTTGTTTCTGTTTATAAACGAGCTTATGATGCATCCTATCCGCACTGCAGGCTAGACAAAGGATAGTTTCTGCCTGTGTTCCAACCCCACACTTACGACATGGTTGTGGAAGTCGCCCGCCTTCCCTTAACCACCTCATATGAAGTCCACAGTATTCACCTATGGAGCTTCGCCCTCATGTGGTGAGCTTTCTGGGTAAAAACCACGCACAATTGTTCTTGCCCTGCCTCATGATAATGTGTCAAGACATATACTCTATGAGAGAATATCTCTCTAAATAATAATCACATCAGAACTAATAGACCCCGACGGCCGGCCGCGCGGGCGCGGGGGGTGGGCCGGCCGTCTTGGGCTCCTGCCGTTGTCCAGGGTTTGAAATTCGCTGTAATTATGCTAGCATACGTACGAGAGCTAGGGCTGGGGCGCTCAGATTTATGTACGCAGCCTCCCAGACCGGGGGTGCGCCAGAAATGAAGAGAAGGTGTGAGGTGCGCCAGAAATGACGAGAAGGTTAGAGGTTCGCCAGAAATGGCGCTTTCTCAAGTTGAAGTGCGCCAGAAACGACGCTCTGTATACTACTCTTCTTTTATGCAATGGCTCTTTTTTCACAACAATTGTAGGATTTGCACTTGTTGCTTTATAAAAATAAATAATATTTATATGATTTTCTGTTATTGAATTTCATCTTAAATTTCAAAGACTCAAGTTTGCATAAGTTTGATAAATGAAAACAACAATATTGTATATAAATCACTAAGTAAGCTTTTTGTGGTGTTCTGAAGTGCAACTGCATCAAATACTTGTAAAGTTGTAGCACATTTTGATTTTGTTGTATTAATATATGAAATGGGCAAAATGAAAATTGTCATTAAAACACCTCTGCTGCAATAGTGTTTTTAATACTTCTACCCTTCTTTTTCTCTTTGTTTTGTAGTTCCTATACTTACAATGTAAGTAAACAATTTGAATTATTAATACAGTTTTCACCTCAATAATAACTTTCACAAGCAGTTGCTAGTGGATTATGTTCTCTGAGTATACACATCTGGTGTTGTATTTTCCAAGAATGATGAAGTTCATGTAGATATGTTATAGAAAGGCCATAAAACCAAATGAATTAAACACGTTTTATGTACTTTTATGCTAGAAGCTTAAAAGATTTTTAGAAATTATAAGATATTAAATTGTACTAACTCTATCCCATCCATCTCATAAAAAGAATCAAGAAGCAAATAATATTAGAAAAACTTTGAAAGGTCAAAAAGTTTTCTTCAAAAAAGAAGCAAATGAAGCAAATGACAAATCTTCATTCTGTACTCTATTAGGTAAATAAGCTCAAACTGTTTTTTACAGCAAAAACTGAAATACGAATGAAAAATACAGCACAGTAACTTTAATAGTTTTATCACTATATAGCATGTATTTAATATTAGTACCATTCAAACAGCACTCTACTAAAACATTTGACCAATGGATTATACAGTTTGAAGCTTCACATCTGCATTGAGTTATAAACAATCTCACTACCACTGTTTGCATAAACACAAACTTTATGGCCATCCCATTTCACGTGTCTGTGACATTTCTTAAGCATGAAAACACACACAACCTTCTTGCCATCTTTCTTTGGTACTTGAGCTTTAATTTCAAAACATTCAAGGCATCCTTTGTTAATCTATTGTCTCCATCCATAGAATTTGACCATGACCACATTAAATAATTCTGGTTATTCTAAGGCAATAAATCATTTATCTTTTCAGTCTTATTATTTTTTTGTAAGACTCTGCCTGGCCATTAACATCTTCCAATCATCTTTGCTACTTGATCTTCCCTGCATGTTGTCAGCAAATAGAACATAACAAGCTCTGCTCCCAATCATGGGTACTGTTTGGCTGATCATTTCTTTTTGACATCTACCCACAGAGCAAAATGTGTGTAGGGTCTTTTTTGTTTCAGGGAAACGTTTTGCAAATGGATTGGCAAATTCAGGATTTCATGCAGTAACAAATGTGTGCTGAGTTTTTTAAACAAAAACAGGAAAACATCAGTCTATTTTGAGTTCAAGTCAGTTAAAAAATACGATCTTTGACACGGATTTTATAGCTTTTCAAGTGAATAACTGCTTTTCAATCTTTGATGCACAAAGAAAGCAAGCAATTATCTCACCTGTGAGAAGCGAGATGCTCCTTTTTGTGGAAACTACGACATCGAACAATTGAACAATTGAAGTATTAGCATTATGAAAGAAATGCCAAAAAGATATCGCGTTTGTTTTTGAAAAATTCTATAAAATTTACTAAATACACAAGGGGGAGGTCGAGAATATTTTTTTCTGCAAAGCGAACATTTCAGCGGAAATAGGTCCTTTGGCTTCCATGTTTTTTACAACAGTTCCCAGTCCACTTAGCCGCTCTAGTTATTATACAACTCAATGGTGTGTGTATGTGTCACATCCACAGACGACAGACCTGTATAGTAATTTCCTGCACGGAAATCATCATCCAAATTATTATATTTTATTAACGCGCGGCCGGTTATGAAAAAACATGGCTGATTTTGGATGAAAATGTCAGTGGAAGAACGCGGGCTCACAAAACTAAAACTTTTTCTCCCAACCGAATTTTCATCCAAAATTCATCTATATAATATATCTATATACGAAGACAGAAAATTTCAAAGCTGTTTTTGTAACAAAAACTTTTTAAAATTTCATCGATTAAAACTTGTGTAGTATATGAGTACCGAGATATTACAAGAAAAGAAAATATTTCATGACACGGGTAAGCAAGATTCAAAGAGTCGGGTTAAATTGTTGTTTGTCAATAGTTGTCGTGTGACGGCATTTGGCATCTATTTTGTTAATGTTTTTTACTACCTAATTGTATTTTAAACAGTGTTTTCCTAATAGTTTTTATTCTTTACTTGAGAGGCTAAGCAACCAATTCTTTTCGAGCTAAACATGTCTTGCAATCAAGAGAACTCACTTATAATTAATTAGGATTTGTTTATAATGTTTTCTGAAAATATGGTGGATTAGTTAAGAATAGAGTTGAGTTGAAATTGAACAATATTTGTGTCGAAAACATTGTGATAAATGAAGTATGTTGTGTGGTGTAGGCAGCCTGCAATTTGTTCATGCTATGTATTTTTGGTGTTTACTTACTTAAGAAATGAATAATGCTAATGGTGAAAAATTTACCTAATATAAACAAATTTTCAGGCTGACTATGCCACTGTTCTAAGTAGGTCAATACACCAGAATCAAGATAAGAACTGCTCTGAGCCAAGATTTTTTTCTATTTACAAATTTTAATTCAAGACAAGCTAATGATTTAGACAAGCCATGAAAAGTTTAATTCAGCATTGCCTTATCTGATAACAATCCACACTTGGTATATTCTTAGGTAATCCAGGATTCACATGGAATGCTTTAGTTGCAATGAGGTCAAAGACAAACAAAAGGAAGGAGTAGAGCTGAGAGTGCATTGGAGAGCTAGAATTTAAATAAAATCGATAACTGAAATCAATTTGAAATTATTATCAGTTTTAAATTGCAAAGAGTCCAGATGGACCTCGCAAAACAAGCAGTTCCTCAAAAGGTTATTAGTCTCTTTTTAGAAATTCTTATTGTGCCTAAACTTGATTCTTAAAACATTAAGTAATACCAATTACTTTTACTTTTAATACACAAAAGTATTTATAAATCTTTTATTCTATTGCAGCTATTGTTGAGTCATCCTCATAAACCGCAAAAACAAGTTAAGGAAATAGTATGTGATTAGTCTGGTTTACCAAAGTATCCGTTCCCATACGGCTAACAGCCAAGGAACACCTATTGACGTTAGTTAAATTTCCTTATGTACCAAATATAGCTTAAATAGACTATTATGACCAATAATAATATTTGTTATTTGTAATGAAGACTATAAATAATGCTCTATAAAATAATGAATTCGGTTCAATCATTAAGTTCACTCGTGGTTGTCACTGAAAGTATAGAGTATGATTTAAGTTGAATTTTGTTCATTTTGTAGCTCACCAAGCTCAAGATATTTTCTTTACATGTACTCTGTAGAACTGCCAGAATATCTGAATAGACATAATAAGCCAGTATGATAAAATTAACCCAAAATTTAACGATACCCATAGGCCATACTTAAAACTTTGTCTGTTGATTGTTGTCAAGAATCAAGATTTAACTAGACGTTGGGGTTTTTTTCTCGTGTCTTTGTGTGAATACTTTCTAACACTTGTATATCTAATCGATAAAAATATCTTATCCAGCGCTTTACGAATATATAAACAGAAAGCGAAGTTTGCGTATAAACTTTAAAATATTTTATATTTACGGTCCCACTAAGGAAATCCGTCTCCTGTTATTTTAAATCTAAATTGTTATTTGACTATAGTTGAGTTTCTTTACCGTGGATTTTCTTCGTATAATTATGTGTATGTTCTATAAAACGCTAAAGCATATCTTTGCATCGAAAGCGTAATAGTTCTTGTGTTTTTAACGCTGGTTGTTTGTGTTGAACAGCATTAGTTTATTAGAAATAGAGAGAGTGAATTGCAAAAAAACTTTCAAAGTGGAAGATTTTCATCCAAAAATATGACGAATGTTTAGTTAAGTGTCCCTAGCATAGGCTTTGAGAAATATTCACCACAAACCCGAAAAACATTCTCATTTTTCATATGCATAGAAATCAACATTTTAATGTTAAAAAAACTGCAAAAATACAGTAAAACTATTCGCGATTAAGGAGATGTATTTGTTTTTCGTGTTTTTCCATGTACTAAGATATTTACAGTTTTGTGAAAGTGTTTGTGTCAACGGTCGTTAATTTTCTGTTGAGAGTTGCCTACCTTGTCAAAATACAAGACCTATTAGACCATACATACGTGTTTTTGCAAATTTACCTTCTTTCCCGGTATGGATCTGGAAAAGTCTCATGAAATGTACAACACAAAGTCTCGTATGTTTGACAAATATCATGTAATGTATCACAACTCGCTACGAACAGTTAACTATTAGAAAATGTCACTTTTAACTATTAGAAAATGTTAACTATTAGAAAATGTCACAACAATTAGAAAATGTCACAACAATTAGAAAATGTCACGAAAGAAAAATGTCACTTTTCTTAGTGTGCCCCGCCTTGTTATTTCTATTGGTTCACATCAACCAAACCCACTTCCCGTCACGCGACCCTAACTATAACGATTGTTTTCTATTTCCAACACGTGTAACTCACGCGAGATAGCGAGCGTGATAAACATGCATATAAGCCAACGAATATATTTGTAAAGCGATTGCATAAAAAAACATCAATAAATTTCTGGGCTGCCTATGGTTTGACACATTTAGTAAAACTTTTCATTTCTCATATGTATTCTCGTATGTCTCGTATGTCATTTTCTCGTATGTATGCATATGTTTGGCACAGGCAAAATTTGTCATTTTTAATCGTTTGTCATACAAAAATTGAAATTCTCACAAAAATTTTCAATCGTGAGCGAGGAAAAAGTCATAAAAATAAAAGATTATGTAGAGATGCATTGGCCGGGAATCGAACCCGGGCCTCCCGCGTGGCAGGCGAGAATTCTACCACTGAACCACCAATGCGCCTGCACATACAACAGAAATTTAGTTTATAAATTGTGCGCTTACAAAAAAAGAAGTTAGTAGTAATCTTTTCATGTATGAAAAATAGCTGAGCACAATAAACACAGAGGCTACAGAGGTTTGCGGCCTTGAGGTATAATTATGGTTGGTCTTTTTTGTGATTATTATTTTATGTTGTGAAATGATTCAGTTGTAGACTGCTACTAGCCGATAATGGATCCTGATGTTGTGAAACGGACACAAGATACGTTAGGAAGAGTTATTAAGAAGCCTCCTATGACCGAAAAACTGCTCAATAAACCGCCGTTTCGTTTCCTTCACGACATCGTAACTGAGGTAAAATTCTAGGGTTTTTACGTTTTAATTTGTTTTTGTTGTTCAATCGTCAGAAAATGGACAAATTATTTTCTAGGTTATAAAGACCAATGGATTCTTCAAGGGTTTATATCAAAATGCCGAGATGAACTCGGCAAATGTCAAGGTATAGGCTATAGGACTTAAATGTATTGTTATTATATAAACAGTTACATGAACATGGCAACAGATGAGATAGCTCTGAATCTTATTTTATATTGATTTGGTGTCTTTTTAACACCTATTCGCTATTTTTTCATAGGAAAAAGATGCTAAGATTTCCTTTCTCCAAAAGGCAATTGACTGTCTGGGTTTGTCATATAGAAAACTATTTTGTTATTGTCATTTGTTGACACGAATTTGGAAAATTAAGTTTAACTTTTTGCCTTACAAAACCTGTAAAAGTTTAGCATGATCAATCTTTTGCCTTAACATCATTTGCAGAAGTAAATTGGCTGCAACTGCATGTGTACATTTTTGCTACTAATATTTATGTTGGTTTACATTACTTTCCTCATTTGTACAATATTACATCCAAAATAAGTTTCCTCTCTTGCAATTGAAAGATTGAAAAATAGTTTTATCACATCATCATTTACTACTCTGTTCAAAACATCTACATGCAATCTGTCAAATATTTTTGTTTTCTAATTATTTTCAGTTTTTGCTACTGGCGAATCTTTGAGCGTAAGACCTTCCAAAGTAGTCGCAGGTCATGAACCAGAAAAGACCAATGAATTCTTACAGTTGATAGGAAAGGCCTGTTTAAAAAAGGTAGACCCTATTGGAATGTTAGTATGATTATCATTTAAAAAGTTGTTTTTTGTGTAAGTAAATAAAATGGTTTTTTCAAGTTCTTCTCATTTAAATATTCTGTAAATATGTTCAAAACCAGCTTTGTTGCTTTTTAGTGTTGTAGTTTTTCCACTTATTTTTTGCTTAAAAGCTTTTGCTTATCGTTCTTAGAAACTGTGGTAAACATCGTTTTGATTTTTTTTCATCGGCTTTTAATGGCGCCCATATTTGTAGAAACTATTAACTGTAGGAATGACATCATACGTACAGATATGGAGAATTATCTTCAGGTAGTTGACCAATCACAGCCGAGAATGCTCACATAGTGAATAATAATACTATTAATAGGCGTTATTTGTTTAGAAATTAATGTTAAAACACTCTCCAAGAAAACGTCATGTTGCAAACTCAAGTTGAGTTTACAAGATGTTGTTTTTTGGAGTGTGTTTTATCATTTATTTCTTCAAATTGTTGGCTGGACTAGGCTTTTTTTATTTGTATAGTCATGCCATAATTAAGGGTATTTGCATATTGGGCCTTAAGTTAACAATATCAGAAAACAATTACTGTTATCCAGGCTGCAAAGAAGGACAATTGTGCCACTGAGATTTATTAAGTGACAAGTTTTAGTGCCTCTTGGCTGTTAGGCAGAAAACAAAAAATAGTAGCACATTAAACTTATTTGGTACATTTCCACCAGGGGAGGATTATTTAGGGTGTGTGTGGGGATTTCTGGCATCCACAAGAAAAATTCTAAAAAGGTATTTACATATTGTAGACTTTTACGTATTAAAATTATATCAGACGCTAGGGAATTGTACAGTAAGACTGACATTTTCTATCATTTCAAAGTCAATTACATATTTTTTACAGCACAATTTACAATTGAGTTACTACCATGTGCATTTTCAATGAAATGTTAAAATTGAAACAAATTAATACACACAAAGTAAACTGATACTTCATCATGTCAACTCCATTTGATCTTTTAGTTTTTTGTTCCTTGTTTGTCATGTTTACAAGTAACTGTTGTATTTGTGTTTTACTCGTTGTTGGCAATATTTTGATACATAATTTATGAAGCTTTGTTGATTATGATTGTATGGTATAGCTACATATGTATACATCTAGGATTCATAATTAACTTAACATTATAAGAAATTCTCGAAAAGCTAATAACACTTTCATTATGCAAGGTTCACTCATCTTTAAACCTACAAATCTGCAATAGCCTGAGGCCTTGGCACCGTTAGCTATGATAACAATGTATCCCCTTTGAGAATTCTGCACCCTTCCTGTCAATGAGTGTTGATCTGCACCTGATATACCCCCACAGTCTGCCACTGGGTTAATATTTTCGAGCCTACCTCTAGATCTTGATGAAAACAGATGTACTCCGCAGTCTGGGCTGTTATATTTTTTCACTGTTTGTCGTAGAGTTCCTAAGGCATATATACTAAGTATGTCTTATGTCATGTATGTGATTATTCTTTTCATAATTGCTATACTCTGTTAACTTTAATAAGGAAAAAATAACAAGTACGTAAAATACTGCTTCAAAAAATCCTAGTCACCCGAAGAGATGCATTTTTCAGTCAACTTCAACATATTATTTCATTTTTTGTATTTTAAGCTTATTGTCGCCCCACCAGCCAACACATCGTTGTACAATATATAATCAACGTACAATCTTATAAAGTGCAATGTTTAATACGTAATTAATGTGCTTGATCGTCATTTTGGATGCAAAATGTAGTCAAAATCAATTGGTGAACTTTCTTGTTGATCTTGCTTACGTGCGAGTAATTTTTTTAGATAATAGATACGTGTTGTTGGTAAGAATTTATATATCTTTAAATTGTTTAATTTTTAGCTTGATAGTAAGGACTCTGTGAAAAAAGTGCTGGCGGGAGAAAAGCCTGGCGTAGGATCAACAATGTAAGTGAAATACGTACTTTAACTGCTTATTCGCTCGGTCTACCATGACTTGTATACGTCATTATTTTCATTACATAAGAACAGTTCGCTTATTACTAAATCTTTTCCACTTACTGTTATGATTATTTTCACAAGATAGAAAGATTTTCTTCTTTCTTCGTTATTCTGTTTTTGTTGTTACAAAGTATTTGTTAATTTATGTGTCAGTAAAAAGAAGGAGTCGAAATCAGGAAAAGAAAGAGTGAGTGAAAAAGAAAACCGAGTCAAAGAATCAGAGAGCAAAAAAGATAAAATTAACGAGGTGAACTTTTATGACTTTTAACATGTCTTTTTATAACATGCGTTTGTTACAATCCTTACAAAGGAACGAATGCTCAACGCCATGAATCAATCAGCTCAAAAATGAAATGTATTCAAATTTCATCACGATATCAAAAAGACAGTTTTACAGAAGGAAATTAAACATTGCCTTTTCCCAAACATCTTTTATTACTTAAAATTACATAGGATGATGGTAGAAAGAGGAAGTCGAGTTCTGGTCGTTTAAACAGTAGTGACACGAGAATACGTAGTGAGGCCGTGTCCGACGGTAAGAATCACGTGGAATCAAAGGAAAGTTTCAGAGGTCGATCAAAAGAAAGAGATCGAAAAAAAGAAAGAAGCAGTAACAAACAAGATCTTCTCAAAGAACAGGTACGGAATTCTTTATAGACATCGCAAGTACCCAGAGCACAGAGCTGTTGTCAATTCAGGGGCTGAAGCTATTTGAAAAATTTTTATCCGAAAGTGGATTTCTCAACAAGTTTGGGTGGCTGCAGCCCCCCCCCCTGCTCGTACGTCTATGTTCCGTAGTATCGTGCACAAGCATAAATCGTTTTCAATAGTTGTTTCCATTACTCTGTGGTTGTATGTTATATGCGCTCCTACTAAACACTGCCCGTGACTGCCCGGGAAAATGAAATGATTGCTCGTTGATAAATAACAACATAATTTCGTTCTTTTTTTTGTATATGTGTCCAAACATCCAAACATAAAACAATTCTGTGGTATATATGTATAATCACAACGTTTAGCCTCGAAATTGTCTTTGATGAGAAGAAACATTCTTCGTAAAAATAATGTCGTGATTTGACATGAAATGTCGTATTGTACATAAGTGCCAATTATAAGTTTTTAGATTTGACAATATTTATCACATTAAAGGACGTTATTATGTACGACATTTATTGCTGGGTCTAACGTACGTATAATGTTTTGTTGTATGGTGTATTTATCGAATGTGTTCATATCTTCAAGGTCGCAGCTATAGCAGTTTCCAGCTACGTATAATAAGTATTTGAAAAGATGCATGGTAATAATCCATGCTAAACATAGCTAACTACTAAACAACATATTTCTTTTAAACAGGCACATGAAGTAAACGAAGAAAACAGTGCAAATAAAATTGAAAATGACTCTACTGATGCAGTGGATGGTGAGGTTGATTCACAAAATAGAAGTATTCCACGTCCTTCGTCTGCCAAAGGCCAAAGACGAAGACCAAATGGTGATGGTATGGAAGTATAGTATAAGTTATATAAAATAATGATTACGTACAACGTGTCTGTGTGATCACTAGAAATTAATGAATGTGTTATTGTTCATGTTGCTGACGTACTCTTTTTATCGCGCAATCTGAATGCAACTTCTATTTACGTATAGGAACTGCTTATGTGTTTTTCGTCTTGATATGTGATTATGTCATTTGCCAAAATGAGATATAATTTATGTTGAGATCACTAGCGAAGCTTATACACACGTAGCTATGTAATATCTTGATTAGCTACAGTACCGCTCACGTATATCTTAACACTTTTTTGCGTATCATACGGTAGGATACAAATATAATGTGCGTATATATGCGTAGCAAATACACTGATTTTGTACGTATGCGCATGCATCATTCAAGCTTTTTATACTTGAAGTTGTTACCAGGGTTGGCATATTTATCCAGTTATGAGTGAGATAAATATGTCTGGTAACTGCTAATAAAAAACTGGTAAATATGTCAGGTAATAAAAACTCTGGTGACTACTTCACATATAAATAACTTGAATGATGCATGCGCATACGTACATTTGCTACGAGTATCATACGTACATTATATTTGTATCCTACGCGTACCATACGCGTATCTTTTAACTATAAATATCCAATGTTCACGGATAGATAGACGGACATTTGTTCGAGTAAGACATCGTGGTTGGCCTGCGAACAGATCAAAGCTACAGTACCGCTCGCGTATTTGTTAACATACAGTACGCGTATGAAACGCGTATTATACGAAAAACATACGCGTGTGATACTAGAACGATACGCGTATCATACGAGAATGATACATGTATGATACGAAAAGGATACGCGTATGATACGTGTATGATACGAGAGCGATACGCGTATGATACGAGAGCGATACGCGTATGATACGAGAATGATACGCGTATGATACGAGAACGATACGCGTATGATACGAGAGCGATACGCGTATGATACGAGAGCGATACGCGTATGATACGAGAATGATACGCGTATGATACGAGAGCGATACGCGTATGATACGAGAGCGATACGCGTATGATACGAGAGCGATACGCGTATGATACGAGAGCGATACGCGTATGATACGAGAATGATACGCGTATGATACGAGAGCGATACGCGTATGATACGAGAGCGATACGCGTATGATACGAGAGCGATACGCGTATGATACGAGAGCGATACGCATATGATACGAGAGCGATACGCGTATGATACGAGAATGATACGCGTATGATACGAGAGCGATACGCGTATGATACGAAAGCGATACGCGTATGATACGAGAGCGATACGCGTATGATACGAGAATGATACGCGTATGATACGAGAGCGATACGCGTATGATACGAGAGCGATACGCGTATGATGAGAGCGATACGCGTATGATACGACGCGTATGATACGCGACACGCGTATGATACAAGAGCGATACGCGTATGATACGAGAGCGATACGCGTATGATACGAGAATGATACGCGTATGATACGAGAGCGATACGCGTATGATACGCAAAATTATGTTAACAAATACGCGAGCGGTACTGTACCTGTTTTGCAGTTTGAAGCTTTGTGCATGTTGCTGGTAGGATTTCCTGTTTTTGCGACATATTTATTTTGTGTTTTTATTTAGATGAATCAGAGGAGCAAATACCGTTGAAAAATAACGATGAAATAAATGGTGTACTTGATTCCAAAGACGTTCCTAACGAAGAACCTGAATTGCCAAAAACGAAGTACGTAAACATCACATACCAAGATGTTCTTCTTACTTCAAATGCATGCGTATAATGCAATTTAATTTTGTTGATTACAATTCCTTTTTGCTGGTTAAACTTCGCTAACCTTTAATTGTTAGTGACTTGTAGTAGTTATTTAGAAGAACTATAGCTGTTCTTAATTATTGTTGGCTTGCAATTTTTTTGATGGCAAAAATTGAGACAACACGTGTATTGATGATTGCTATAAGAAAGTATAGTGATGAACACTGTTGTAATGAACCAATTTTTTGTACTGTGCGAAGAATAAGCCGTACGCACAGATGCTATCATTTATAAGAGTAGGGTAATAAATATTTTCTTCAACTCGCATGAAATATTAGACTTGTTAACTTCAAATTACTTACTCGTCATAGTTTCTTCCTCTTGTATTCCCCCCCGACTAATGTTGAAAGTTTGCCTAACTTCACATTTTTTCCTGTTGGGGGTGGGGTGGGGTGGCTCCTATGCCTATGTAGGGAGGCACCTGCTGTTATGATCTCTGAAATTTTCGACAAAAAACTATTATTATATAACTATAATAACTATTAACTATAATAACTATTATTATTATTTTATATTTAACCAAAAAACTATTGTTGACCCTAAGAATTATTGTTTCTTATCAGCTAATGTCAAAAATCACATTGACAAATCAGTCAACGACCAAAGAGCTATTTTGTGAGCAAATGTCCTTTACTTTTTTCTAAATTTTTCATTCATGGGAAAGTTGTGTCGTGTTGACCATATTATGTAGACAGTAAAGTAATGAATTAAATACAGAAGCATATATAACGTTTAGTTGTAACTATGCTAGTGAAAAGTGTTAGCTGTACGAAACTTATCCCTTTCATGCAAAACAATCACGTGAAAATGACTGGTTGGGGGGTTGCCCTAATTTGGCAAGGATGTTGCATATAGCGACTTAGTAGGGGGGTTTTCCAGGAAGGTGTGTATTGTGTTAAGGTTGCATACACTAATAACGAAATCATTGTAGAGTTGAATTGCACAATAATATATCAAAGTCATAGTAAGTTGTATCTACTGTGGATTTTACTTTTTATGGAAGCGAAGGAATTCAGCTTATTTAGTTGAATTGAAACTACGTTCACCTGTATGTTCAAATTGAAAAGATTTTCATTGATTAAGACATACATTTGATGGTTTAAGGCGAAAATTAGCCAGACCGAGTAGTGCGCGTCCTGCACCACCGCGTAAAAAACGACAATCTGAAGAACAAGATGAAAGTTTAGACAAGTGAGTTGAACTATAAAACATGACGTGTAGCATTGGGGGTTTTTTTCTGGCTTTTTACTGTTGTTATTTTATTTGCTTCCTTTAATTTAGAGTCGCTTCATCATCCCAAGTTATCAATGTTATTGTGGACAACAATAAGGATGATGACGGAGATGATACGTTCTTAGTTGAAGAGGCTCCAGATGTTTCACATGATGTACTCCATGTAAGTATTAAATGTGAGGTATCCAGTCTGAGGTTGCTCGTAATACAGACGCGTTATGCTTATCATTTTGACGGGAAACGTGGCGTGACGTGCATATACTTCTTAATACTCCTGGATGAGCTTTGATTAGCTTGAAAAACATATATTTCTCACGTGATTCTTGTATTGTAAGAAGTCTAGTTTTTTGGAAGAATGGCTCTCACACATGCCAAGAAATTTGTTAGAATCGTAAATTTGCCTGATTTTATTTTTATATTTTTGGGTATTAATATTATCATGTTATTTCCATCGTACATTGTATGAAATTCTAACAGTACAACACAATGTTTTATGGCATTCGTTTTCAGACAATTTGTATTCTAGGGCTGATATTTGAGCATGGTGTTTTCTGATGAAAAGATCCTTAGTAATGTGTGTAAATTCTTCTTTCTTGCACTTAGAATGAAGACGAGGAACCGATGGTAAATGAAAAGGAAGATGAACACGGTATGTAGAAATACGGTATGTTTTTTTGGTTAATGCCACAGGCATGCTCGACAAATTTCAAGGAAATCCTTATTTTTAAGTTTTATTTGACCCTCCTACAGTTATTTTATTTAAATGAAGTCATTTTCAAAAGTTTAAAGTAATTGTTCTGTCTTTAACAACTGTGCCATAGTAAATATAATTACGTAAAGGAAGCTACAAATTCGCTTGAATGTGTTTAGTGTAGCGAGCGTTGTGTTTTTAAAATATACATACGTGGTGTGCTTGCACTATCTTTGCACTCATATCAAAACAGGCGTTTAAACTTCGTGAGTTTCGTAAAAAAGAGTTTCGCATGACTTTGTAGGTGCTCTTGTCAAGAAAATGTTGGAAACCAAAAAGGAATTGGAAAATGACAAACATTCTAAAGCGGAAACTACGGTAAAACCTGTTACATTACGTCATTGTTTGTATGTACGTACGATTCATTGAACTGAATGCGGAAGATTGAAAAGACATCTCCCGTTAAACTTTTCAGCCAAATTGAACTAATCCTAATTTTTTATCCACGGTCATAAAGTAGATGAAAGCGATTAGTATAATCGCTACATAAAATTGTCGGCTGGAAGTGGATTTTGGTATAAAGCGATTTGCTTTACTAGAACATGGTACTTTGGTTCATACAGATATTCGTAGCCTTGTATGTTTATCTAAAGGTTGCATTTGATTTAGTATAAAGGTGGTTTGCTGGGTTCTATCATTTCTAGAAATGCGTTTATTGTGAATTGCAGTGGAGACAAGTGAGTTTGTTGTAAAACATTCTCTGTTTTAAAATCATTCGATCTACAAGGCAAGAGATGTGATGTGGTGAACAAAATATAAGAACGTTATGTTAGATGATTGTTGCCATTGGCTGTAGGCAAATGGAATTTAATACTATTTCGAAAAATGGTGCGGTTCGAAGGGGCTTAACAATTTTTAAGTAGCGTAATTTCCATTGATGTAATTTTAGTCGAGACCAGTAATCAGTGATGCTCATCGTCGAAAGCAGCGCGAGCATGCACAAAAAGAGGTACGTAAAGAAGCGGAAATTGTCGTTCTCCTACATTTGTATATTTTGACACGTTGTGAGCGATGAGACCTTGACAGCTTCATACATGTCTCTATAGATTGAAAAATTACGTGAAAGTATTCAAACGTTGTGTCGTAGTGCCAATCCATTAGGTAAAATTATGGATTACATCCAGGTAAAATGGCTAATGTAAACTGTCAACAATTTGTCAAACTTTTTCTTTCTAAATGTTTGCTTTCGTTTTTCTTCTTTTTATTCATAATTCGTATTTGTATTCTTTGCTTGGTTTTCGTTCAACCTGTTATGTTCCATTCCAGGAAGATATGGATAGCATGCAAAAAGAATTAGAAATGTGGAAGGAAGAAAATAAAGAACATCAAATAGCTTTAAGAAGAGAGCAAAGGTTAGAAGTTTATTCGTTCTCGGATTGTTGTTAGACGCTCAACGATAGCTAAATGCTTAATAACCATTAACTGTTTAGAAATTTAGTTAGAAAAGCCAATTCTGCTTATGAAAAAGAAAAATTTGTCGTGATGAAGCATTTCTCAACGTGATACGTTTTTACTTAAATGAAGTAGATGATTAAGTCATTGCAACTTATCCCTGCAAAACAAATTACTTTGTGTGTAGATGTACTGTAAACAGTTAACTGTTAAACAGTTAACATGATCCAGAATTCCTTCGTAGCTATATTCTTCTTTGTTATGGGGAATTTTAAAAATTTTATATTTTCTCACTAAAACATCTTGTTTTATTGATTTTCTAGCAAAAATATCATGCTCTATTGACTGTTTGAATATGTGTTTGATTCATAAGGCAAAGATGTTGAATATTATCTTTTATTTTATCCATATGTTTTAGTATTACCGAACGCGAAGTTGAGCCTTTAAAAGTGTATTTATTTGAAATGGAAGCCGAGGTAAACGAAATGGTAAGTTGTACAATATGTGTGACAAGTCCATAGTTTGATTGTGTATAGAGGGAGGCCAGTTTTTATTAATATAAGTAGCTTAAGATATTGTGGAGAGTAAAAAGTAATGTAATCCGTCTTTCTTCCCGGTTCAACCTTATTGCCCTTCCCTCCCAATTTGTACAATGATCTCATCTTTTCAAATTGGAAGTTTTTCAGCCCTTTGGGAACAAGCCCCTCTCTCTCCCTCCTCTTATTTACGCTTTTGGCTGTTCCCATAAAAGAGGCATGAGAGAGGCATGGTTCGAAGAATTAATCTTAGATTCTTCATTAAAATGTTGCTTGAGTTGCAAACAACGGGAAACAACATCATATTTTTAGCTTTAAGAAATACCGCGCTTTTTATTGCCGTGCATCTGATGTATCAGTTTCATATATTTTTACTTCGATGAGTTTTGAAAGCATATTTTTTAATGAAAAACGAATAAGTTTTTCAGTTGACGAAAATCTCAGAAAAATTCTCTCGTTTCACTTTTTATAGTTTGAAAAAATCGGCACAGTGAAATGTAATATTCTTCGAAACGAGGAGAAAATTGAGCAGTTGCTCAGTGGAGTGGCAGTCTAAAGAGTAATAGTTATAACATACTGTTGCATAAATAAATATGTTCAATTCCTAATTTCACTCGACTGAATTAATATCATATGTAAAGCTGAATATGCTTGTTATTCTCAAATTTCCACTTTGTGATAATTGCATACTTGTACATATATTTAGATATGACTCACTTGAGAATTGCTCGTTTATTATTGTTGTACAGTTAATAAATTGTTGAAAATTTTGTTGAAACAACCGAATAATTTTGTTTTGTTAACTTACTTTTCTCGCAAAGAACAACTTTAAAAGAAACATACTCATAACAAAAGGTCCACGTTTAACTCAATATTTGAGAAACAAACCAGACAATTTTTACTCAGTAATATTTCGAATTTATTGTGATAAAATTTCGTGTCTTAAGCACCTTAACTATTTTAACTATTGAGCACTATTTTAGTGAGAATTTAACAAACAAAAATAGACTTCTATGTCCATGACGCTATCAACGATTGCTAATCATGGCGTCATGAGATGTTGAACGTTGAAACAACAGTATCTATTTTAAAAAAAACTTTTCGTGTTTTAATTATCATAATTTCAGGTGTTTCAATAATGCGTCCTTCATTTATATTCACCTTTGACGGAATCACCTTTTTTCTCGTAACGTCTCTTGAAAGAACCGTGATTGTTACAAAAGTTACACGTTCGTTCGTGTAGGTAAGGTTATTGGTTATTTCAAAAATGAAAGTTGTTTACTAAATTTTCTACAACTTTATGCAAACCGAGGTAAGCTGGAAAATTGGAGAGATGATCAGTGCAATCAGATTAATTTAATTTGGTGAATGACAAAGTTGCTGATGCTTGTGATCTTGTCAGTTATGATTTAATCACCATGACCAAGTCCCAAAAGCTTCTTAATCAATCCCAAATATTTTGTAGATCATTATTAATCTCGTGTTTTTGCCAAAATTTTAAATTAATTGGATTTTTTACGGAGCTTTTTTTCTCAAAGTGTATGGGCGTGTATTAGCAACTTACAAGAGGAAAGAATTATTCTCTATTCTCATGTCTACTTGTAATGTACATGTTATATATATACATTACATACTTGACCAGAAGGCTGCCCTTTCCCAAAAATTTTACTGCTATTTTTCATTTTTTTAATGTGTCGTCATACCCACAACTTACTCTCAAATTTGACGGTCAATGGACAATACCCACCTCCCCCCCCCCCGAACAAAAAAATTATGATTTCGATCCCTAAAATGGCAAACCAGCAGGTCGTTTTTTACTCCCACAATGTTAATGGCACTGCATTTAAATGTTAGTTGTGTTAAATTTTCGTAAGTTCTTAATAACATCCGTAGGGTGTAGGATATAATATTGATTTTAATGAGGAACAAATAATTAAGTATGACGAGCATGGACATTGTAAAACAACCTTGAGTCTTCACGTAATATGACTTGTGTCGTACGTACTTACATGCAATGCTGTATTGTTTATATGTTTTCGTTTGATGTTCATATCTCAACAAGTTGTGAATCTTAAAAGAAGATGTTTTGCAAACATTGAACAACAAGATGCATAATTAAATGTAGATATGATCTTCGCACATTGTTGGACAATTTAAGCAAAATTGTCTCATGAACCTGAAAAATTCAGGTGACTCAACGGGATTCGAACCCATGACCTCTGCGGTGCCGGTGCAGTGCTCTGACCAACTGAGCTATGAAGTCACACAGTGGTGAGCAGGTCAATTTTGTTGGGCTGATGTTTTTCTCGTGAAAGGAATGTCATATGAAAGAATGTTTCATGCAGTGCGGTGTCGGGATTTGTTTGCTCAACACAGAAAATCACTCACACAGTTTCGTTTTAACAATATTTATTGTCCCTCTCGCTTGAAACAATTACAAATGTGCTATCAACAGCTCTAACATGCTGTCCCCCTTTTTTTCTCTACAAGTGTTCTTGTTAACACTACCGGTACGAACCGGCCATTTCCGACTTTGGTCTCGCGCGACCCACGCGTTAACTACACTGTTTATACTTTCCGACACCCTCCCCCCATATGTCTCGCCAGTGACAAATGTCACTAACTACTATCCTCAAAGTTTGAGACTTCCTGCATCCTCTCTCTTGCCACTACTGCTGCGTTTCTTCTAGGCCGGAATTCTTTTGCGTCTGGATCCAGGGTATTGTTTTCTGTGGCTACTTTTGCATCTTCCACTCTATGTAGTTCTAATGGGAATAGATGCTGTGGTGCTCGGTCAATATGCGTTTTCCGTGTTTTAATCTTTGCTCCTCGAACAACTCCATCCCTTCCCTCATACAGTTCCTCTACGATACCTACACTCCATTTTCCTTGATTTCTTTCTTCTCCTTTTATTAGCACTACGTCACCCACTTCTGGAGATTTTCCCATTTTTCCCTGTTTCAGGTTATGTCTCTCTCTTAATCATCTTAGATACTCCCCCGTCCACCTCTTCCACATGGCTTTCTTACATCGCTGAATATGTTTTGCTCTTTTCCTGAACTCCTCTTCTTCACTTGTTTCATCATTTTCAATCACTGAGACGGACGGTTGGCCAGTTATCATGGCATTTGGTGTAAGAATTGGCAATTCGTGGTCGTCTTCCACATACGCTAGAGGTCTATTGTTTAGACATATCTCCACATCAAGGATTACCCCTTCCATTCTTTCCATGTGAGGCTTGATCGACCAACTACCTTATAAAATGCTTGCTTCACCAATCCTATCAGTCTTTCATACTGTCCACCCCACCAAGGGGCCTTGCTTAGGTTGAATTGCCACTTAATATTGTTCTTGGCAAGATAGTCATGAACTTGTTCATCTTTTGAGATTTTTCGCACACGTTTGGCTGCGGCCACAAAGGTCTTGGCATTATCTGAGTACACCTTATCTGGCTTGCCACGTCTAGCAACTAACTTCTTGAAGCTATGCATGAATTCTTCTGTTGACATATCTGGTAGCATCTCCAATTGAACCGCTCTTGTTAGGCTGCATCCCACGAGGAGTAGGTACGCTTTTCCTTCTTTACCTGCTCGTTTCTTATAGATGAACGGACCTGCGTAATCCACACCTATGACTTGGAATGGTCGTGATCCTTCTGTGCGGTCCTTTGGGAGGTTGCCAGTGGGTGGTTTGGCGAATGCACTCGCTTGGAACCTCTTGCAACCGTTGCATCTGCTTCTGACCTTTTTTGTGAGTTGTCGAAGACGTGGTATCCAGTAATTTTCCCTCACCGCAGTCATTGTCAGACTGACTCCCCCATGGAGAGTGCGTAAATGTTCGTGCATGACCAACTTCTTTGCTAATTCGGACTCTGGTGGAATGTAGATCGGGCATTCTCCTTGCATCCTTCCGCGACATTCCAGCACTCCTTCCTCATTTTTCTTAAGGTTTAAGCGTTGAGATTCTTCTCTCATCTGATCCGAGTTTTCAAAGCGCAGCTGTTCTCTTTTCAGCCACCAGAGAACTTGTGCTTGTAGCTCGTTAGTCGTGAGTGGACCCCATCGACGTTGCTGTTTTTTCTTGAGGTTATACACGAACCTGAACACCCATGCTGTTATTCTCATGGTTTTCCAATAGGGGTATTTCGCCAAGATTGCTGAAAAGCTGTCCTCCTCTAGTTGAACTGCAGGCATGAAGACTTCTTTGCATTTCTTTACTTCCGCTTCCGTCTCAACTATAACTTCTATGGTTACTTCCCTTGGCTATTTTTCAGGGTCGGGAAGCCATTTTGGTCCTTCGAGCCATTTTTCAGACAACTGATCTCCGTTACAGCCTCGGCTTCCAATATCGGCGGGATTATCTTTTGTTCCCACGTGCTTCCATGAAATGTAATTCTTTTCTCTAATCACCTTTACCCGATTTGCTACGAATTGCTTGTAATTTCCACTTCCATTTATCCAGTATAAGGCAACCATGCTGTCAAGCCATCCAACACAATGCCTTACAGGCAACCCTTCAAGAACGGATCGCACGTTGTCCATCAGCCTTGTCGCCATTTGAGCAGAGACTAACTCAAGTCTTGGAATGGTCAACCCTTTCTTTGCCAATCTTGATTTAGCTGTTATGAGTCCTTGACCGATACCCTTGCCTTGTAGGATAACTGCATACACGGCTGCTGACGTACCTTGACCACTAGCATCTCCAAATGCGTGCAAATCTATGGCTTGTATCCTTTCTAACTCCTGGGCCCTTCAATTATACTTGGTACTCTAGTACACCAGTTGCGCCAACGGTGCATCAGGTTATCAGAAAGTTGTTCGTCCCAGGGTAAATTAATTAGCGAATTACACTAATTGGCGAAACTAAACCGAGAGAATCAAAGATTGAAGCAATCTCGCTAAGTACTATCCGTTTTGTTACGTTTTCTTCGTTGAATTTTTCGGGGAAATTGACACCGATTGTATCTTTGCTTTTGTTCCAAGGCATGCCCAATAGTTTTGTCTCATTTTCTCTAACGCCCAGTCGTTGGTTAGCGTAACTTTGATCGACCGCTGCATCACTGACCACTGTCTCGCTCGCTTCCAATTCTTTAAGATTTGAGTGCCATTTGTGCAGAGTGAATTTAGCTCTATCAAAGATTTTGATTGCGGTTCCTTTCAACTGTTGTACTTCCTCCACCATGCACCCTCCCGTAAGCAGGTCATCAACGTACAAGCTATCTCTTATCTCAGCTACTTCTTTTGGAAACTCCTGTTCTTGACTGTTGAGATGTTGATTGAGTGTCTCAGCTAAAAGAAACGGTGATTGATTTAATCCAAACAGAGCTCGCGTAAATCGGTAAACTTCGACTTGCTTGGGGTCTTCTTTGCTCAACCAATGAAACCGTAAGACATCTCGGTCCTTTTGCTTTATCCTGATCTGTAAGAACGCTTGCTTTAAATCCGCTGAAAGTGCTACAGGCTTGAACCAATTGCTCACAAGAACATTCCACAAGAGATTCTGTAATATCGGCCCTGTTTCCAAACAGTCGTTCAATGATGGCGAGTCTTCACTTTCCTTGGCTGAGACATCATAAACCACGCGAACTTTAGTACTTTCTGCTGATTCTCTGACTACCGGTTTGTGTGGGAGGTAGAATTCACGTCCCTTTGCTTCATGTGTCACCTTCTCAATGATTCCTTGTTCTTCCTGTTCTTTCATTATCTGCTGGTACTGTTCAAAGAGTCTTGGCTTTTTCTCAAGCCTTTTGACTAATTTGCCAAGCCTCGCAAGGCTCCCTGCCTTATTACTTGGTAGACTGCTGGTGGTTGGCTTATATAAAAGCCCTGTCTCGTACCATCCTTCTGGACTTTGGATTAACTGATCCTTAAAATCCTGGTAGATTGTTTCATCTCCATTTGACTGATCTTCCAAACCAAGCACGTCTAGGTCGCATAATTTCCTGTAATCTTCCATAGAAGACCTTGCAAACAATGATTTCGTGAGATCCTCCTCAGTTCCTGGTGATAACAACGTCCAACCAAATTTAGTGAGTTCAGCTACTGGCACCAGGTTCACCAACGCAGGGCTCCGTAGCAGTTTTGATCTTAGCATAATCACTCGCACCCAGAATTAAATGGACAGGAAGTTGAGGTTTTGCATCAGTATCATCCATTTTGACCTTCTTGAGATGATCAAACTTACTTAAAACTTCTTCATATTTAGGATTGTCAACGAGGAGTAAGTTATTCCGGTCGACCTTTGTTACTTCAGTTTTGAGCTTGTGTTTCTCGTCTAAGTCACTGATTGTTACTTCGTGTACCTCGATTATACGGCTTGTAGACTGCATCATCATTTCTATCCTTTTGAACACCTTCCGCACCGGTCGCTTATTCAATCTCTCCACCAGCGCTCCTGAAGCGTACGAGCTCCCAGCCCCTGTGTCTAGAAGTGCTCTGCAAATAATTCCGTCAACTTTGACCAGAACGATTGGATATATCACCTTGTTCTCCCCCTTTGCTACCAGCATTTGTTCGGTTTGTGTTTTAACGCCTTCTTGCTCGTTTGGTCTTTTGTCGCAGATGGATGAGTGATGCCTTCTTTTGCAATGTTGGCATGTTTGTTGGCTACGACATTCAGACGCCTTGTGTCGTGGACCCATACAGTTAAAGCACAGTTTCTTTTCTCCAAGAATTCTTCTACGATCACTAACACTGACCACCTTTTTACACTCAGCAGATCGATGACTAGTATCATTGCAATATACACACCCCTTTATTCTCGACTCTTGTTGACGAACTTGAAAGCTCCTTGATTTGCTATGCCTGTCCTGAGAGCCATCATCTTGTTTGACTGGATTTCTCACCGTCCACTTTCTTAGCGCTTCGATGAACTCCGGAAACCTCCATTCTTGCCAGTCGTCATCGATTCTCACAAGATCGCTTCGAATTCCTTCTAGTTTGTCAATTGTCATTCTGACATAGCCTGATACTTCCTTCAGTTTCCCAAGTGTCTCGAGAGATTGTACGCTTGTTAGTAGTGTTTCATAAAATGCATGGATTTTTCCAGGCTTAGTTCCTTGAATGTTGGGCAGGTTGATGATGTTTTGAACATAAGCGTTGATGATTTCGCTGGTTTTGCCGTATTTAGTCGTCAAAATGTTCTTAGCTCGTTCATATCCCTCTGATGTGAATGGTAATCCATCGATACATGACAGCACCTTTGGTTCGACAAGCTCATTTAAGTATGAAAATTTGGTTATACTGGAGACATCCGAATTGTCAATTTCAGCAGTAAACTGCCCCCAAAATCTAAGCCAGTCCGTATGTTGTCCGGTAAACTTGGTAATAACCAGTTTCGGTAATTTTGTCGTCAATTTGGTGCCGCCATTTTTTCCGCTTGTGGACTTTTCTCGATTTTCAGACAAGGCCTTTTCGTGCTCCATGCGACGCTCAAATTTAGTTTGTTCTAGTTTCAAATGTTCTTCGCCCTTAACCCGATCTTGTTCGTGTTTCAACTCCCGTATAGCGTTCTCGAATTCTGCCAGTTTCCCTTCAATTTTCTCCGTCCAGTCTCGTACATTGTCTACGTTTTCGCCGCTCTCAAAGTTTAATTCCTGAATCTGCTCTTTTAAAGCGTGTACTTCTTCGGTTTTCCTTCTAAAGTCTTCCTCTGTCTCTCCATTCCTGCCAAGTCATTTTTCCCCAGGATATTTACTGTTTTCTCATTTGTGAACTTCAGGAATTGGATTTTCGTCTCGATCGCTTTTACTAGTTTATCAATGTTAATCTCGTCCCATCGGGGGTGCCACTTGTCGGGATTTGTTTGCCCAACACAGAAAATCACTCACACAGTTTCGTTTTGACAATATTTATTGTCCCTCTCGCTTGAAACAATTACAAATGTGCTATCAACAGCTCTAACATGCTGTCCCCCTTTTTTTCTCTACAAGTTTCTTGTTAACACTACCGGTACGAACCGGCCATTTCCGACTTTGGTCTCGCGCGACCCACGCGTTAACTAAACTGTTTATACTTTCCGACAGCGGTGTTTGAAATTAAATGTAGATATGATCTTCGCACTTTGTTGGACAATTTAAGCAATTGTCTCATGAACCTGAAAAATTCAGGTGACACAACGACATTCTTTCATATGACATTCCTTTCACGAGAAAAACATGAGCCCAACAAAATTGACCTGCTCACCACTGTGTGACTTCATAGCTCAGTTGGTCAGAGCACTGCACCGGCACCGCAGAGGTCATGGGTTCGAATCCCATGGTTTATCAGATAAGAAATTGGGGAAATCACATGCCAAGTTATGATTCAAATTTTTCGCTTACCGTCAAGAAAAAATCTACATGCACAATGTAGTAACTGGGTTTCCCTTCACACTGCAAAAAGTGTTATAGAAGTCTAGTGTTTTTAATCTTTTAGTTCTTGCAAGATGCAATTTTTTTTAGCAGCTGTTTCGTAATTGCAGATATATTAACGTCATTATGATAGATTTGATTAGATCAGGTATTCTTTATTCTTGTCATGACCAGCTTTACTAGATGAATGAATGACGATGAAAGGTCTATAACAATGCAATTCGGAAGTTTCTCATTTTTGGTGTAATAAAAAATAATCCACGCTGAAACGGAAATGAGTCTATGCAACATCCAAGTATATATGACACCGAGACAACGCTGGCTATAGCATTTCAAGAAGGCAACCATTCAGTATTCAGGCACTCAAGAGCGCGTAAATCGACAAAATGATAAAGATAAATTTGTATTTATTGATGGTCCCCATGCTGCTGATATTGAACGTCTTTGCTGCGATTAAGAAGAACAAAACAAAGGTTGGGATATTAAAATGATTTTTTGTTTCATTTTATCCATGACTTTAAAATTTTTGATTTCGGTTTATGTGCAATGTACATTGAAAAAGTTGTTAATATAAATGGCGATAAAATTACTTTTCCATGCATTTATTAATTACCCTTAGTAGGCAATATAACTGTATATGCACATTTTTGAGCGGAAACAAACAAATTGACATTATGTTCATTCGTAGAACCAGAAGTTGTTAATTCAGACAGTTTGAATACAAATTTGATCTTATTTCATAATGAATAAACTCGGGCATTCTCAACAAGTTCTTCATTCACAATAAACTCCACTCTTCATATGAAACTTTTAGACGAATGTCACCAAATTTCAGATTTAAAAATAATTTTTCATTAATGCAATTTTAAAGAATGTTTTATGCAGTGCGGTGTTTGAAATTAAATGAAGATATGATCTTCGCACTTCGCTGGACAATTTAAGCAATTGTCTCAAGAACCTGAAAAATTCAGGTGACTCAACGGGATTCGAACCCATGACCTCTGCGGTGCCGGTGCAGTGCAATTATGCTAGCTATAAGTAGAAGTGCTTGTTAAAACGACTGAATAGCAATTACAATGGTAAAGTTGAACATTTTTCAAATTTATTTCTTTTCAAGCATTTAACTATTAAATGTAAGGGAATGTAGCTTAGCTTAGGTCAGTGAGAATAACACTAAGCTTAGGATCAATGAGAGTAGGTGAATGAGACCATAGACTTAGTCAATAGACTCTATACCTTTGAAAAACAGTTCATTTACATCTAATTTTAAATTTTTAACACAATAAAATATTATTTCACATTTTTGAAGGATCAATGCTCAGCAAGCTGTTGTGTTCCAGGTATACCAGGGGTTCCTGGCATCCCTGGAGCACCTGAAAGAGACGGACTAAAAGGTGACGTGGGATCTCAAGGAGAAAAGGGTGATCATGGTACTTCTGGCGTATCTCCGACAAATGAAATATTTTTTCATAACTGGAAGCAATGTGCATGAAGAAGGTCTGACGGTAAAGATTTTGGATTGATTCAGGTCAGTTTGACTTCACATTTTTCTCAATTTTTATGGCAATGAGTTTACGCTTTTAATGCTAATTTAAGACTTTTACTCGTCAACTTTATTGTATGCAATGAATTTTATGCTTAGAATTGCTCATTCAAGAAAAAGTTCGACAACACCTCACTTCATGTATTTTATGGAGGTAACTTGCGTATTCAACGATGCTCGGCATGTTGCAAACGTTGGTATTTTACATTCAACGGAGTAGAATGTAACAACCCTTACGCAATTGATGGGGTATTTTACATGAAATCTGGAAGCTCACAAGATATCGATTGACATCGTCATATTGAAGGGTATTGTAACAAAATACATAAAGGAAATGTACAAATTGGTTTCTGGGTTGGTAATTGTCCTGGTTTTGGTAATGCAGATGCGCATAGTGGATGGAATTCAGTTTTTCGCATTGTGATAAGAGAAGTGCCTCCGCCACAAGATTGATTTATTTAAGTTCATTATTAAAATTTTTGCCAAACAATAAATTAATTCAATTGTCTACTCTTATGTCATAGTTTTTTCTTTAAGATATTCAACATCCTAAAATTACATTTCGTATTGAGATCGATAATCAGAACATTGCCATAACAAAACAAGAAGAAGTCGTTATAAAAATTTCGAACTTGTTTCGAAATTTCAAAGGTAATGCAATCCCTAACTTTTCTGTTTCTTAAATGACGTTAAACTGTTTGTTGATAAAAATGATGGCTTGGTTGACATGATGTAAAAGTCATAGAACATTTTTTTTCACGGAAATGAGATCACTCATTGGTAACGCGAAATCGAGTCTACTTGCATGTATTAATTTGTAACTTAGCTCGCTAAGTTACAAATTAATAGAGAGATCATATGAGCATGCGTTAAAAAACATCTCCTTATTTAATTTTCTATAGCAATCGAAAAAACAACTGAAAATACAAATTCCGAATCGCTAAATAAACACATACTCGCGATTTTATTATATGCACAAAAATATAACCTATAATTCTATGGCGATTGCTGATTGCCTGCAATCTCGCACGACGACGTTGTCCATTTTAATCCAATAAATTTACGTAGTCCAATTTACGAAAGTGGTAGTGGTATGCCACTGAACTGAATGCTGAGCTAACCACAATACATGTGAAACACGAGTCTACTGCGAATATACTCATGCAGTCATGCAATAGATATCTTAGACATTTTTGTGAAGATAGTTGTACCTTATCAACAATTGACTACTTTATAGGTAGAGGTAGAGCGAGATGGCCGATCTCCCAATGACTGCAATAATAAAAAAATTTTCCACATCTGTCACTTATACCAGTTAATGCTCGATCTTGATGACAGAAGGACAACTACAAATCCACCACCAATCACTCAATTCTGGTTGTAGTATTAATTTGTCTGCGGTCCCATCTTATATTGAAATAAGTATGTGTAGCCATATACAGAGATCTTCGAGTTTTCTATGACAACACTAATTAAATTGAGTCGTAAAGGTCATGCTCCGTAACAACAACTTATAAATACTTACAGGTTGTACAGTGAGTCAGTGAATGCTTATATAACTCTAGAATTTAAGTTTGTGGGAATCATTGTAAGCACAATCTGGTGTCAGAGTTGTCTTGTTTAGAACTATTCAACAAAGAAATTATTGTTGTCTTACATGATATGCGGCGTGATGCAATTTGCCAAGATTTGCTATGATTTAAAATAGTTGAAGTCATGTAACTGTAGATTTGAGGCGTGAATAACGACAGAAACTAACATATGAATTTTATTTTTCTTCATCAATTTTCCACAATATATGAATTTTTGAGTTATTAAATTTGTAAAATCAAAATGTTTCTTCTGAACTCCCTGAAATTTCATCGGTGCTTTGGGTCCGGAGTCATGTCATTGAGACCTTTGACTGTAAATCAGTAAATGTTGCTTATAAACAACGCAATCAATTTCTTACAAGGCACAAAGGCCTGCTACAGACTTGAATTTCTTTGCTGAGTCATAATGGCTTATTTATGTTTCTTTTTTGTTATGCGTGCACCCAGGCACGCAATTTCACTTGGAAATTTGGAATTTAATAAGAATATATAAATTTGTCGGAACTGGAAGTTTACTGCAACATAGAGTGCGTGTTGTTTTGCGAAAATGATGTTCCTATGCTCGATCATTTGTGTCAATTCGTAGACAGTGAATGAGTATTAGATTATCAACGTAGTTCCGTCCACAGCAGTCGCTTCTCAAATCATATCATGAATAATAACTTTTATTGATGTATACCAATGTGCGTTTTGACTTATATCGCTTATTTTCACAACAATAAAGCTGAAAAAAAATATCAAAATGTAATGTAGGAGCATACATAAGCTTATTATGCACTAGGAATGCAGAAACTCTTCAGTTAGTATAGACATTCCATCTTAATTAATTCCGCAAATGGTAACACTAAATGACTGGACTAAGTTAAATAGATATTACATGATCCATAGCATAGAAAAAATGCTATTGGCTAGCTTAAGTCACTTGATAGAATATTATTAGCTAACAGAATAAACAAGCAATGGCTGATCAATTTTGTTGAATATTTGTTATCGAAGACGAATTAAAAATCAATGTTTGAAAACGCAGTTTTTTCATTTTTTGCTTATATAGGTCAACTGCCTAAACTTATAAATGTCTTCATTTGTCCATTCAGATGCAAATTCAGGTAAATATTACAATATATTCCCCCGCCGTTTCGTTTGTAAATTAAAAACACAAAATTTCTGTGTAGTCAATTTCGTGCGTATGTCATCTTAGAGATCATAACTCTCGACCGATGAAATCGCTCAAATTCTTATGGTTATTTTATAATTTTACGTAATAGATACTTAATTGTCTACTGCACGGAATGGAAATATCAATCAAAAAAATGGAAAATAGATAAAGACTTCAACATGACGCACTTCAAATTGGTACAGTAAGTTGAAACACAAGGTTGAAGAAACATATTTAGATATTGTGTCAAAGAAAAAATATGAAACTTATATGTCATTGCGTGGTTCCTAAAATTAAGTGAAAGCCTTGCTTCATTATCCATTCACGCATTAGGTACTCGCTCTGCGCCTGTGTTGCACTTTTGAGTTGAACTAAAAGTTAGCGAATTAATTTTAATCGAGCACAGCGCTCATTTTGACCAAAAGTATTTTTCATCATCTATTCAGGAATGTTGCTGTCGTAATGAATAATGACTTGACATCCGAAATTGGACACTGTACATTATGTCTTAACAAAAATATATAACGATTGTTTGTTTGAATTGCGCATCCTGTGGTAATTTTGCAAAGCAAAACACTGAGGTTGTGAGATGAGCATTGACGTAAAGTGACGCAAGCATGGCATTTTTGAAATAGCGACATAAACACCAGTTTCCTCATTGAACAATATAAAAAAGGCTTTTGCTCGGCTGGGTTTGTCTAAGAAAAATCGTCAATTGTCAAATCCTTGGTTGGGATTGTTTAGTTTTGGAATCAACATCTGCGAACAACTTGTCAAAAATTGTTTAAGAAAAAATGGGACATTCTTTGAAAGCGATAACTTTGTTTTTTTTCTACAATCGGTACTTATTGAAGTCTTCATGTGCAACATCGTAAAACGAAAAGCACCGGATGGAAAGCTTTACGTATTTTCAAAAAGAGTAGGATGTGTGTCCGTACAAAGTGCAAATCCTTGTAGATTGAACTGGAAGTTAAATCCATACACACGCCAAAGTTTATACACAGCAAAATGCTATCATTTTACGTGCAATCAATATCTATAACCGACTTGGTATTTCATCAAAGTGTACAAAGGCTGTAAGAGAAGCCTTATGTTCACAAGTGACACCAAAATGTTCTGAAAAAGACTACAGTCGAGATTATGGGGACGTCACAAGGCTGTGTAGCAATGTTTATTCTCGTTGTCCTTCGGTTGTAAAAAATAGTCTGAGGAGAAACAACTTTTGCAAGAATTTCAAAAGGGCAGACGTTCAAACGGTCAATGTGTCGCCAGCACTACACCAATTGCTGGTGCTTGTCAGCAGCCATTATACAAGGTATATGTGAATAGTTAATTATAAATACAAGTCTTAAATATTTTGATTAATATTTTTTACAAATAATACATATCAGCATTAAAAATCTATGAATCTAATTATAATCTGGTAAATTGTCATTTAAGGAGGCTCCCTGCAGTTGTTATGGAAGGACTGGTGACAATTTGCATGTGCATATTGTACCCATGTCGGGTGGATTTTTTTAAAAAAAAGCATGGTGGCGCTGACTTTATTGTAGATATTTTTCGTTACCCCTTCGTTAAATTTTGTTAAAAGTTCGTGCAGATGTTTATTACAAGAAAAATATAACATACGCAAAATAGAACAAAATCTACAAATAAGTTTTCATGTCCTCAAAAATTATTTATAGAATTTTTCTAATAATAAACATAATATTTCTTGAATAAATAACAATCGTCATGCAAAAAATCAGAAAAATTATCCGAACTGAAAAAAAGATACGGTCAATTCTTTAAAAACTAGACGATAAAAATGTAAAAGAAAATGAGACATGGTTGCTATAACAACGCAAACAGTAATCCTTTTCAGCATCTTTAGACGTTACTGCCATTCTGGAATAAGGCTACCTGAAAAACTCGAATCTCGTGAGAACTGTAAGGAGCCTTCTTAATCAGAGTTTGAAAAGCCGGATAATGCTTTCGAAGATTTGTTGTTAATTTTTTGTCTCTAAGAGAAAAGTGTAAACTCTGTTTATCTTTTTCCGAACCTTTGCTTTGCAAACGAGGAAAAAAAAGAAGTTGAAGTTTTTATTTGAGAGAACAAAAACCATTTTTGGTTTTGATTTTGATATTTCATATGCCCCCTTAATAGTGTTAAAATGACAAGATTCGTGGTTGTTAGCTGCTGGAGTGAATAAAGAATCTTCAGCTTTATTTTTACATTTAAGCATACTTATTGCATTCTCATCATCTTTTAGATCTCATAAGAATGGCTTTCAAAGCCTTTAGTTTGCCGATAAATTTGCAACAGACAGCGTATTTTCGATCGGTGCGTTTCTGCAAAAAATTGTTGTTTCACAGATTTGATTAATTAGCGTTCTCAAACCATGCAGTGAAACAAAATTTCACCCAAATTTGATAAGATGACTTTAGAAACTAGAAATTTTTCAGCGATAATGAATGCCTTTTATTTACTTTCAGATGACGGCAGAGTTCTTTGAAGATTATCAAAAAGCATCTGTTACGGTCCAAACATCTTTGAATACCATTTACAATGTGCGAGATAATAATGGAAAAAGAGTTTTTTCAGATACTTGTGCTTCACAAATTACACAAATTGATTGTGTGCCAATGTACTGTTCGGCAAATGAAACAGAGCTCTTGGTAAATTTAGATAAGAAAGATTGCAACAAGCTTGTCGACTCCTGGTAAGTTATCTCTGTGTATTCTTTGTTTGTTAAATAATAAATGCACATATAAAATTTTCTGCTCCTCATTCTTTTAAAAAAAGCAGCTTGTGGACATATTTTTAACATAAAATTACTCTCTGTATAAATGAAGGTTTTGGTTACAAAACTTTAAGTCAAGGACTCCTTCGTAAGGAAATATCATAAAGTAGTCTTATCGTTGTACGTTGATTGATTGATTGTTAAATCATTTCTCATAAAATTTTTCAGTTTTGACGAACCATCCAGAAGATTGTCGATTTCACCAAGTATTCGCATAGTTTTGAATACTTTAAAAAATCAGCTTCGCTTGAGCTGCAACAAGTATCCTGCATCTTCGTCCGATCTACGGCCTGAACCCCCAAGGATTGGTGAAAAGACACCAACTACAACTGGAAACACACCAAAACAACGTGAAAGCCTTCCAACAGCAAATAGAAACAGAAAAAAAGAGGGTAAAAACACACCAAAGGGAAGTGGAAACACTGTGTACGGAAGGAATGGAATTCTTTCCCTTTTCTTTTTTGCACTCTTGAATGAGATTTTGATGGCTTGAACTTTAGGTGTGACAAAGTATTTATTGACTTTAATTTAATGAACATGTACACTTTTTTGTACAAAATTGTGGCAATGCAATAAATTTAAATGTTTGTCTTTCAACTCATTATATTTTGGTAATTTTTCATGACTCATGCCCGTATTCTAAAAGTTCTCTCACACTCACACTCACTAAAAGCTCACTCAAACTCACACTCACTCTCACTAAAAGCTCACTCACACTCACTCTCACTAAAAGCTCACTCACACTCACTCTCACTAAAAGCTCACTCACACTCACTCTCACTAAAGCTCACTCACACTCACACTCACTAAAAGCTCACTCAAACTCACACTCACTCTCACTAAAAGCTCACTCACACTCACTCACACTAAAAGCTCTTTCACACTCACACTTACACTCACTCTCACTAAAAGCTCACTCAAACTAACACTCACTCTCACTAAAAGCTCATTCAAACATAATGGTTCAAAGCTTAGTAAATTATTTAAGGAACCCTTAAGAAACTGGCAAAGTGCGGCAACAAAATTTTACCAGCATGACAAATATTCCCTAATTCACCGTGACTCCAAGTTACGTTTGTCGCAGTTCCAACGTGTGATGAAAGGTAAAACTATTGGCATCGACGAACAAGCCGATCATCTTAGAAGTGCCCGCATTCAATACAATCGTGACGTTTTAGGCTGACAAAATCTTCTATTATACTGGCAGGCAGACAAAAAAATTATTAAAACTAAAATTATTAAAACTATTATACTGGCAGGCAGACAAAATCTTCCCTTACGAGGCCATCGTGACGACTCAAAGTATTTTCTATCTTCTAATCCTGGGAACTTTCAAGCCTTTTTGAATTTTAGAGTAGACGCGGGTGACGCGAAACTAGAAAAACATTTTGAAAATGCAAGTAAGAATGCAACTTATCGTTCGAAGACAATTCAAAACAAGCTGATAAAGATCTGCGGGGAACAAATCAAAGAAAAGATTGTTTCTGACATCAATTCTAGTCAATGCCCAATTTACTCAGTCCTTGGTGATGAGGCAACAGACTGCAGCAGTATCGAGCAGATGCCAATTGTTGTAAGGTATGTTGACTCAAAGCAAGAAATTAATGAACGATTTATTAAATTTGTTGAGTGTGAAGGAATGACTGGCGAAGCGCTAGCGAAGAATATCGAAGATACTTTAAACGAAGTTGAGCTACTACTTTCCAACTGTCGTGGTCAGTGCTATGATGGTGCCAGTACAATGTCAAGCAAATCAAAGGGAGTTGCTGGTCGTATTTTAAAGAAAAATCCAAAAGCTTTGTATATCCATTGCGCTAGTCATCGATTGAACCTTGTTGTTGCTAAAGCATGTGGTGAGCAAACTGTCAAAAACATGTTGGGGCATGCTCAAAAGATCTTCAGTTTCTTCAGCCCATCCCCCCTACGAATGCAGTGCTTGAGGCAGAATATGGAAAAGTCTGGGTTACGTCGTAAAAAACTAGGAGCTCCATCCACAACGCGTTGGGTTGAACGGATACGTACACTTGATGGATTTGTGGAAGCATTTGTACCTGTTTGTCAAAGTTTAGAGTACATGAAGCTCAATATGAATAATGATTTTGATAATTCAAGTAGGGACGCAGAGGGATATCTTCGTTCCATAAAATCTTTCGAATTTATTGTTAATCTTGTGATTACATCAAATGTTCTGCATCACACAATGTCGTTGACTGTCCAACTGCAGCAAAGGATGATCGATATCGCTGAATCAATTAAACATATAAGTCTTTTGAAGTCACAATTAAAAATTTTACGCAGCTCAGCTGATACAATTCATGACCAATACTACGAAGAAGCAGTGGATTTAGCAAACAGAGTAAACGTTGATGAAAAAATTCCTCGACTTTGCAATGTTCAGACAACTCGTGAAAACTATCCTGCACATACAGCACGTGAATACTACCGCATGAAACTAACCATCCCTCTTCTTGATCACTTGATTGAACAGATGGAATTTCGGTTTTCTTCAGAGGTGTGCGATATTTATCGTGGATTCTATATTATACCTAGTATTTTTCTCAATTGCAAGGACGTTAATTGGAAGGAAGAGTTTATGAAGTTTGCTGTTGCATATAAAGAGGATATGCCACACTTTCGGAAAATACATGCTGAATTAGGATTGTGGGAAACAAATTGGAAAGGGGGCTTTGAGAAAGTTAAGTACGATTCAATTGCCGACACGCTTCGAACTTGTAACAAACTTGCGTTTCCAAATATATTTACAGCACTTAAGATACTCGCTGTTGTGCCAGTCACTACATGTGAGTGTGAAAGATCCGTTTCTGCCCTTCGTCGAATGAAAACTTGGTTACGTAGCACAATGATCAACGAAAGGTTAAATGGATTAGCCCAAATGCATATTAATGATGATATTAAGTGTGATGTCGAAGAAGTGATTAATACCTTTGCTAGACAAAACCCAACGAGGATGCAATTTCTTGATATCCTGGAGGATAAAGAAACAGATGCTTGACGATGAGCTCCATGAGAAATTCTTAATGCTGATAAACAACCTACATTTTCTTTGAGAGTTATCTTGTTTTCAGCCGTTATTGAGAGGACGAAGACCACGTTTAAACATCGATTTTCTTAAACATTTCACCTTTGCTGTGGTTGGAAGAAGACGATCTTTCAACATTGCTTTTATAATTGTTGTCATCTTTGCTGCCGTTAGAAGAAGACCATCTTTGAACATTGCTTTTATTAAACTTTTCATCTTTTTTACCGTTGGAAGAAGACCACCTTTGAACATTGCTTTTATCAATGCTGTTATCTTACAAAAGACGGCTCATGTTATTTTTTCGATAAAATTTACGCTTAAGATTTTTCTGTCACCTTTCCCAAATCGCTGGAAAATGCTTCTCGGATAGTGAAAATTCAAAAATTTTCTGGGGGAGCATGCCCCCAGACCCCCCTAGCGGTGCCTCACGCCTTCGGCGCTCGCAATGCATCGGTCAGCTAAGGAGCTGGATCCGCGCCTGAAGCAAGTTATTATACGGTAAAACGTTTTTAAATCACTTAAAGCTTCTTCGTAAATGTTCAAGATTCATTTATCTGCAGTTATCGAATGTGTATAACAGCATATATTTACTTGAAATTAAGATATTTTTAAACAACAACATTTGAAAACCAATTAAATTAATGTCTCATAATGCAAAACTCTCATTTTGAGCTTCCATTGCTGGCAAGACAGATGTAATTCACAAAGTCACAAACATTTCATTTGGTAATTCCATTTGTGTTGCGAAATCTATTTTAATATAATGTAATGTACATCATGGATCATGGTGCAATGTTAAAGACTAACTGTAATGTCTAATTCTTTCAACACCACAAAGAGAAAAAAGTCGGTTGCTGATTATCGAAAATTAAAGAGAGCTAGACAAGAAGAATTTGCAAAACTTGGGGAGTTTTTCTTGATTACTATGAACCTATACAATATGACCCACCATGCATTTTGTCACAAACAACAGAGGAGTTAGAATTAAAACTCAGGGAAACGCCGAGCATCAGTGAAGTCCTTAAACAAGTGCATGCGCAAGAAAAACCTGATTTGATAGATGTAAACGATCAAGATGAGCAAATTTTCAAATCAATCAAAGGCAATGATTCTGTTGGTGAATGCCCTAAATTTGACAGCTTTGTCAATTCAAATGTACTTAACGAAGGTGAAGGCATCTCAGAATCTGCTGAAAATGAATTGAATCGAAATATTTCTATTGATACGAAAGAAAACACATTTGTTGGTCTTAATCTTAGCATTAGTGAAAAAAGGCGTTTACTTAAAATGAATTCATGCCAACCATCCCAGTTTGTTTTGAAACAAAGGAGGTTAGTACAAGGAGATCGCACTCTTTATTGCTCCCAGCAGGTTTTGTTCCACGATGATGGAACAAAACAAATCCTACTCTCTAGGTGAAGACAGCTTGTTTTGCATACCATGCATTCTGTTTACAGATGTTACGTCTAGGGGAGAAAATATTCGGTCAAATCAAGAAAAAGCTTTTTGCAAACATTGGTTTCTCCAAATGGAAAAAGCAATATATTAGAATTCTGGATCATGAAAAATGCAATTCTTATCTAAACGCAAAAGTTGTAGAAGCTCTTTTCCTTCAAGAAAACTCAATATCGTATCAGTTTCATCACCAGTGGAAAATCGAGTCTGAAAGACGTAAAAAGGAAGTTGTTTTTCACAAAACAGTTTCGAAACGTGTGATATATGTTATTGTGTTTCTTGGAAGAAGAGGGCTTTCCTTTAGGGGTCACTGTGAATCACTAACAAATTTCTATCTTAATACAGGAAACATTTTGGAAACGCTTATATTATTGACAGAGTACGATCAACCAATCAATGAGCATCTTGAGAAAGTTCGTGATCACCAAGCGAAGTAATCGACAAAGAATGGTAGTAAAACTGATGGAAAAGGAATCAAAGGACGTGGCTCATGGCTAACGTTTTTGAGCAACGATATTCAAAATAAGTTAATCAATATCATTGGTAAAAAATATCTTCTGCAATTTTACAAAAATACGCAAATACAAAAAATTTTTGGAATTGCTGGATCTTTAAGTCGATATCTACATAGCGTAAATGCTGAGTTTGGAAAAGCAATGGATATGGTTGATAGCTCAATTTCTAGAATTCAAATCATACGTGACAAACCAGAAAAAATCATTGATATTTCCGATTCTTTTGCGTTAGATGTTGAATGGAGGTCTACACGACCACGTCGTCGACGACTAATGGGCGGAGAACAAGCCAGAGATGATTTGGCAGATTCACCAGAAGCACAATGGAGGCGAGACACATTTTATAAAGTGCTAGATTCCATTTAATCTTCAATAAAGAATCGTTTTCAAAAGAATCGACCACAAATGAAATCTTTGCTTTATTCGCACCTAATTAATTTGACGAGCTCTCGAGCAAGTACAAGACATCTCACGATCTTCAATCTGCAGTGAAAGCCTTTTGTGATGTGTATAATTAGATTCCCAAAGATGCCCTACTGAACTGTTAAGCTTTGCAGAAACATTTAAAAAAATTTCACTGTTCTCAGTTTACAACTCAAAGTGACCATGATCATAATAGGCAGAACTTTGAAAATATTAATTTTGGTGATGGTGATGATGATGATGAAAATTATTCTGATACTGAGATAAGTAAGCATTCAAACAATGCGTCAATTACCGAGAAGGCTAAAACTCCGTCATTTTTAGATGCCTTGAACCTTCTTTGTTTTCCAAAGTACCATTTAGTGGACGCATACCCAACATTATGCAAAGTTTATTCAATTGCAGTGTCCATACCCATTAGCTCAGCAACTGCTGAACGTTCTTTTTCTTCCCTGAAGAGAGAAAAAACGAGGATTCGATCTTCAATGGTACTGGAACGCCTGGAATCAGTGCTTTCAGTGGAAGTTGAAAAGGAAACTCTCCTCTCTATCGACAAAGATAGAATAATAACTTTACTTGGGAAAGCCTCCCCGACACTTGCAAAGGCATTAGTATAAGTATATTTTTGTATGAAAAACAAGTAACGTAACAGACATATAATGGCTTGATGATACTTGGTTTTTAAGTTACTTTCTTTTTTATGAAGATTCCTGTTTGTGTTTTATAAAATAACTAAAATACTTGAAAATACCTATAAGAACAGGTGAAAGGGGCGTAAAATTTGTTTTGGCCACCACAGTAAAAACTATGCCACCACGCCACTGGTGCAAATATTCATTCATAGTGCAAATATATTCATGTTAAGTTAACAAAGTTCATGCTAAGTTGGCTAAGTTCAAAAATTCATACTAATTGCAATAATTCATGCTAATTGGAATTCATAGTCTACAAGAAATACATCTGAAAAATCGTACGGTGAAACTAAACGTTGTATAACCTAAAGCACAGTATAGACACAAACAACAGTCTCACTCCATTGTGCAACTTGGTGCTGTATATTTAATTAGATTACTGGTTGCAGATAGCCACTTCAGCGCTCCTATTGGCCAAAAAAAAGCAATTGACTGGCTGCCACTATGCTAATGACATGCTTAATAAGACATGCGCTACCCAAAAAATTTCAATAGAGTGGAACTGCTGTTTTTTCTGTACTGTGTCTAAAGACAAAATATTATAGAAAGGAGTAATTTCTCAAATACTAAACGTTTTTTAAGAAGGGCCATTTATTGAAAAGTGATCTTCTTACTTGTCAATGATCCAGTGATATGCTTCGACCTTAAAAACAGCACATGTTTTTCATTGTCAAAGCGAGGTGGACCTCCACTTAGTCACGGCACCGCATATGAATGTATAAATCCCTGGCCATTTAACTGAAGGGTTTTTGTGAGTTAGATCATTAATCTTGATGATATAACCATGTTATTATTTAATATATAATTCCTTCTATAGTTGATAGTGGACAAAATGCTATGTCCAGCCAATAATGTAAAAATATATAGTAAAAAACAAATTTCGAAGAAACAAAGCTTCTTAAGATTAAAAAATATGAGTCAGAACAAGACGAGAAGTAAACTGAGAATTTTTGACTTAAGTATGCTCAGGATGACTTATATAGTCGAAAAGTCACAGTTCACTGTCTTGTTTCTTCAGAACTTTTTTTTTGCTATATGTTGACAGTAGAGTCTAAATGTCTTATAAGAGGTGATAACGACATCAAGACAAAAATTTTATAACGGTCATTTAGTATTTATAAACAAACACAAGGAAATGAGAGATATAGTCAATAGTATATTAAGAGTAATGACACAAATATTTGAATTTCGTACATTGCTGAAATTTTGTAAAAAAAAGTGTACATTAAATTATGGCTATTAAATTTTTTTCATTTCACCTCTAGGTCAAGCTATCAAAAGCTCTTTCAAAAGTGCAACGAAACAATGGACATGATTCCCTTGCTTCCGTACTCCCTGTTTCACTTCCACTTTCAGTCGAACTACTCGATAGGGGGGCTGGCTGCAAGTCAGAGGAAGTTGCAGGATATTTGTTGCAAGACGATTGAAGTTGTTTTTTCACGTTATTCAAAACTCTTCGCATGCTAGATGATTGCGACAATTTTCTGAATGTTTTATCAAAACTAAAAACATTTCATGAAACAAAATTTAATGAATTTAAAAATAGGCGTGCAGAAAATTTATGGGCATGGAAGAGATATTTGATGCTTAGAATTTATAAACTACAAATATACAATACATTGACATTAATTATTAAACTTACCAGGTGTGAACTAACTCATTGCAGTCATTCTTGTCAAATTTTACTAAAAGCTCCGTTTCATTAGCAGAACAGTAAATTTGCACACATTGAATTTCTGTCATTTGTGAAGCATAAAAATCTGAAAAAATCCTTCTTCCATCACTATATCGGGCATTACGAATAGTTGTTAAAGCTGTTTGGACTTTTACGGGTGCCTTTTGGTAGTCTTCAAAGAACTCCGGTGTCATCTGAAATAAAAATCAAAAAAATATTTGTGTGACAAATTTCCAGTTTTTAAAGTAAACTTATCAACTTTAAAAGTGCTATCGTGTCAGTTTATCAATCGATGCAATAGCTTGTGGCAAAGTTGATTGATAAATGCTAAAGCATTTCCATTGCCCATATGTATAAATGACTGATTCTTAGCCAACTAGAAACCTGCAGGGTGCATGAAAAACCAAACAAAATTAATCCCTCGTCCAAAACATATATCTAAATCTTATAGAACAAGGATATGAATAATATTTTGCATTAAGGATTGATTCGTGTAATGTAGAGCAAAAGATTCTTATATAAAAAAACATCTAGTATTTGTGGAATCACAGACATTTACATCTAATTAGTACGCTTTCTCTGCCTTTCTTGTTTTATATGTTTTTGTGCTCAAATTGATTATCTGATTTGAGTATTTGATGACTTGTGTATGGCCATACGGGACTTAAGTGTATTTCAAAAATTATTGCTTCTTTTTCATTTGAGAGTCAAAAAATCTAACGATCATATGGATATAAATAGTGTGTTTTAAATGCTCAAGTGTCCAGAAGAACAAAATGCTTTCTTTGCAATGTATATTGGCAAGTGTTTAAAGTATCACTTTCGCAAAAATTGTTATTTGCTATATTTAATTCAAGTGTTATTTCTAACAGATCATGGAAAAAAGGTTTTAAGTTTGTCAAATCGTTCTATATATTTATATCTGTTTAAATGTGCTCCTCTTTATAGACCTTGTCCGTCGTTCGAAAAGTCTGGAACGATATTTTTTTGTAACGCCATGCAACGAATTCCTCAATACAAGATATATTAATACCCGACGTCACATTATGATGTCATACTCATGTGAGTGGATGGTTGCTGAAGCAGGTGAGCTAGGCTGAGTGCCTTGGAGTTCAGATTCATCGTTATACCTGCTCTTTACGAACCTAACCACCACAAGTCTGCACCTGATCACATCAATTAATCGGCGGAAAAGGCAAAAAAATAATGTTGTTTACTCTGCAAACGTACTTCGCTAATGATATACACCTCACTGTATCCTATTATTTAATACTGCATGCTAACTTCAGAGGGGTTTTGTGCCCAATTCTGCCCACCGTTCCTTGGCTATTAACCTTGGTTATTGCATGACCTGATTATAGTAACTACTATGGATGACGTCAGAATTGGCCTGACCAAGCCAGGTTCATCAAAAAGCAACTTTCAACCGCCATACGTCAGACATTTCACCTAGTTTGTAATTTAGCAAATAAAATTTTTGGTGATAGGGCACAGTAACAAAGCAAAATGCTTTGTTTGCAATATTTTTTATCAATCAAAACGCTTTGTTTGCAATACTGTGCAAAATATCTAATTGAATATTAAGGCTACGTGTCTTAATGTAAAATGCAATGATGTTTCATAAATATATGTGTTGGAAAATTTGCATTTCGAGCATTTTCATTGCGGATACATGAAGTTCAACACACAGTCATATAAATTCGTACATGATATGTTAGTTTTTCTACACAGCAAACAGCAAATATCTTCCTATATTAACTTGTGCAATCATACCGTTTGAATCAATATTTTCATTAATCATAAGACGGCATATTATAATTTATTCACATAAGAAAAGACACACATGAACAATGGCGCACTTTATTTGCCTTTAAAATGTTCCTTACCATGGCAAATATTTGTAGAACTTTTGATTTTACTATGACCGTCAATCAACATTGCGCAGTGTATGCATGAGTGCAATTAGAACAGAAGGTCGAAACTTGTAGCTAGATAAAGCATGGTTATATCGCGAATATAATCGTCGAATGATCAATCATCGAAAAAACAGTTTAGGCTCAGTGATTAAATGGAAACATGTTTGGACGATGGTGATTGTCGAATCGATCGTTGTGATAGAAAATAGTTTTCCGTTATTTTTACTGGAAACCAGAAGTCGGATGATTTGCTGTTCAAATCTCACTAAAAATTATTTATACAATGAATTTATACTATAATAAAACCGAAATAAGCATTGTATCACTAATTCTTCAAACAAATAGGTATTGTAGCTGGGACATCCTTCAATGATTTATGACCAACGTTTATGCGAAGCTCAAATACCCGCTGAAAATATTTTGTTGAAGCTTTTAGATCATACAGATTTTTTAAGAAATATAACCATCTAGGTAGCTCTAGGAGACGTGTGTATGCTATAGGATTAATATGTATTTGTTGTGTCTTACGCAACAATTGATAAAAGGAGTAATCGCTTGCAATGATTTCGTGCAATGAACACTCATTTTTATTGGAATTTTCATAGCGGATGCATGAATATCGACATTTGGCTCAAATATATACAACTCAATATCTAGCTGAATCATACAATTGTGTAGCTAGTAGAGTACAACTTCAACTAATTCTGCCATAGTGAGACACGTCAAAAACAGCGGGTATTTTCAATGCAGTTTTCATGGGTGAAGCTTAAGAATACGAAATTTCATACAACAAATGTAAAAATAGGCAAGCTATGCGTACACGTGGTAGCCTATCAAGTAAATAGGGCTAAATGAAGTAAGTAATATTTACATAATTCAAATAAAATTGTATATTTGATATCATTTATATTAAACTCGTTAAAGATTTAAAAATTGATTTTAGTCATAGGACTATCGCCAGACAGCAGATTCCATTATATATATATGAGTTCTAACTTCGCCAGCCAGACTGCATTTCAATAATAACTTGACTTTCAGATTCTACTTTTTTTATAAAGGTTTGTGAAAAGTAAGAATTTCGTTTGTATAATCGATGAATCGAGCTCATGTTTAGTTCCACTTGACTGAATAAATAACAACAGGCATTGTAATACAAGTCAACTTTTCAATCGTAATGTTTTTAGTTAATGTTTCTCAAAATAACAACATTTTTACAGGATTATGTTACCGACGATTCTTTGCTTATTGTATATAACTTCTGCTTGATCTTTACACGCAAACAGACGCTTCACATTTCACATATAGCTTATATATTACATACGTACTATGATATGTATGTGTGCTTGGATTCATTGTTATATTGACCTTACGCCCAGAACCAGTTCACCCTAAACTTTCGATCAGAAAGCAAAGAAATGAGCAAGCTAAACAACTTAACGACGAAATTCCGTTAAATTATCTTTAAGACACAAAGTTTAGGTCTTCCTCACCAAAAATTAGCTCTGAGTCAATCGACAGAACGAAATTCATTCATCAATAATCAATTATGTATTTAAAGACGCACCTTGTACGTTAGCTGCGGACAAGTACCACCAACAGCTGCAGTATTGGCGACACATTGACCGTTTGAGCGTCTGCCCTTTTTCAAATTCCTGCAAAAATTGTTTTTCTTTAAACTATACATAGAGATAGGGGCAAATTTAGCACCATGAGGTCGTTTTAGCTTTTCAAATTGCTAGCCATATTAGGTAACATTGAGAGCTAAAACGGATAACAGGGCCGTTTTGGCACCGTGAAGGTTATTTTTGCTCTACAATTGTTGCGAAAATAGAAAGATAGAGGCCATTTTAACACCATGAGATCGTTTTAGGTTTCATATTGCTTGCCATATTGACTAACAATGAGGGTTAAAACAGACAGGAGGGGGCGATTTGGCTCCAAGACAGTTGTTTTTGCTCAACAATTAGTGCCAAATTGGTTCGAGAGCAACTTGTTGACTGCATCGAATCGGGTGACTCAATTGCAATATGGCGGCCAACTATTTTACGCTGCACGCGTGTTTCGATTGCTGTTTTCACGGTGATAACGTCCGTAGATGTTTATATTATTTCAAGGAAAATCATATTCCATTGTAATTCAAAGTAAAGAGTTTTTGAAGACTACCGTTCTCTTTGTTTGTTTTGGTTTTGAAAGTGAATCAATTGCAGAAGGAGTGTACTGCAGATAAAACGAAATATGTCAGGAAAAGTTACTCGCATATGTTGATTGCAGGAATCCTAAACAGAACTAAACAATCCCAACCAAGCCAAAATCCTTTTTCTTGTCTACTATGGAAGCTGATATTTGAAAGAATGTCATGTTTACGTCAGTTTACGTCATACTTCAGCGCTTACAAAACAACGGCTTCAGCGCTTGCATACATCCTTGTCATAAAAGCGCTTCAGCGCTTGCAAAAACAAGGCTTCTTTTATTTTGTCTAAAATTCCTTTATTTTATCTAAATATCTACAATATATTTAAAATGTTCCTTTTTGCACTTGCAAGTTTTGTCTTGACTAAGCATGTTTTTTAAGTTCCCGTACCGACTGTAAGTACTTCATAATTTAGACTTCCTTAGAAATGTCCTTTTCTTTATCTTGACTTCAAATATACACGCACTTACGTATATCTTAGTGAAAAGTATGCCGAAATATGTTTGTTATAAAGAAATTTGTCGTCCATTTTAAATGTTTTAGTAATTCCAAGGAAAGAGAATAAGATAACTCTCGATTCCAGTTGATATTTTTTGACTGCAACAGTGAAAACTTAGTGTATGCTCAGCAAAACTGCATGTGATTCTACATTTAAATAAAAATGAACTGCTTGTCCTAATTATAAAGATGATTAATTTGCTTTTATTGATAATCTGTTCGCGACTATAATACAAGTCGTAAACATTTGTATAATCATATTAGAATCATATCAATTTCGTCTTTTTTATAATTTGTAATGTACTGGTTTGTGGAAAAAACATGAGCGATTTTCCATTTTCCAGCAGCAACAATTGTTTTGCCAAATATTATGCTGTGGAGAGTATGAACGCTTGTGTATGTAAACTTGTGTATGTAAATATGAACAGAGGAGTCTAAACATTGTGTATTTCGGCATACTTTTCACTAAGATATATGTAAGTGTGTGTATATTTGAAGTCAAGATAAAGAAAAGAACATTTCTAAGGAAGTCTAAATTATGAAGTACTTACAGTCGGTACGGGAACTTAAAACACATACTTAGTCAAGACAAAACTTGCAAGTGCAAAAAGGAACATTTTAAATATATTGTAGATATTTAGATAAAATAAAGGAATTTTAGACAAAATAAAAGAAGCCTTGTTTTTGCAAGCGCTGAAGCGCTTGTATGACAAGGATGTATGCAAGCGCTGAAGCCGTTGTTTTGTAAGCGCTGAAGTATGACGTAAAGTGAGGTAAACATGACATTCTTTCAAATATCAGTTTCCATAGAACGTAGACAAGAAAAAGGATTTTGGCTTGGTTGGGATTGTTTAGTTCTGTTTAGGATTCCTGCAATCAACATACGCGAGTAACTTTTCTGAATTGTTTAAGAAAAAATGGCACATTCTTTTAAAGTAATAATTTTGTTTTTTCTTTTACTGTCGCTGCTTATTGATGTCTTCTTGTGCAACATCGTAAAACGAAAAGCTCCAGATGGAAAGCTTTACGTATTTTCAAAAAGAGAAGGATGTGTGTCCATACAAAGTGCAAGTCCTTGTAGATTGAACTGGAAATTAAATCCATACATCGCCAAATTTTATCCACAGGAAAATGCTATCATTTCAAATAGAGTAAATCTCTATGCTCAACTTGGCATTTCACTTAAATGTACAAATGCTGTAAAAGAAGCTTTATGCTCACAAGTGACACCAAAATGTTCTGAGAAGGACTACAGTCGAGATTATGGTGACGTCACCAGGCTTTGTAACAACATTTACTCTCGTTGTCCTTCCACTGTCGTAAATAGTTTAAAGAAAAACAACTTTTGCAGGAATTTGAAAAAGGGCAGACGCTCAAACGGTCAATGTGTCGCCAATACTGCAGCTGTTGGTGGTGCTTGTCCGCAGCCAACGTACAAGGTGCGTCTTCAAATACGTTACTGTTTATTGATGAATGAGCTAGGTTATTATATTTTGATTAATTTGTATCGAATATCGAATATCGCATTTGTTTTCATGACAATTTTTAATTCCGTTCTGTCGATTGACTCGTAGCGAATTTTTGGTGAGGGAAACCTAAACGATGTGTCTTAAATTTAATTTAACGGCATGTAGTGCAGTGATTGTGTCATCTACGTAGCGGAACCAAAAAGGTAGTGCATGCTTGTAAGTCGTGAGCGCCCGTTCCTCTATAGATTGCATTACAATTTCAGCAACTACAACGTTTAAAACGCACTAAAACACGTACAAGACATAAACAGGACGATAACTTTTAGAAAAATTTTACAACATAAATATTTATCAAACATCATTGCATTTTACATTACCACACGTAGCCTTAATATTTAATTAGATATTTTGCACAATATTGCAAACAAAGCATTTTGATTGATAAAATATAATGCAAACAAAGCATTTTGATTTGTTACAGTGCCCCTATCACCAAAAATTTTATTTGCTATATTATAAACTAGGTGAAATATCTGATGTATGGCGGTTAAAAGTTGCTTTTTAATGACATGGTATGGGTCAAGCCAAATTCTGTCTTCATTCATAGTTGTTAATATAATGAGGTCATGCAATAACCATAGTTATTAGCCAAGGAACGGTGTGCAGAGTTGTGCACGAGACCCCCCTGCAGTTAGCATGCAATATTAAATAGTAAGATACAGTGAGGTGCATATCATTAGCGAAGTACGTTTGCAGAGTAAACAGCATTATTTTTTTGCATTTTGTTCTTCTGGACACTTGAGCATTAAAAATACACTATTTATATCCATATAATCGTTAGATTTTTTGACTCTCGAATGAAAAAGCTGCAATAATTTTTAAAATACAATTAAGTCCCGTATGGCCATGCACAGGTCATCAAATACTCAAATCAGATAAGAAATTTGAGCACAAAAACATATAAAACAAGAAAGGCAGAGAAAGTATACTAATTAGATGTAAACGCCTGTGATTCCACAAATACTAGATGTTCTTTTATATAAGAATCTTGTGCTCTACATTACACGAATCAATCCCCAATGCAAAATATTATTCATATCCTTGTTCTGTAAGATTTAGATATAGGGTTTAGACGAGGGATTAATTTTGTATCACAATCAGAAATAAACAAGTGTAAATTTACGATACTAATATTCTAATACAACGCCACATGCCAAACCTTGTCGTCAGTACAATTGCATATCTTGCACGCTGACAACTTTGGCGAATTTTCCTATCTGTTTAGTTTTTTATGCATCCTGTAGGTCTCTAGTTAGCAAAGAATCAGTCATTAATATAGGCAATGGAATTGTTTTAGCATTTATTAATCAACTTTGTCACAAGCTATTGCATTGATTGATAAACTGACACAATAGCACTTTTAAAGTTGATAAGTTGACTTTAAAAACTGGAAATTTATTACACATAAATATTTTTTCGATTTTATTTCAGATGACACCGGAGTTCTTTGAATACTACCAAACGACATCCGTAAAAGTCCAAGCTATTCGTAATGCCCGATACAGTGATGGAAGAAAGATTTTTTCAGATATTTGTGCTTCACAAATGACAGAAATTGAATGTGTGCCAATTTACTGTTCTGCGAATGAAACGGAGCTTTTAGTAAAATTTGACAAGGATGACTGCATTAAGTTAGTTCACACCTGGTAAGTTTAATAATTTATGTCAATGTATTGTTTATTTGTAGTTTATAAATTATAAGCATCAACTATCTCTTTCATGCTCATAAATTTTCTGCACCCCTATTTTAAAATTCATTAATCTTTGTTTCATGAAATGTTTTTTAGTTTTGATGAACCATTCAGAAAATTGTCGCAATCATCTAACATTCTAAGAGTTTTGAATACTTTGAAAAATCAGCTTCAATGGTCTTGTAGCATATATCCTGCAACTTCCTCTGAATTGCAGCCCGCTCCTCCATCGATTAGTTCGAATGAAAGCGGAAGTGGAAACACAGAGTACGGAAGCAAGGGAATCATTTCCATCATCTTCGTTGCACTCTTAAAAGAGCTTTTAAAAGCTTGAGCAATCGCTGAAGTTTCACTGTAGGATTTTTCAGATGTATTTCTTGTAGATTATGAATTTCAATTAGCATGAATTATTACAATTAGCATGAATTTTTGAACTTGTAGAAGTGGTGCACATATTGTTGGAAATGCGATTGCTTTAATCTCTACTACCTCACCTCCACTCTTGTTTGCAATGCTCACCTTGAACACTTCGCAGCTTTCTCGTTTACTCTTGCTTTGGCCAAAGGTATTTAATTTGTAAGGAAGTGTCTTCTTACCAATTGAATTAACCTTAACCGGCCTTGAAGTAACCTTCGAATGTAAGAACTTTGGCTTCCAGTGTCAAAGAAAATTCGTGCTGGAACCGATTTTGATCCATTTGATACGAGAGCTCTGGCCATCTGCAAAAGAACACTTCCCATGACAGTTCGTGTGACAGCTGTTGTGGTTGGAGAGTTTACACCTTCTGATACTTTCTGTGGACTGGTGTTATCAATTGCTTTCTCATTTTGGACACCCTGACTGTTGGTAGCAGGATTGCTGCAAATAGATTGGTGATGCCTCCCGGAACAATGTCGACATTTTCTTGTGACGATACACTTGCTTGCTTGGTGTCCCTTTTTCACACTAATAAAGCAACGGTTGGAGTCCCTTAGAATTTTAAGTCGGGCATCCTTCCCTTTACCTCTTCACAAGATGCTGAATAATGGGATCCTTGGCAGTATACGCATTTAACCTTGAAGCTACAGGCACCGTCTTTATCATATTTTGTCACTACAAATGTTCCAGCTGTCGATGGCTTGTTGGGCTTATCTTTGTTCTTAGGTTTTTCAATCGAACGCGATGACTCGCTCATTTCACGTGCCTCAACTTCAAACTTTATGGTTTTGAGCAACTCGTCAATTTTCCAAACATCACCAGTAGCTTTTCGTGCTACCTGCAATCTTACTTCACTCGGTAGTTTGGACATTATAATTGGTATTAGCAGACTGCCGTACTGGTTTGCAGATACCCCAAGCGAATCAAGTCCTCGCACTTGAACACTTATTTGATCGAAAATATATCTCAATTGCCCAGTACGATTTTCAGAACATGCAGATATTTGTAGGATTTGATCCATATGTGCGGCAATGACCTGTTGGGTTCGACCAAATCTATCTTGCAGAATCGCAATTGCTGCGTCATAATTTGCGAATTTTAAGGTAAGTCCCTTTATCGAACGTGCTGCACTACCCTCAAGTAATGAGAATAGGTAATTGAATTTGTTTACCTTAGACATACTCTCGTTGCTGTGAATCGTAGCATTGTATAAGTCCCAAAAGGCGTTCCATTCTGTTATCTTTCCACTGAATTCTGGCAATTGAAGTTTGGCAAGCTTTGGCGTCATTATCGCTGGTGTTGTTCTGATAGGGGCATTCAAAATCGTAGAATTCGTATTAATCACTTCATTCTTAATCGTATCAATAGCATTCGTGTTCGTATAAACCGTATTCGTGTTCGTATTAACCGCATTCGTGTTCGTATTAACCGCAATCATGTTCGTATTAACCGCATTCGTGTTCGTATTAAGCGCATTCGTGTTCGTGTTATTCTCATCGTTGCTTATCGTTGTGTTACTCGTGCTTGCTGTTTCTACCACTAAAGGAATCTGTTCGACTTGTGGAGTAGGACTTTGCCTTTTTTTTTATAGTTTCTTGACAAATCTCTGGTTTTCTTGCTGCTTCGATTTTACGTCTAGTGCTTAGAATTCTATCCGAGACGGCGGCTGCTTCTTCAATTCCGTGTTCAATATCGGTTACATCGCATATCCCAATGATTTCGTCGCTTATTTCGTCTAAGATCTTCATCTTACTCTCGAGTTGTTCAGCGAGACATTACATCGTTCGATGTCTACTTCAGTGGCATCCAGAAGCTCGAGTGCTTCTTTTACAAGCCTTGTACACACGCCACGATAACCGCCTCGTTTGGCGCGAAGTCGTTCAATATTATCCTTCGACATTTCTCTGGTTTTCGAATGAAGCTGTTCTAGGAAACCGTAGTATACCTACTTACCGGCCCCACGTTGGGTGCCATTTAATGATCGTTCGAAATATATACTCACAAATCTTTTTTGACCGAATAAAAAAGATGTCTTCGCCTACGATATGTATATTTTACTGACGTATGATTGGCATGTTTTTCTTTTCTATTGTACATTTATAATTATTAGTCTGATCTTTCTTACAATAACAATGAATCCAAGCACACATACATATCATAGTACGTATGTAATATATAAGCTATATGTAAAATGTGAAGCGTCTGTTTGGGTCTGTTTGCGTGAAATTTAGGATTCTTGAGCTTCTCTTATGAAAACTGCATTGGAATTACCCACTGTTTTTGACGTGTCTGACTATGGCAGAATTAAAGGAAGTCATACTCTACTAGTTATATAATTGTATGATTCAGCTAGATATTGAGTTGTATATAACTGAGCCAGATGTCGATATTCATGCATCCGCTATGAAAATTCCAATACAAAATGAATGTTCATAGCACGAAATCCTTCGAAGCGATTACTCCTTTATCTATTGTTGCGTAAGACACAACAAGTACATATTAATCCTATAACATACACACGTCTCCTAGACCTTCCTAGATGGTTATATTTACATGTTTGTAAATGTAGATCGTGTTAGAATATAATAGTTACGTCATAATGTAATCACGTGTTCCGTAATCTGTAACTTGATCAGTGTTGCCACGCCTTGGGATTTCTCCCAAGATCTTGGGATTTTCTGCTCAAGCTTGGGATCTTGGGAGTTTTTTTCGAAATATTGTAAAATCTTGGGATATTTTGTTTAAATATTTTATAGGTAATATTATCTCGTATTATGAATTTATAAATAAGTGTGACACGTGTTTATAAATAAGCTTGACAACCTTCACACCCTCCCACAGAAGATGCCGTCTGAATCTGATGTTTATTTGAACATAATATAAGTTCTTTTACCGTGGATATTCTTTAAATTAATGTACGTGTATTCCATAAAACGCTGAAGCATTTCTTTCGATCGAAAATATTATTAATTGGTATTGCATTTCTTGGTTGTCTTTACTATTGAACAGTAGAAATCAGGAGGGAGTGAATATTAAAAATAATTTTTAAAGTGGAAGTTTGACAACCAAAATCTGCCATCACCGCCATGTTTTTGACAACTGGGTCCAGGCCCCTTGTTCCCTCCAGTTCTTGTTCAACTCAATGTATTGAACGCGAACATTGAACATCCAAAAAACTTTTTCCTGTATGGTTTTGTAAAAACAAAATGGCGGCCTTTTTCTTAGGATTCAAGCCTGAGGTAAACTTGACTTGTTTTGCTTCATTTGGGTGGGGAGCTCAAAACACTACAGTGCATACACATTTCAGAAGCAAAATGTTTGACGAAGAAAGCAACTCAAGTGATAAGAATGATCATTGTCCATCGAGAAAAAAAGCGAAACCTGAAGATAAAAACAAGCAATCGTTCAACGATGCTTGGTTAAAAGATCCAGAATTAGCAGATTGGATTTCAAAAGATCCTGGAAATAAATTCACAGTGAGATGCAAAGTGTGTGAACATACATTCAACGGTCCCAACAAGTCGGCTTTGATGAAACATAAAGCAACAAAGAAACATACTGATGCATATAAAGCCAAGCAAAATACTTTGCAAGTGAGCAAGTTTTAAAAGCAAACAGGGCCAGATGTTGACGAAATGACAGCAAAAGCTGAAGTTTTGTTATCTGGTTTTCTAGCTGAGCACCGAACGTCTTTTCTTCAGGCTGATCATCTCAGCGAGTTAATGAAAAAAATGTTTCCCGACAGCAAAATTGCTCAAAAATGCAGTTAAAAGAACAAAGGCATCATATGTTGTTCAATAAGGAATTGCACGAGAGGAAGTGGAGTCAATATCAGCAATCTGTCAGAAAAACAAGTTTTCTCTGATCGTAGACGAATCCACAGATATTTCAGTCTCCCAAATTCTTGCTGTTGTCGTCAGATTTTACCATGAAAGGAAAGTGATTGATGCTTTATTGACTGCCCTTGAAGTAGAAAACGGCACTGCTGATGGATTGTATGCGGCTGTTAAAAACTTTTTTCAAAAACGAGCCATACCACTAAGTAATGTTGTTGGTTTTGCTGGCGACAATTGTTCAACAATGATGGGCAAAAATGGAGGTTTTCAGGCTCTTTTAAAAAAAGATGTACTGGTGTATTTGTCTTTGGTTGCATTTGTCACTCCTTTGCTCTCTGCGCACACTATGCAAGTTGTCGCCTACCTTCATGGTTGGAAGCATTTGTGAAAGATGTCTGCTGTTATTTTTCCCGTAGCAGTCGGCGACAACACCAGTTCCGTCTCATACAAGATATTGTTGAAGCGCCTCGTCATAAAGTTCTCAAGCTTTCACAGACGAGATGGCTCTCCCGAGGCCAAGTTGTTGCCAGAATTTTAGAGCAATGGGATGCATTAAAACTTTTCTTTCAATCTGAGTCTCCATGTGATCGTGTAGACGGGGCAGTCAAGATCTATGAAACCATGACGACGAATGGAACCAAGCATATTATGGCATTCCTAAATTACATATTGTCAAAAGTGGACAGATTAAATGCTGAATTTCAGGCTCAAGATTTCAAGCTGCACACACTGTACAGTTCTATATCGGATGAGTATAGAAGCATTTTGGCCATGTTTATCCACGACAAATTCGTACGAGAAACACCGTTGGACGAGATTGATCCAAATGACGTAAAGCTATACAAGCCTCTCAACGATATTCATCTTGGAGGAAGATGTACAGTCCTGTGCACCCAACAGTCTTCGGGTAGCCAAGAACAACGTTTCAGAAACGATTGCCGTAACTTTCTCGTTGAGTTATGTGACCAAATAAAGAAGAGGTTTTCTTTCAAAAGTGATGGAGTTCTAGCTTTGCTATCAGCAGTCAACCCTTCAGAGGCATTATCCAGCAGGCGGTCATTAAACTCGATGGTGGTATTAGCACACCATTTTCCGTCTTTAGTGTCTGAAGATCAATTGGATGAACTTGATGATCAGTGGAGGCAATTGTTCTATGCCACAGACTCTCTTAAAGGCATGACTAATTCCCCAACACAGTTTTGGGATGAGATCAGAGCTATTAAAGATGGTAACGGCAATAAAAAAGTTTGAACTTTTGGGAAATTTTATGTGCAACCTGCTTGTTTTGCCTCACTCATCTGCCTGTGTCGAGAGAATTTTTTTCCCAAGTTAACATGATAAAGACTCCTCAAACCAACCGCCTACATTGTTCAACTTTGAGGAACAGATTAATTGCAAGACAAGCTATTGCTCGACAAGGTGCGCATTGCTACACGTGGGAGCCGTCTACGAAACTTGTAAAAGACGTACAATTTGGTCATTGTCGGAGGGAGTACTTTAAGAAACATTGTCAGCGTCAGGAACAGGAAGAAAATGTGACTGATGTTTATGACATTGTAAACGAAGAGACTGTTGAGATAGGGTCTGGTTAGCACTTAGCATGTTGTCGATTTGGCTGTTTCAACGATGTTACCATCACCATATTTGACTTCTTTATGTACTGTTGCGTTTCACGAACTATATTTGATCATTTCAACACTTATATACATAAACTATCGATTTTTATGAAATTAAAATTAAAACAAAAATCAATTCATTCCAGTCCTTACATTATGCGTTCATTAGTGCGGCTAATCGTGTACCCATGACAAAGGGGTCCCCCAGAAACGACTGTGGGGGATCTTGGGATATTTTAAAGGATCTTGGGACTTTTTGCTCAAAATCTTGGGAATTTGTAAAATAGTGAGTGGCAACACTGAACTTGATAACTTTCCTATGTGCCTGCTTTATGTGAAGTTAATACTGTTTAATAAACCTTCTTTCTATAAACTAAAGCTTCGGATTATTTTATCAGGTTATGGGCCCAGAACGGTCGTTGAAGCTGTACTAATTTGTATGTGTATTATTGACACGATAAGGGATAAATTGTGAAGTTAAAGCGCGAGTCAGCCGTATGTTTAAGATGGCCGAGATTACAAAAATAGAGCACCTCGATGGCAAAAATTACCAGTCGTGGAAGTATAATATAAAGCTTGTGTTGATGGAGCGTGGTCTATGGGGATTTGTTGAAGGAACAAAGGTTGCCCCGGATGACACGGCGACAACAACTGTAAGAAATTCATATCGTCTGCGTTCCGACAAAGCATATTCGTTAATCGCGCTCAGCGTGCAGAAAGATCTACAAGTCCATATTTCGTCGACAATAGATCCTCGCGCGGCTTGGGAAATCCTACAAAAACAGTTTGAATGTGTTTCGATAACACAAATCGTTCGACTTAATCGTCGATTCTACGCCGCTATTGGTCTTTGGCAGAACAATTGCGAGAGTTAAGAGAAGAAATAACGCCACAGAAATTCGCAACCGTAGTACTTGGAAGTTTGCCAGATTCATACGACAGTTTTATTTCTAGCCTCAACGCTACCAAACCGGATGAACTAAATTGGGACAATGTGAAAGGTTTACTCATCGAAGAATACAAGAAGCGTGAAGAGAAAGAAAGACAGCGCAAATGTGAAAATTCAGGTGACAGAAATGAAAATGAAGCACTATTTTCTAAAAGAGGTAATTGGTCGTCCTGCGGAAGAAATCGACGTGGTCAAGGTGATCGCAATGTTGGCAAGTTCAAAGAGAATCAACACTACGAATCTGGATCAAGTCGAGGTCCGACGTGTTTCAAATGTAGAAAAGTTGGCCATGTGATGAAGAATTGCCCACTCAATCGTAGAAGTCATCACTCAAGCATTGCGGAGACAGATGGAAAGAAACAACATTTTGATAATATTGCTCTTAATTCCTACTCCAGTGCTAGTAGTAAAGACCAAGACACCAACTGGTTCATTGACAGTGGAGCAACAAAACATATGACTTTTCAAGTCGATCAACTCCTCGACTATAGTCAGTATAGGAAGCCATCTAAGATATACCTTGGTGACAATAGTACAATTGATGCATATGGTGAAGGAAAGGTCAAAATTCCCTGTTATGATGGATCTAATGTTATCACTCTTACCCTAAGCAATGTGCTGTATGTGCCTGAAATCTCGAAGAACTTATTATCTGTACCTGCCATGACTAGACTTGGAGCCGAAGTATTGTTTGATAAAGGAAGATGCGTTGTTTCGAAAGATGGTAGAAGTATTACCATTGGACATATCATTGAAGACAAGCTGTATATGATGAATACACATGAATATGCCCAAGTAGCTCGTACTGATATGCCTTCATTGGAGAAATGGCATTGCAGGTATGGTCATATGAACTACTCCTGCTTAAATCATATGATTAAAGGGAAGCTAGTTGAAGGTTTGAAATGTTCAAGTAATGAATTCAACAAAGAGTGTGAAGCTTGTGCTCAGGGAAAGATGCATCGGCTACCTTTTCCGAAGAAAAGCATCAACAAGACAAGCCAACCACTTCAACTAATTCACAGTGATCTTTGTGGTCCAATGAATGTCGCATCAATAGGTGGAAGCAAGTATGTACTAACGTTCACTGACGACTACACCAAATTCGTCACAGTATATTTCATTAAACGAAAGGCGGAAGTGTACGTGTCCATGGTTGAGAATGAATCAGGCTACAAAGTGGGATCAATTAGAACTGGCAATGGAGGAGAGTACACCTCGGAATCATTTCGTCAAGTTTGTGTGGAGAAAGGAATCAAACACCAGCTTACCAATCCCCACACCCCAGAGCAGAACGGCGTATCTGAGAGACTAAACAGAACACTACTAGAAAGTTCTCGCTCAATGCTCTACCATGCCAAATTACCACTCCATTTTTGGGCCGAAGCAATAAATACTGCTGTTTATTTACATAATCGTAGTGCAACAAGTACCCTGAAGAATCAACCGAACCCAAACTCGAACCCAAAGCTAAGAAAGCAATATTTCTTGGATATCCTCAGAATACTAAGGGATACAAGTTGTATGTATTAGAGGCATAGCGATTCATCAGAAGCAGAAATGTCCTATTCCATGAAAATAAGTTTCATTCTTTCCAAGACACCAGCTGCTCTAATAGCACCCATTTCTTCATTTGCAAAACAGGAGAAGATGAAGAGCCGGAAGCCAATCCAGAAAATCCTGGTACACAAGATCCAGTAGAGAATATACCTTCAGTGGGAGATACCTACGAAGAAAATTTTATGCGTCAGGTAAAAGACATTGGTCCTACCAGACAGAGAAGAGCGCCCGTTAGATTCCGTCCAGATGAATGTTTGCTGACCAATTCGTTGACGTCTGAAAATGATAAACCCCAATCTCTAAAAGAAGCAATGGCAAGTGCTAACAAAGAAAAGTGGAAACACGCATTGGAAGCAGAATACAATTCTCTGTTGACGAATGAAACATGGGAATTGGTGCCGCCACCTAAAGATGGCAATATAGTTGGATCGAGATGGGTGATGAAGATCAAGCGCGACGCCAATGGCAATATCGACCGATATAAAGCAAGACTCGTAGCACAAGGCTACTCCCAAACACATGGTATTGACTATGAAGAAGTCTTCTCACCTGTAGCAAGGTATTCCAGCATCAGGACATTGCTCGCTTTGGCAAATTTGCATGATTTAGAGATACACCAAATGGACGTAAAGACCGCTTTCTTAAACGGAGTAATTGATTATGACATCTACATGACTCAACCCGAAGGCTTTGCTGACGAAGAACACCCCAATTATGTCTGTAAACTCAAGAAAAGTTTGTATGGTTTAAAGCAGTCCGCACGTTGTTGGAACCAAACCCTCGATAGTTTCCTGGTTTCAAATGGATACAGAAAGAGTGGTGAAGACAGCTGCATATACACGAAGACTGAACGAAAGGAACATGGTCACATTAGTTTTGTGACACTGCCAATCTACGTTGATGACATAATCCCAGTTTCTAACCACATCGAAATGCTGAATGCTGAGAATAAAGGCTTTGCAAAGGATTCGAAATGGTGGATCAAGGAGAAATTCACTTTGTTCTCGGGATGTCAATAAGAAGGGATCGAACGACAAAGGAAATATTCATAAATCAGGAAAAATACTTGGAAAGTGTCCTGAATCGGTTTGGAATGGAAAACAGCAATCCAGTTCACACACCAATTGAAACTGGGAAGAAATTTCAAAAGAGATGCGATGGTGAGGAACAATCCGATCAGAGCGTTTACCAGCAGATGATTGGTTGTTTGACATACGTTTCCACGGCCACGAGGCCAGATATAGCTGCATCTATCGGAGTCCTGTCACAGTTTATGTCAGATCCCAGCAAAACTCATTTTCAAGGAGTGAAGCGAGTTTTGAGGTACATAAAAGGGACAATGAGTTATGGTTTGAAATTCAGCTGTGATAAAAATGACGAATTACATGGGTACTCGGATGCTGATTACGCCGGTAATTTGGATGATCGTCGATCAACCTCACGATATGTTTTTAAGTTAGCCAACTCAACGATTAGCTGGTCTAGCAAGAAACAAAGTACCGTCGCCAGATCGACAACAGAAGCTGAATACGTTGCCTTAAGCCAAGCTACCCAAGAGGTAATCTGGTTACGACGATTGTTGTCTGACTTGGGATCTAAACCAATGTCGCCCACTACTGTTCACGAAGACAATCAAGGTGCCATCGAAATCGCACGAAATCCAAAGTTCCATAACAGAACTAAACATATCGATGTTGCTTACCATTTTGTTCGCGAACGAATATTATCTAAAGAAGTAGAAGTTTGCTATTGTCCATCAAAGGATATGATAACCGATATAATGACCAAAGGATTATCTAAAGATCAATTCCAAAAACTCAGAAATTTATTGAACGTTCAATCTTGTTAAAGAACACTGGAACAATATGTAACTATTAAGGAGTGTTAGAATATAATAGTTACATCATAATGTAATCACGTGTTCCGTAATCTGTAACTTGATAACTTTCCTGTTTTGCTTGTTATATGGCGCTTTCTACACGTGCCTGCTTTATGTGAAGTTAATACTGTTGAATAAACCTTCTTTCTATAAACCAAAGCTTCGGATTATTTTATCAGATCGTCCAGGTTGGTATAGTCCTGAGAAGGACTGTTTTTGTTGTTGTTGACTGACGTTTCGTCAACCTTAGCGGTAGTCATCTTCAGAGTCAACGTCAGGTTAGCCGTATTTGTTATCTGGTTCTTACGTCATTGTATTGTGTGTTCAGGAAATGTGTGGGTGTCAATTGTGTATTGTCATTGTGAATTAATGTGAAGTGAAATGTTTTTAGTTGTGATGTGTGATTTAGGTGTGACGCTTTTAGTTGTAATGTTTGGGTTTCAATTGTGCATTGTAATTGTGAATTAGTGTGAAGTGTAATGTTTTTAGTGGATCGTTTGTTTGTATTGTGAATAAGTCGTTTTTAAGGTGCCTGTAATTGCTGTGATCTGTTCAGGGGGGTTTGTTCCAAGTTGGTACACCAACTTTCTAATGTAAGCCGTTGTCTATAGTCAGTACTGTAAGTAATGCATTTTGCCGAGTCCCAGTCAATGTTGTGCTTTGTGATTCGGTGATGTTCGGCAATGTGATTAGTTTTGTCTTGGTTCTTAGTAGCTCGTTTGTGTTCAGTAAGTCTTAAGGCTGAAACACACTGGGCAGTCGCTTCAGTCGCGCGTCCAAAGCGAATTGATGCGCACGCGTCAGTCGCTTGAACGCTAGAAACACACATGCAGCGACCATTGCGACATTTACCGTGGCGTCTATTGAACATGGCGGTGATTTTAGTTTGTTACAGACACAGATATCACTTAAACTTTTTATTTTGGCCTTTATTATAGCTACTAATACATGAATATTTACTCAGTACAATCTACTATGTGGAGAAAAGAGAACAAGCCAGTTAAAACACGCCAATATGATCATTGCCCATTACGTGTATGTCGTGGAGAGTCTTATTCTGTGTATTTAGGTTAATGGGTTTCAGTTTGTAGCTCCTATTGTCCCTATTTGATAAGTCATATAAAAACTAAAAGATTCCAGTGTGAATTCACTATATATTGCCTTCGTTTTCCAAGGTATAATCTATAAATTTCGTTATGATGCTTATGACAGAAAATATGATATGCATTTAGGAAGTTAAAATGTATCTATTGGCCAATCAGTGTAAAGCGACTGAAGCGACCAAAGTCAAAAGTTCAACATGTTGAACTTTCAAAGCGACTAGCTGACGCGACTACGCTACTAGCTTAGTAACCACGCAAAGCGGTAGTTTTAGACGCGCGACTAAAGCGACTGCCTAGTGTGTTTCAGCCTTTATGTTTAAGTTCATGTCACTTCCTGCCATATAGGAGGCGTGGCAGTAGGAGCAGTTTATTTTGTAAACTGCACCTTGTCGTTCGTTGGGTTGTTCTTTGTCTTTTCTGTTCGTTAGTACTTGTCGTAACGTTGTGATTGGTTTATGTGCGACACGTATGTTGTATGGTCGTAAGATACGCGAGATAGTCTCAGACGTACCATTGATGTAAGGCATCGTAGCTGTTGTCAATGAGTTGTTCGTTTCGTTGGGTTCGTTCGGTTTGTAAGTATTACGTTTGATAAAGTCAGAGTTTTAGATGTTTTTGTCAAAAACGCGTTTGACATAGTTGTTTTCATTGTGTAGAGCGTCCGATGAATAACATATGATTTGTGAACGTCTTGTTAATGTTCTGATTGTGGTGGCTTTGTGTGATGTAGGGTTGTAAGATGGTTGGCCAAGTAGTCGGTCAGTATGTGTTGGCTTGCAATAAGCTGTTGTACGTAGTTTTTGATTGTCATGTTTTACCAAACAGTTGAGAAAAGGAAGAGTTCCGTTTTCTTCGACATCTTTGGTAAATTTTATGTGGCTGTTCTGTTTGTTGATGTGAGTGTGAAAGTCATCAATCTCGTCGGCGGCATGTAGTGCAGTGATTGTGTCATCTACGTAGCGAAACCAAAAAGGTAGTGCATGTTTGTAAGTCGTGAGCGCCCGTTCCTCTATAGATTGCATTACAATTTCAGCAACTACAACGTTTAAAACGCACTAAAACACGTACAAGACATAAACATGACGATAACTTTTAGAAAAATTTTACAACATAAATATTTATCAAACATCATTGCATTTTACATTACCACACGTAGCCTTATTATTTAATTAGATATTCTGCACAATATTGCAAACAAAGCATTTTGCTTTGTTACAGTGCCCCTATCACCAAAAAATTTATTTGCTACATTATAAACTAGGTGAAATGTCTGACGTATGGCGTTTGAATGTTGCTTTTTAATGACCTGGTATGGGTCAAACCAAATTCTGACTTCATCCATAGTAGTTAATATAATGAGGTCATGCAATAGATAGATAGATAGATAGATGATTTATTTCTTAAAACTGGCAGCCATATTGCTGAAATACGTTTAAGATTACATATAATACATACATAAATAAATTAACTAAATTACATCTTCAATGAGTTATAAGTTATAAAACTATTTCTAAAACGTTTGGTATTAAAATTGGTATTAAATGAAGATTGAGTCCTAAGTTCCTTAGTTGAACGTTCTAAACGAGGAGGCAAAAGGTCATGAAGCTTATGTGAGGAATCTGCTACTATCTTCTGAAACAACGCTGTTGTTATATCATTCCTCCTTTCGCTAAGGCGTTGCAAATTAGTAACCTGCCGAGCGTTTTCATATTCTTGATGAGGCAGGATTATTTTTAATGCTCGCTTTTGGACTAACTTTAGATCATCTGACAAATACAATGTCAGACTATTGTGGAACACTGGGCAAGCATACTCAAAGATAGGTCTTAAACACGTTTTGTAAAATTAGAGCAATTCCTTGACTTCGATATTTGCTCGTTTAAGTTAGATTTTTTGACTCTCGAATGAAAAAGCTGCAATAATTTTTAAAATACAATTAAGTCCCGTATGGCCATGCACAGATCATCAAATGCTCAAATCAGATAAGCAATTTGAACACAAAAACATATAAAACAAGAAAGGCAGAGAAAAAATACTAATTTGATGTAAATGTCTGTGATTCCACAAATACTAGATGTTTTTTTATATAAGAATCTTGTGCTCTACATTACAAGAATCAATCCCTAATACAAAATATTATTCATATCCTTGTTCTAAAAGATTTAAATATAGGGTTCGGACGAGGATCAATTTTGTATCACAATCAGAAATAAACAAATATAAACTTACGATACTAATATTTTAATACAACGCCACATGCCAAATCTTGTCGTCAGTACAATTGCATTGTTACAAAGCGTTGGTGTCATAGACATACTGTTTAGCCTCTAAAAACAATTCCAGAATAAATGAAACTTTACACTATCTTTTGGATTAAAGCCCAAATTTAATTTGACAAAATTATAAGACAAATACTTCTTTATCAGCCAATAAACTGTTGATATGACTGTCAAGAATTGCGGTGGTTAAATGTAGTCGATAAACCGTTGGAATTTTACTGTTACTTTACATGTGGTCGCTCTACAGCTAGGGTGTACCAAAAAAAACAAACTGAACAATTTGGAAAACGTCACTAAAGTCATCTGTGCGCAAGATTTGCAAAAAGCCGTAAAACTTTGGTGGAACAAACAGGTGGCTACACTTCTACGGCTTAAGTGACGGAAATGATGCAGCTGAAAAGCAATCTGAGTACATACAGTTAAAATATGACAAATGCTTTTCAAGCTAACAAAATTTTGGAAAATTTTGCTAAAGCGTACACAAACGCTTAGGTTTCCAATTTGCAAATTATGCTAATTTTTCAAGTTTAAGTGCCATATTGTTATAATTCTCATCAGTTATGCGTGAATGTGAGCTTAAATTAATCCAAATACGAATAATTGATGAAATTATTAAAAAAGGCATTTAAAAAAAAACGCAAAATAATTCGCAATTTGGATGCCTAGCGCTCGTGCACGTTATGGCCAAATTTACCGAAAGTTTGTAAGCTTGGACAACATGTGCCAGATTTTAACCGTATATGTTCCTAGTGCTTTCTAGCTTTGTCATTTTCGTGCGTAAGTGCTTCTTGGCAACTCAATTCTCACTCTAAAAATGGTTACTATTTGCATTTACTGTCAGATGATCCATTGGAAGTCTTACTACTTTTTCCATCAAAGAGTTTTCCATATCTTGCATGCTGACAACTTTAGCGAATTTTCCTATCTGTTTAGTTATTTTATGCACCCTGTAGGTCTCTGGTTAGCAAAGAATCAGTCATTTATATGGACAATGGAATTGTTTTAGCATTTATTAATCAACTTTGTCACAAGCTATTGCATTGATTGATAAACTGATACAATAGCACTTTTAAAGTTGATAAGTTGACTTTAAAAACTGGGAATTTGTTACACATAAATATTTTTTCGATTTTATTTCAGATGACACCAGAGTTCTTTGAAGACTAACAAAAGGCGTCCGTAAAAGTCCAAACAGCTTTAACAACTATTCGTAATGCCCGGTACAGTGATGGAAGAAGGATTTTTTCAGATATTTGTGCTTCACAAATGACAGAAATTGAATGTGTGCCAATTTACTGTTCTGCTAATGACTGCAATAAGTTAGTTCACACCTGGTAAGTCTAATAATTTATGTCAATGTATTGTTTATTTGTACTTTATAAATTATAAGCATGAAATATCTCTTTCATGCTCATAAATTTTCTGATAAACATTTCTCATAAATGTTTTTTAGTTTAGATGAACCATTCAGAAAATTGTCGCAATCATGTAGCATTCGAAGAGTTTTGAATTTGAAAAATCAGCTTTGCTTCTCCTGCAACAAATACCCAGCATCTTCGTCCGATCTACGGCCTGAACCCCCAAGAATTGGTGAAATGACACCATTTACAACTGGAAACACACTGAAACAACGTGAAAACCTTCCAACAGCAAATAGAAACAGAAAAAAGAGGGTAAAAACACACCAAAGGGAAGTGGAAATACTGTGTACGGAAGCAATGGAAGTCTTTCCCTCATCTTTTATGCACTCTTGAATGAGGTTTTGATAGCTTGAACTTTAGGTGTGACAAAGTATTTAATGACTTTAATTTGATGAATATGTACACTTTTTTATACAAAATTGTAGCAATGCAAAAATTTAAATGTTTGTCTTTCAACTGGTTATATTTTGGTAATTTTTTATGACTAATGCCCGTATTCTAAAAGTTCTTTTATGCTCACGCTTACTAAAAGCCCACTCCAACTCACTCTCACTAAAAGCTCTCTCACACTCACTTTCACTAAAAGCTCTATTACATTCACGCTTGCTAAAAGCTCACTCACACTCACACTCAATAAAAGCTCATTCGCACTTACACTCATTGAGTGCGACATAATAATCACACTTTATTTAATCATTGGAAAATTCATTTCTCATAGATATTTCAAAATCAAACATTCAGTTGAGTAAAATTGCGATATTTGAATAATTACGAACTGATTTTGAAGTCCCACTCATTGAGTTTGAGTGTGGGATGCTTTTAGAGTACGGGCGTATATCTTCATTAGTAATTTTTTCAACCATTTATTTCAATTTCGTGTAAGGTGAATACAATAAGATGGAATAATTTTTCAATGAAAGGCTATTTTTGATAACATACTAAAATCTTTCAGGTTAATGAGTGATTGTTTTATCCAATATAACGAGATAACTAAAAGGCTGATTATATGAGCCCGGGTAGCCGGGATTCAACGAAGCGATAAGTGATTTTGGCAAATGGAAACGATTCAATACTTATCATCAGATATATCTTCACGAGCAATTTCGCAATATTCTGGTTTGATAACTACAAAAAACATTTAAAATTACAACAACCAATTTGGCCTAATTTGACAATTACAACAGGAATGAGTTGTGACGCTTAATAAACAGTTGTAATCTTTACGCTTGAAGTTTCGACTCCTTTCAATACCTCGAAATCATTTCACGCCTCACTGAGCCCCGGTTACCCGGGATCATGTAAACAGTCCCTAAATTTGTTGGACATATAAGGCATTTATATTTTTATTTTATTTATACAAACTTAATATGCTGATTTAGCAACAATTATTAAATTTACTCTCTCCATGCAAATTCACATTCAGTAATAGAAGAAATGGATCCTGTTAAACAGTTGTTTCTTTCACGCCTAATTTCAATGTTTTAAATGAATTAAAGTGTTTTACTATAAAATATACTTTGTTTCTAACTGTGGACGACATGCATTTTTATTTTCTATGTTTAGATGTGTTCTCTTCACATGTTTGGACTGCAACTGGTGCTCAATTTTTTGTTGATGGAAAATTTTTTCTTGCTATTAACTACACTCAGGGTCTTGGAGTAGACTCGAAATTTTTGTTTGGATATTCATTCAAAGTAATGAATTTTTAGTATTTGATATATGGTCATCAGTCATAACATATCAAGTATAGTTATCTCTAATAAGCTAAATATACATTGTTTAAAATCCTCATTAATTCTTGATTGATTTGATGTAAAATTTAATTTCATACTAATTTCATAGTAATTTTATTTAATTTGATTTCATACGGGTAATTTCATACTAATTTCATTTAATTTCACACTAAAATTGCATTTTAGTATGAAAATGATCTGCATGCGACGCAGATAGTTTGCGTACTCAGTGACCAAATTTTCTGAAACTTTAATATTTAAAAAACTACATATATATATGTGTCATGTATTTTCACATTATGAGTTCTGATTTTGTTTTATTTGTGTCATTTTTGCGCAAGCTATTTCAATTTTTTTCCCGGTGGCAAAAATGTCACTTTAAAGGGTCAAATGAGCTAGCTCTTTTTTGCCGAAAGTTATGTTTGCGTGCTGATGCATTGCTGTTAGCCGAATTTACGGAGGCGGTGATTTCTTTGACACCTATTAACAATGTATTGGAACATATGTATCGAAGCATTAAGTCGAAAGCTCAATAAAATTATTTGCCCCCCAGTTCCGGCGTCCCTGACTGTAGTTTTTATCATTCCATTTATTTTGTCGAAAAATAACTGGGATTGCTTAAAAACATTTGTATTTGTCATCACAAACGTGAAAACAAACTGTTTCATAATTAATTGGCTTCATGAGAAATAATTCGATGAAAATGATTATTTAATTAACTCATTGTTTATTTCCTTCTACTTTTAATTATTGTCCATTTTCATGGAGAGAGTAAATTCTATGCTCGTATATCAAACTATTAGTATTTTATATGAATAAGAACTAAAATCATCCATTTTAAAAAAATCAATTTATTGTGTACTAGCTTGAATGTATGGGGCGCCGAAGCGGACAAAACTGCTATATTGCAAATATTCATGCTGTGTGCAAATATTCATTCTTAGTGCAAATATATTCATGTTAAGTTAACAAAGTTCATGCTAAGTGCAACTATATTCATGCTAAGTTGGCTAATTTCAAAAATTCATGCTAATTGCAATAATTCATGATAATTGGAATTCATAGTCTAGAAGAAATACATCTGAAAAATCACACGATAAAACAAACATTGTATAATCTAAAGCTCAGTATAGACACAAACAGCAGTCTCACTTCATTGTGAACCTTGATGCTGTATATTTAATTAGATTACTGGCTGCAGATAGCCACCTCAGCGCTCCTATTGGCCAAAAAAAAGCAATTGACTGGCTGCCACTATGCTAATTACATGCTTAATAAGACATGCGCTACACAAAAAAATTCAATAGAGTGGGACTGCTGTTTTTCTCTATACTGTGTCTAAAGACAAAATATTATAGAAAGGAATAATTTATCAAATACTAAACGTTTTTTAAGAAGGGCCATTTAATGAAAACTGATCTCCTTCCTTGTCAATGATCCAGTTAAATGCGTCGATTTTAAAAACAACACATGTTCTTCATTATCAAAGCGAGGTGGACCTCCACTTAGTCACGGCGCCCCATATGAATGTGTAACTCCCTGGCCATTTAACTGAAGGGTTTTTGTGAGTTAGACCAGAAATCTTGATGATAACCATGTTATTATTTAATATATAATTCCTTCTATAGTTGATAGTGGGCCAAATGCCATGTCCAGCCGATAATGTAAAAAAATATAGTAAAAAACTAATTTCGAAGAAACAAAACTTCTTAAGATTACAAAATATGAATCAGAACAAGACAAGAAGTAAACTGAGAATTTTCGACTTAAGTATGCTCAGGATGACTTTGAAATAAAGTCGAAAATTCACAGTTCACTTCTCGTCAAATTCACGTTCCATTCAATTTCTGTCATTTGTGAAGCACAAATATCTGAAAAAATCCTTCTTCCATCACTGTTTCGGGCATTACGAATAGTTGTTAAAGCTCTTTGGACTTTTACGGACGCCTTTTGTTAGTCTTCAAAGAACTCTGGTGTCATCTGAAATAAAATCGAAAAAATATTTTTGTGTAACAATTTTCCAGTTTTTAAAGTCAACTTATCAACTTTAAAAGTGCTATTGTGTCAGTTTATCATTCAATGCAATAGCTTGTGACAAAGTTAATAAATGCTAAAACATTTCCATTGCCCATATAAATGACTGATTCTTTGCTAACTAGAGACCTACAGGGAGCTTAAAAAACTAAACAGATAGGAAAATTTGCTAAAGTTGTTAGCGTGCAAGATATGGAAAAATCTTTGATGGAAAAAGTAGTAAGACTTCCAATGGATTATCTGACAGTAAATGCAAATAGTAACCATTTTTAGAGTGAAAATTGTGCTGCCGAGAAACACTTGCGCACTAAAATGACAAAGCTAGAAAGCACTTGGAACATATACAGTAAAAATTTAGCACATGTTGTTTAAGTTACAAACTTTCGGTAAATTTGGTCATAACGTGCACGAGCGCTAGGCATCCAAATTGCAAATTATTTTGCGTTTTTCTTTTTTAAATGCCATTTTTTAATAATTTCATCAATTATTCGTGTTTGGATTAATTTAAGCTCACATTCACGCATAACTGATGAGGATTATGCAGTGTTGTAGTCACGCCCCTTAAAAGTGACAATGACATGTATATATATAGGAATGAGAAATGTTGACAGACAGATATTAGAGAGCACAATAGATAGATACTAAAGGAAGAAGATAAATTCTAAACATTACATTGGCGACGAGGAATAAAATACCAACGCAAACATGGCAACATTTTTATCTCCCATGCCACATTTCAATCCGGATGAAGAAATCGGAGGAAACATTGCAAATAGATGGCGCACGTGGTTGGCAGATTTTAAAACATTTTTAACAGCCAGTAATATAACAAATAGAACTCGGCAACGGGCTTTACTTCTTTATCAAGCAGGACCCCGAATTCGAGAGATATTTCGACAATTTCCAGACCCGGAGAAGATGATGATTTTGCTAAAGCGGAAATACTTCTTACTGAGTATTTTGAACCACAGAAAAATCGGTTATATGAAGTTTACAAATTTCGACAAGCAAAGCAAGTAGAGTCCGAAACAATCGACCAATTTCATACAAGACTGCGCTCATTATCTAAAACTGTGAATTTGCTGATGTAGATTTTGAGATAATGGTTCAAATTGTTATTGGTGGACGATCCAGTCGTGTACGAAAACAAGCATTAAGAGATCCTAAATATACCTTAAAAGATCTGTTGCTTGAAGCAAGGCGTGAAGAAACAAGTAAAGTACAAGCGGCGGACATCGAAGAGCATTTGGACAGCCACGTTTTACATACACTAAAAAAACCTACAAATAAAAACTCCCAAGCCGATAAACCACAGAAGATATGCTTTTACTGTGGAGGTAACTACCCCCATTTAGACAAACCGTGCCCAGCGAAGAACAAAACATGCGCCAAATGCGGGAAGTTAAATCATTTTGCAAGCCAATGTCGCAGCCGAAACTTGCAGAAAATCAAAACACCCGCTAAACCACGCCAAGACATACGACCGGTAAAGGCTGATGAGGAGAAAGATAGCAGCAGCGACAATAATTCGGAATACTGTTATGCGGTTTGTAACAACAACAAGCCTAAACGTCCTGAAACGTCAATATCGCTCAACGGACTATATGTCAGAATGACAATTGACACTGGCTCAAGCATAAATATAATCGACAAGAAGACTTTCCGGAACTTTCGAAATACTGAGCTTGAACCCACATCCGTGAAAGCATACCCGTTTAACTCAAAACGCCAGTCAAGATGGAAGGAAGTTTCGTGTTCTTGCGGAGTCAAAACACAAGTTCACAGTTGCTACTATATATGTGACATCAGACGATGGCGGCTGTTTACTCAGCTCGGAAACAGCGCAAGAACTTGGACTTGTAAGCATAAACTTGAACAAAATTAACACATCGCCAGAAAACTCAACACTTACAACAAAGGATACAAAGCTCCATCACATTTTGGACAAACATGCACCTGTCTTTGACGGACTTGGGAAGTTAAAAAATAAACAAATTAGACTAGCAATTGATGACTCCGTGCTCCCGGTTGCACAACCACAGCGACGAACACCGTTCCACCTACGCCTGAAAGTGGAAAGTGAAATACACAGATTAGAGAACGATGACATCATAGAGAAAATACCTGAAGGCATGCCCACTGACTGGGTCTCTCCGGTGGTGATTGTTCCCAAGCGTGATGGTAACATTCGATTGTGTGTTGATATGCGGATAGCAAATACGGCTATCAAACGAACCAGACATCCAATACCAACTGTGGAAGCTGTATCCATGGAACTCAATGGAGCACGTATATTTTCAAAGCTTGATCTTGCTCAAGCATACCACCAACTAGAGCTATGTCCAGCATCCCGCAGCATCACAACATTCTCAACTCATTGCGGTCTCTATCGTTATAAGCGATTAAACTATGGAACTAATGCCGCAGCTGAATTATTTCAACATAATCTGCAGGAAACATTGCTAGGAATTAAAGGGGTCAAGAACATTGCTGACGACATAATCGTATTTGGAAGTAATAGAGCAGACCATGACCGTGCACTGGATGAAGTTCTTACCCGATTACAAGATCACAATCTCACACTTAATTGCCAAAAGTGCAAGCTCTTGAAGAAGAACCTTGAGTTTTTTGGGTTATTATTCTCAGAACATGGGGTCTGCCCGGACCCAAAAAAGGTAGAAGCTTTCGTTAAAACTACAATACCCACAACGGTCAGCGAAGTGAGAAGCTTACTGGGGATGGCAAATTACAGCTCTAAGTTTATCCAAAATTATGCCACCATTACAGAACCCCTTCGAAAACTAACACGTAAGTGTGCGCGTTTTGCATGGACGTGGGAACACCAAGCAGCTTATGACAAGTTAAAAAATGCACTAACCAACAGTCCAGTTATGAGTCATTTTGATACATCAAAAGAAACGTCGGTATTAGTGGATGCAAGCCCAGTTGGCTTATCAGCCATATTAACACAAAGAGATCCTAAAACAAACGCCGATAACGTGATCTGCTATGCTAGTCGGGCTCTTTCGTCAGTAGAACAACGATATTCGCAAACTGAAAAGGAGGCCCTTGCTATCGTGTGGGTATCGAACACTTTCACATCTACCTATTTGGGGCATCGTTCACCCTGATCACTGATCACAAACCATTACAACTTATCTATAATAATCCTCGGTCCAGACCTCCCGCCAGGATTGAGCGATGGTTATTGAGACTTCAACAATACAATTTTCAAGTCATTTACAGACCAGGTGACACGAACCCTGCAGACTTCTTATCCAGACACCCACAATTACAGACTCCCAAACGCAACATCGCCGAAGAATACATCACGTTTGTCACGACAAATGCAGCTCAAAATGCCATATCAATTGAAGTCATCAAAGAACATACGACCAAAGACTTAAGTCTTCAGGCGGTAAGAACAGCGGTCGAGTCGGGTGATTGGAGCAATCAGTCTTTGAAACCATTTCTTAAAATCAAAGATGAAATATCTGTGGACAACACGAATGGCATACTCCTACAAGGAACGCGGATTATCATTCCAACAACCCTAAAAACAAGCGTTGTGAAGCTGGCCCACGAAGGCCACCAAGGAATAGCCAAAACTAAAGCTTTGTTACGCCAATACGCCTGGTTCCCTAATATGGACAAGGCCGTCAAGGATGAAATTGAAGCCTGTCTACCATGTCAAGTAAATGGATCAACCAGCCCACCAGAACCATTAGCAAGTCCAGAAATGCCAGAGGGTCCTTGGCAAACCATCCATGCTGACTTCTATGATCCGCTCCCTACTGGACAATATATCATCGTGCTGATCGATAAGTATTCCCGATACCCAGAAGCCGAAATAATCTCAAGTACCTCCGCCAAAGCACTGATCCCTAAAATAGATGCTATTTTTGCACGGCATGGAATCCCATTAAAGTTCATATCTGACAACGGTCCACCGTTCAACAGTAAGGAATTCTCCAAATATCTACATAAACTTGGGGTGAAGCACGAGACATCAATCCCGGATTGGCCGCAAGGAAACTCAGAGGCCGAGGCATTCATGAAGCCTTTAGCTAAAGCGATCAAAACAGCCCGTGCGGAACATCGCAACTGGACACAAGAACTTTCAAGATTCTTACTCAGCTATCGCACTACTCCTCATTGTTCAACCAATGTCCCACCAGCTCAACTACTATTTAACCGACCATTGAGAGGTATCCTACCAATGCTAAACCCCAAGGACAAAGTGCTAAATAGACATAAAGAGGCGCAGGCGAATGATTTTGAAGCGAAATCGAAAGGAAGAGAATTGGCAAACAAAAGAAGAAGAACTAAAGAATCAGATATCAGGGTGGGAGACAAAGTCCTCTTAAAACAAAGGAAGAAAGATAAATTCACAACAAAATTTGAGCAAACACCATACACAGTGATTTATCGTAGAGGAGCTAAAGTAGTCGTTGAGAACCATAACCATCAAATAACCAGAAACACATCGTTCTTTAAAAAGATAAGAGACAAGTCGAGAGAATCTACTGATGAAGATGAATACAACATCCACGAACAGCCGTACAGACACAACCAATGCGTACCAGAATGTGAAGAACCAGAACCAGAAGAGCCAGCTCCAAGGAGATCAACCCGACAAAGAAAAATAACAGAACAATATGGGAACTCAATAAACCCTGACTTTGTTATCCGTTAAGTTGAGGAGGGATGTAGTGTTGTAGACACACCCCTTAAAAGTGACAATGACATGTATATATATATAGGAATGAGAAATGTTGTTGACAGACAGATATTAGAGAGCACAATAGATAGATACTAAAGGAAGAAGATAAATTCTAAACATTACAGATCATAACAAGATGGCACATAAAAAATTTATCATAATTTGCAATTTGAAAGCTAAGCGTTTGTGTACGCTTAAGCGAAATTTTCCAAAATTTTGTTAGCTTGAAAAGCATTTGTCATATTTCAACTGTATGTGCTCAGATTGCTTTTCGGATGTATCATTTCCGTCACATAAGCCGTTAGAAGTCTAACCACAGTTTGTTCCCACAACGTTTTTCGGCTTTTTGCAAATCTTGCGCACAGTTGACTGTAGTGACGTTTTCCAAGTTTTTCAGTTTGTTTTTTTTGGTACACCCTAGCTGTAGAGCGACCACATATAAAGTAACAGTAAAACATTATTGACAGTTTTTTCATTCGGGAGTCAAAAAATCGAACGATTATATGGATATAAATGGTTTAGTTTTAATGCTCAAGTGTCCAGAAGAACAAAAATGCTTTCTTTGCAATGTATATTGGCAAGTGTTTAAAGTATCCCTTTCCGCAAAAATTTTATTTGCTATATTTAATTCAAGTGTAATTTTTAACCCATCAGCGAAAAAGGTTTTAAGTTTGTCAAATCGTTCTATATAATTATATCTGTTTAAATTTGCTCCTTTAATAGACCTTGTCCGTCGTTCGAAAAGTCTGGAACGATTTATTTTTGTAACGTCATGCAAGGAATTCCTCAATACAAGATATATTAATACACGACGTCACATTATGATGTCATACTTACGGGAGTGGATGGTTTCTAACGCAGGTGAGCCAGGCTGAGTGCCTTGGAGTTCAGATTCATTCTTAAGCCTGCTCCTTACGAACCTAACCGCCACACGTCTGCACCTGATCACACCAATTAATTGGTGGAAAAGGCAAAAAAATAATTCTGTTTACTCTGCAGACGTACTTCGCTAATGATATGCACCTCACTGTATCTTATAACTTAATACTGCATGCTAAGTGCAGGGTTTCTTTTTGCCCAATTCTGTGCACCGTTCTTGGCTATTAATCTTGGTTAATGCATGACCTCATTATATTAACTACTATGGATGACGTCAGAATTGGCCTGACCCAGACCAGGTTTATCGAAAAGCAACTTTAAGCCTCCATACGTCAGACATTTCACCTAGTTTATAATATAGCAAATAAAATTTTTGGTGATAGGGGCACTGTAACAGCAAAATGTTTGTTTGCAATATTTTTTATCAATCAAAATATTTTGTTTGAAATATTGTGCAAAATATCTAATTAAATATTAAGGCTAAGTGTGGTAATGTAAACTGCAATGATGTTTGATAAATATATATGCTGTAAAATTTGCCTTTCGAGCACTTTCATTGCGGATACATGAAGTTCAACACACAGTCATATAAATTCGTACATGATATGTTAGTTGTTGCAGACAGCAAACAGCAAATACCTTCTTATATTAACTTGTGCAATCATACCCGTTTGCATCAATATTTTCATTCATAATAACACAACAATTCTAAAGGAGATCCACTCAGAGGCATGTGATAATTTATTCACATAAGACACACATGAACAATGGCGAACTTTATTTGCTTTTAAAATGTTCCTTATTATAGCAAATATTTGTACAACTTTTGATTTTACTATGACCCTAAATGACCATTGCGTAGTGTATGCATGAGTGCAATTAGACCAAAAGCTCAAAACTTGTAGCTAGATAAAGCATGGTTGAATCGTCGAATATAATCGTCGAATCGTCAATCATCGAAAAAACATTTTGGGCTCAGTGATTAAATGGAAACATATTTGGACGATGGTGATTGTCGAATCGATCGTCGTGATAGAAAATGGTTTTCTGAAACCAGAAGTCGGACGATTTGGCCGTTCAAATCTCACTAAAAGTTATTACTACAATGAATTTATACTATAATAAAACCGAAATAAGCATTGTATCACTAATTCTTTTAACAAATAGGTATTGTAGCTGGGACGTCTTCAATGATTTATGACTAACGTTTATGCGAAGCTCAAATACCCGCTGAAAATATTTTGTTGAAGCTTTTAGATCATACAGATTTTTTAAGAAATATAACCATCTAGGTAGCTCTAGGAGACGTGTGTATGCTATAGGATTAATATGTATTTGTTGTGTCTTACGCAACAATTGATAAAAGGAGTAATCGCTTGCAAGGATTTCGTGCAATGAACATTCATTTTGTATTGGAATTTTCATAGCGGATGCATGTATATCGACATTTGGCCATGTTATATACAACTCAATATTTAGCTAAGTCATACAATTGTATAACTACTAGCGTACGACTTCAACTAATTCTGCCATAGTCAGACACGTCAAAAACAGCGGGTATTTCTAATGCAGTTTTTACGGGTGAAGCTCAAGAATACGAAATTTCATACAGCAATGTAAAAATAGGCAAGCCATGCGTACACGTGGGTAGCCTATCCAGTAAATAGGGCTAAATGAAGTAAGTAATATTTACATAATTCAAATAAAATTGTATATTTGATATCATTTATATTGAACTCGTTAAAGATTTAAAAATTGCTTTTAGTCATAGGACTATTACCAGACAGCAGATTCCATTATATATATGAGTTCTAACTTCGCCAGCCACCATGCATTTCAATAACATCTTGAATTTTAGATGTTACTTTTTTATAAAGGTTTGTGAAAAGTAAGAATTTCGTTTGTATAGTCGATGAATGGAGCTCATGTTTAGTTCCACTTGACTGAATAAATAACAACAGGCAATATAATACGAGTCAATTTTTCAGTCGTAATGTTTTTAGTTAATATTTCTCAAAATAACAACATTTTCACAGGATTGTGTCACCGACGATTCTTTGCTAATTGTATATAACTTCTGCTTGATCTTTACACGCAAACAGACGCTTCACATTTCACATACAGCTTATATATTACATACGTACAGTAAAGTACTATGATATGTATGTGTGCTTGGATTCATTGTTATATTGACTTTCGCCAGTACAATTTCACCCTGAACTTTCGATCAGAAAGCAAAGAAATGAGCAAGCTTAACAACTTAATGACAAAATTCCGTTAAAATAACTAAAGACACAAAGTTTAGGTTTCCCTCACCAAAAATTCGCTCGGAGTCAATCGACAGAACGAAATTAAAGATTGTTAGGAAAACAACTTTGCGATATTTTCTGACAAAATAACGAACACTTTAAACAGCCCTCTTCGCCATAGCTCGTACGTCCAACTATCTCAGACAAACCGACGGACACTTTTTCAGAATAGCATAGTGGTTAGCCGCGCATGCACAAAAATCGATGCTTTCTCTGTTAAGTTAATTTACATCGGTGAAATACGAGGCTTAGAAACTAAAAATGTTGCGCGTCCCGCTATATTCGAAATGCGCGCAAATTTTTGCTAGTACCCATGCGTTTAGGCGTGTTTTCACAATTGGCGATCATATGGAAATCATGGGTATTTCAGAATTGAGTAACATGTTATCAAGTGGGCTTAATTAGAAAAATCACTTTCTTCCCACAATTCACGATTCGACGATAATATAGATTCCTGCCTTAAAAAGCGCTAGCTAAGTGGCTACTTGGCAAATACGGCAATACGGCGAATACCAATATTCATGACATTCCAAACGCGAACCTTACAAAATCTTTACAATGTTTGTCAACAGTGCGCTGCAGCGTTGATGAAAAATGTAGTTGAAGGCTTAAAGCGAAAATTTTTGGATTTTTGAATGTTCCATTTTCATGACTTGAATTTGACAAAGAGTTATGTTAAACTGTTTCCCATAAAAACATTTCAATATAGATTTATGATTTTCTAATACTCATTTCTATAATCTGCAACTTGCAAAAATTAATCAAAATATAATAACCTAGCTCATTCATCAATATACATGCAGTTAAATATTTGAAGACACACCTTGTACGTTGGCTGCGGACAAGCACCACCAACAGCTGCAGTATTGGCTACACATTGACCGTTTGAGCGTCTGCCCTTTTTCAAATTCCTGCAAAAGTTGTTTTTCTTTAAACTACTTACGACAGTGGAAGGACAACGAGAGTAAATGTTGTTACACAGCCTGGTGACGTCACCATAATCTCGACTGTAGTCCTTCTCAGAACATTTTGGTGTCACTTGTGAGCATAAGGCTTCTTTTACAGCATTTGTACATTTAAGTGAAATGCCAAGTTGACCATAGAGATTTACTGCACGTAAAATGATAGCATTTTGCTTTGTATAAACTGGCGATGTATGGATTTAATTTCCAGTTCAATCTACAAGGACTTGCACTTTGTACTGACACACATCCCTCTCTTTTTGAAAATATGTTAAGCTTTCCATCTGGTGCTTTTCGTTTTACGATGTTGCACAAGAAGACATCAATAAGCAGTGACAGTAGACGAAAAGCAAAATTATTTCTTTAAGAGAATGTCCCATTTTCAAACAATTCGGAAAAGTTGCTCGCATATGTTGATTGCAGGAATCCTAAAACAGAACTAAATAATCCCAACCAAGCCAAAATCCTTTTTATTGTCTACTAAGGAAGCTGATATTTGAAAGAATGTCATGTTTACGTCACTTAAGTCATACATTTTAATTACAACACAGCGAGTGCCTAAAGGCTTGCAAAACAAGGATTCATTTATTTTAGCTTCTAGAATTTTCAAAAATTTTGGAGAGATTTTTATGATAGTGCACGAGATTTTTCGGGTAAGTCGCCCTCGTATTATATAATGGTTTCGCCTTCCTAAACATTTTTATGAACTAGAAGTGCAAGTCAATGTTCTTTATTTCACTAACCAGTAACCACGTAACAAAAAATAACCCAGGTAGAAACAGAAGGATGATCGATGAAGTGATTTAGAACAAAATGTTTTCATACGTCGGTAAGATAAACACTAATACTTCCTCAGCTTGTCAATGTAAACACGGGGCTAAAATGGCAACATTATTAAAGTGACTTCCTATTTCAAAATAACTCAATAGATTTGTAATATTTGAAAAATGAAGAACATTTTAGACATTTAATCATATACTAGAAACAACATAATAAAACAAAATTAGACTAGCGTTCATCATTTTTAAGGTGATTGAAAAAATAATGTCTAATGATAGACTTTGTACATGTGGCTTTAATTATAGTATTTGAATTCTTGTGCATGTCTGAGTGATTAAATTTCTAATATTGATAATAATATAACAATCAAGAACAGTGTTTTGTTCTCTTTGCATATTATAATTGTCGCCAAACAGCACAACGAAATTCACAGCATTGCAATCTAAAAAGTAGCAATATAGTATGGTTGTAATTTCTTTTGCAATATTTGCAAAGGAAGTTTCAACAAAGTACATATCACATGGCATTGTTTAAAATTTTTCTGTTTGAAGTGAAAGGAAGTGAAATTTTTCTTGAGATAGCTACAGAAAAGTATGTGATCAACAATAATGAACGAATATGACAAAGTCAATTATACAAAATTGCTTCCTCGAACAAAAATTACTTCCCATGCGACATGATAGGGAAGTAATTCGTTTCTATGAGGAAGCAATTTTGCAATTTTTGACATTTGTATGGTTTGACGAAGATTGAAGACAAGTTTTAGAAAACATGTGTCAGGAGACCTTGAAGTAACTTTGATAAGCTCAAAACTCCGTTCTGGTTAAGTTGCATAATAGTACAATTCAATGCCAAAATCCATTTTCCAAATAATACAAGTCTCTACAAAGTTATTTTGAAATAGTGAAGTTCTTTCAATGTAAAAATAACTAAATTTAAAGCAATATTATAAATTTGAGCTTCAGGAAAATAGTATAAATTCTTCATAAATAATTTTAAGCTATGGCTCGCCGTAGTCTTTACATTTGACCTTGACAAGCTGCGGAAGTAATTATCAGTGGGTTTATCTTATTTTTGAAAACATCTGTGTACATCAAACATCGACGTATACAGGGGCATACAGGAACTAGGAATTACATTAAAATATTTAGTTTGAGGCTATATATAAACTTTTAGGGCACTTTATTGGTGGAAACGGCATTACAAAGATGACACGTATTGTTTTCACTTTTCTGCATTGGTAATGCACATGCTTATCACACATAGAAACCTGCATTACAGTTCTTCATCTTTATTGTACTACGTTTCTGTGATCGAGAATTCGAGATTTGTGAACAACGTTTGGAAAACGTTCGCCAGCATTGAAAACAATTTTTCTAGACACAGTTGTAGAAAAAGCACTTAAAATATCAAATGACAATCTTTATCGCAATTAAATGAGTCCTAGTCAACCCCAAGAATTGATTACCTCGACCCAAACTGGAGAATTTTTTCTCCTAGAACATCTCCATACAATCACTAAGTCTACACGTCCCCTCCTGTTTCAAATTAGGTACAACAGCGAACTGAAATTACCTCATTCGCATGGGATTCCTTACATAAATAATCTTCAATTTAGTCCAAACAACTGAAAGTTTGCTTGTCAGACGATAAAATATAATCTTAAATTGCTTCACATTCTAAATTATTGATGTTTTGCGCAAACAAGAAACTTTTTTGTTTGTGGGAAAAAGTATTTTTACAGCAGCAAGCCCCAAAAAATTAGCTGGTTTTACCTTTATGATCATGATTGTAGCTATAAGTGACATTGATTTTGCACTCTATGAACTTATCTTATTCTTCTACAGAAGCAGCCGCTTTCTGGTTGCTTTTGCTTGACTGTATAATCTACCGCATAAAATGTCTTTTCGATACTAAACAAAACGTAGCTTGTCCTTCGTTAAACATTTTATAGGTATACATGAGATTTGCAGGCGACAAGTAAACAAGTTGAGCAACCTTATCAAGTTCAGTTCTGCTATGTTGATTTTAGAACATTATCATTATTTTTATATGAATGGGCTGGCTAAGTAACTACATGGAACTAAATGTAGATATTATCATGTAATGTTATTAGTGCAAATTTACCGAGAAAATTACATCCCATGCAAATATTTTACTTCCCATATCTTACACTTGACCTTGATCAACAGGAAGACTATAAACATTAGTGCGCTCATCTTATTTCTGTCATTATTGTCAAAATTTGAAACAATTAAAACACGAACATATCTCTCAATGCTTGATGAAAACATATAAATATTCAATGACAGCATGACGTGTAATCGAAAGGACAAATGTAGATTTTTGAACCGGACAAATATAAAAGTGCAAACATTAGCACTATACAGCACTGCATAATACCATTTGTTGAACATTTCATAGATAAAAACGATTGGTGTAATGATGAAACATTATGTAACTAAACACAGTATTGTGTGATGTTTTCTTGCACTACAAATTCAAATCAAAGAAAAATTCGAGCACAATGTCAATATTTCATCAGAATAATTTTTGCAAAATTATTTCTCTATTATCTTTATTATTTCAAGATGAATGGAATAACCACATCACAAAAATCCACCCAATAATAAGTTTTTCGAATCTTTCAGACACACTGACAACAAATCCGCCACATCATTTTGAACGCTATCATAAACTCCAAGTGCACAAAATAACTTCATCATATTTCAATCACAATCATATTTCATCATATTTCAATCTTACATAAATTTCCATTCTGAGTTAAGTTTTGTAACTATAGTAACTGTGATCTATTGCCAGGAATATTCTCCATTTTCCAATTAATACAAATCTATCGCGTTTTTCTAAATTGATTACTTTCACATGCGACGCGTAACCAATTTCTAATTTAAAGAAAATAAATTTATCAGGTTTTGTGTTAGTAGCGTGCTCAAAGTTACTTATCTTAAAGTAAGAAAAAGAGTAAATTTTGAATGTCTCCTTTTTTGAATATAGCAATGAAAAATTGCTGCGTCAATAATAAAAAACAGCATGTGGTTGATTTGATGCTTAGATTAAAATAAACTGTTGACTTAACAATAAGGTGTTTTTATTGGCAATCTGTTCGCAGTTTTACCACATTGTTATATTGAAATCGTATCAACACAATGATTCCATGTCATTGTTTTCTATAATTGTACTACATTGATTTTTATAAAAAACTCGTTTTATTCACCGGCTGCGACAATATTTTTGCCAATTATTATGTTCTACAGTGGCGCAAGCACGTTTGGTCGTGCTGTGTAAATTTCAAATGAAGGAGGAAAGACTGTGCAATGTGCATGATAATTGTGTAACATGTTCTTGTCTATTGCATGAAAATACACAGGATTATAAATATCAAATTTTGCAGCAAAGCAAAGAAGGCAAGCATTATAAAACACATACGCTTTTATTCAAAAAGCTCGATCACAATCACACTCATGGATTTTATCTGAAAATGAAGCTGAATTTACCGAAGCCTCGTACAAACTACCTAAAACGAAGCTTTCGTTATACTGGAGCCTTGCTTTGGAATAGCCTCCCGGAAAATATTCGAAGGCTTCAATCTTTTGACACTGCAAATATCACGAGGTTTTCAAAAAAATATATTCAAAAAAAGGGTGTGAAGGCGTGTACAAGAACGTTGGAGGCAATTATTTTGCTTTCACGTGGAATTTTTCAAAATTTCTCCCCAGATCTACTTTTGAAACCAGCTTTTGTGGCTTTGACGTTTTATACTCCTCTCCCTTATATATCATTTTAAAATATATAATCCGCAAAATATCCTGTTGAGAAAGGTGTAAATTGATGTAAAGTATCAAGCATTGACATAAATTGACGCAAACACGGCATATTTAAATAGCTGTTTAAACACCAGTTTCCTCATTAAACAATATAAAAGGCTTTGGCTAGGCTGGAATCATTCAGTATTCCTGTTATCAAGATCTGTTATCAAATCGTCAATTCTCTAAGAAAAGATGGGGCATTCTCTTAAAGCGATAACTCTGCTTTTCTTCTACAGTCGCTACTTATTGATGTCGTCTTGTGCAACATCGTAAAACGAAAAGCACCCGATGGAAAGCTTTACGTATTTTCAAAGAGAAGGATGTGTGTCTGTACAAAGTGCAAGTCCTTGTAGATTGAACTGGAAATTAAATCCATACATCGCCAAAATTTACGCTGAGCAAAATGCTATCGTTTCACATGCAGTAAATCTCTATGGTCAACTTGGCATTTCATTTAGATGTACAAAGGCTGTGAGAAAAGCCTTATGTTCACAAGTGACACCAAAATGTTCTGAAAAAGACTACAGTCGAGATTATGGCGACGTCACCAGGCTATGTAACAAAGTTTACTCCCGTTGTCCTTCTGTTCTCGTAAATAGTTTGAGAAGGAACAACTTTTGCACAAATTTGAAAAAGGGAAGACTTTCAAACGGTCAATGTGTCGCCAATACTGTACCAGTTGTTGGTGCTTGTCCCCAGCCAGCGTACAAGGTGCGTCTACGCATGTACATGTGTATTGTTTATTTAGCTAAGTTACTACAGCGTTTCATATATGATAATTTTTATTGTTTTAAGAAGATAATAGATATAAGCATTAGTAATACCTGAACCGATTTTAACCATCTCTATTGTGAACGTTTCTTGTTGCGTCATGTTTCAGGCATTATCGGTAATGTTCCGTTTCCAGAAGGGAAGGGTAATCTCTGTTCGTCTGTTACGTCATTTGCTTAGTTCTCATGTGTAAAAATTGATTTATTATTAACCATAACTGCTTTGTCAAAGACACGTATAAAATATTTCAAACTCTGAAAATATGTCATCTTTTTTCAATGTACTAGGTAGAATTCCAAACTTTGGACCTCTGGACAAAACATCTATTTCAACCGCAGAAAGTTGATATGATGATAGATTTGTTACATGTGACGCAGCAGAATCAATGTGATACGCCAAAGATATGGTCACATTGATTCTGCTGCGTCACATGAAACAAATCTTTCATCATATCAACTTTCTGCGGTTGAAATAGATGTTTTGTCCAGAGGTCCAAAGTTTAGAATTCCACCTAGTTAATTGAAAAAAGAGCACGTATAAAACGAAGCTTACTTCAAATAGAAAGAAAAAAATTCCAAAGAATATAGCAGTCTTGAAATTCAATGTTGAAGTAAAACATGAGACCTATTGTTTGATAAAGGCTTTGAAATATAGTCGAAGACTCGATGTTGCGTCTTTTGTTGTAATTTAAATATTGAATTCAAAATAGCCATAGAAACTTCGAAATCTGTTTCTTATTATATTATTTCAAATTATCGGGTGCACGCAGCTTTTGGAATGTACTCCCCTCCATTAGCTACCCATCTTTTATTTAATATTTCAGTTGACAATGAAGACAAAATTATCATGATATTTCAAATTTGTTACAATATCATCATCACACATATATAAACGCTCTAATTTATTTTACAAGAAAGATGACATCATAATAAAAGTAAATGTTTATTTTGAAATGTGTTGAATCGTTAAGAGTGAGTTGCATCAAGATGTTTGATAATTAATTAATTGTTTGAGCAGGTGGTGTGATTTCGAAAAGTTGTAATTCTGACTACTAATTTTAGAGAGTTATTTAGTTGGGTTTGTATCCGCCCAAGTTATTCTCTACTTTGTTTTATTTCGTGTAATGTGATCTCTTGATATTTGATATGACTTGTGATTATCATTCCATATTAGATTTAGAGGAAGATCCTCTACAAATAGTTTTCTTATGCTTTAATTAAAATTCTTGTTAAACCCTGCAAGACCCAACGGATTTTTGACTAGCATCAATGAGGAAATATGCTTTCTGTGGCAGTGATGGATTGGTGTTAGCAGAAAAATTGGTTAAATATTACGCTAAAATGTTTTTAATTTAAAATCTAGATTTCATTCCCGAACAATGATTAATTTTATTTTTTTTAGATGACACCAGAGTTCTTTAAAGACTACCAAAAGGCGTCCGTAAAAGTCCAAACAGCTTTAACAACTATTCGTTATGCCCGATACAGTGATGGAAGAAGGATTTTTTCAGATACTTGTGCTTCACAAATGACAGAAATTCAATGTGTGCCAATTTACTGTTCTGCTAATGAAACGGAGCTTTTAGTAAAATTCGATAAGAATGATTGCAATAAGTTAGTCCGCGTTTGGTTAGTAACAAGAATATATTCTTCCTTTGTCACTGCATGTGATATCATTACTGTCAGGAATAGATGAATATTGCGTGTCATGTGAAGTCAAGGATACCATTATAGCTTGCACAATAATTAGGGGCTCGGAAATATTCATAAATGCATGTTATAATCCGCAGAAAAAATTGATTTCATAGTTATAATAATTAATTTACTTCTCCCCCAATTATCGAGCTGGTTACGTTACTGCTTGAGGGAATATGATAGGTTTGGCGTTTAAATAGATGATTACATGGTTTTACTTAAGATAAGTCTATTATAAATCTCCCTGTGGCCTTGGTCATGTGTATTCGACAACTTTGGGAGTGTATTTTACGTGTTTTCCTTAAAGAATACAATTTTATACTTGCTTGCATTCTTTATATTTCACATTGTCTTACACTTTGTGATGGTTAAATCTTGATATATGAAATTTTTTAGTTTTGATGAACCATTCAGAAAATTGTCACAATCGTCTAGCATTCGAAGGGTTTTGAATACCTTAAAAAAACAACTACAATCCTCTTGCAACATGTATCCTGCAACTTCGTCCGACTTGCAGCCTGAGCCTCCAACTATTGGTGGGATATCGCCAACAACAGATGGAAACACATTAACAGCAAGTGGAAATACATAGTACGAAAGAAGAAACCGAACTTATTCCTAATTTGATCGTCTATTTCATTCTCTTGAATGTGCTTTAATAGATTCAGTATGAAAAAACGCAGTTTCATGAAAATATATGCAATTTGGTTTATTTTCAATTTTTTAGCAGTTTCACGCATTTAAACGCTTAACACTCAGCTGATAATATTCAATAATTGTCTTAATAATCTATCTGCTCATTTTCGTGATAAATAATATATAGAACAGAATTAAATACTAGTGTTTGTGTTGTTGTCAGCTTTTATAAGCCATTTACTTAAGAGGGTTTGTATAGCACAAAAGGGTAAAATAGTCCATTGCAGTACAATATGCTAGTGCGACTGATAAAAGATCACCTTTGACTGAAAACCGTGAAGGGGGTAAAAACGATATAAGATGTCAAAAAACGAAGAAGACGGAAAATAATTTAAAAGATTGAAGGTAGTGCCTTGAGTATCCATAAGTTACGTTTCAAGAAAGTTTTAAAATTTTAAACAGTTAAGGGGTTATACATTGTATACACAAAATCATGCACCCAAATACTTCTTCAAAGCATGTCATTCACAAAAATCACCATCAGGGATACATTTTTTCTGAGAAAAAATGAATGAAACTGGAGGCCCTATTGCCTTTTGTTAATTCCAGCCAACGACAAGCAAAATAATTTGCAATGACTTACAGTATATCAGATGATAAGTTTAATAAATTGAAAATTATGATATATATACTGATTAAGGTCTGTGGCAATATGTATTATTTTATGTTATCTTTTAAAACATGTCGTACAAACATATGGGGGGCTCATTTAGCCACTGTTTTGTTTTTTATTATGTGGCCGATCAGAAAGTTAGAATTATTTCTTTAAAATTCCATATATATGCAGTACAACATATGTTTATAACAAACGGTCGGAAAGGGAAGGGAAGTACCATATATATCTTTAATTTGTCATAAATAATCTGCTATAAACACAATAACTATAGTATAACAATTGCTATCCAAGAATAAATTTAAAATGCAGAACAGGAATAAGAATTACGGAGCCAACGGTGGAAGCAGCTTTTTCAAATGAGGACGAAAACAAAAATTTTGCAGATAAAGATAAAACGCAGATTTTGTAAACGTTAGTAAAATATGGTGGATTTGGCAAATCGGAAAAACCCTACATAATTACACAAAAAATGTTAAGGAGTCAAAAAAAACTTAAACGTGTAGGTTACGTCGATTATGGTTGGAAAACTAAAACCTTTCAGTCAACTGCTTAGATTCCAGCTTTTCCTATATTCTGGGTTTTATATCTTCCAACTTTTCAATTTCTAGTCTACGTGCAGACTTTAAACTCCAAAAATTTAAAGTCCAAATTTTCTCATTTCGGCTATACTAATCCTGCTCTCAATTCCTGAACCCAATCATTGTTTTACTGATGGCCATCAAACCTTTCTCGATTCTATTTCTACAGCAAAGAAACGCAACCAGAAGAACTTTCACTTTTGTATGCAAAAATATCACGGGTCACGTGTGCATTGTTTTAGCATTCCCAGAAAACATGCTCATAAATACAATAACATGGTGCTTGTATTCAGCAGTATGAACTGAACGCGTTTACACCATTTCAATCCTAACGATTCTGGTAATAGTATGTGTATATAAGACTGTTCTATTTTGCCCTTATAATCCGAGTGCATTGCCTAGAATTGTCGGTATTCATATAAATGTGTAAGTATAATTTTCAGTGTTATACGATGTTATTGCACATGATTGTTTGTTTTAAAATTATTGCCAATGGAATAAAGATCTTTCATTTATTATTATTGTGTATGGCGCACAATCAATATTACTTTCAGACCTTTTAGTAGCATGGTTCACTATAATAAAGTAAGATCAGCGATAGTTGCTTTCTTGCTAGGGTGGTGTGTATTTTTGTTCAATCTATTTTAAGTTTATGAATTATCATGCTAACTACCCTAGCAATATACTATCGTCAACAATTGAAAGTCGTGATGTTTTTGATAAACACTGGCATATATATATATATATATAGATGTATGCACTAGCAGATTTTCAATCTGCAGACATGAAGTCATGGGCTAATGAGTATAATTAATATATTTTAATCCAAGCGTTATATGTAAGTCAGTGATATTTTGAGAATATTTTGCTTCCTACATTAAAATCATGCTATAATGCAATTTGAGTGAAACTTGTGTCAAGCAAATTAAATGCAAATATGATTCAAACACAAGCGAGTTTTGAGGTATTAAAATAGTGTTTGGTTCTATTTTAAAGAATGATCTTCTATATTGTCCAGATTTATTGGAAACTTTGAGACATGTCAAGCAATGAAGAATTATTTGTTCCTGTACCCATGAAGTGCATGGGATTTGTTATTGGAAAGAAAGGACAACATATCAAGAAATAAAAATAAAACAAGAACACAAATTTCTTCAAAGCAATATGAAGAAGGAGTCAATCAGGTTTTACTGTTTGTGGGTCAAGGAAAGCTTGCAAAGAGGCAGAAACATTGATAATGGATTGCGAGTAAGTATTGTTAGCAGTGAATAAATTTTATACCATTGATTGTGTTGTAAGCAAGAGTAAGCGGATAATGGTCCAAGTTTAGACAAGATATTCAATTATAACATTGTCAGGTCATTAATTAAAATTTTTGAGCATTGTACTGAAACAATCACTTTTTTCCATGTTGAGCCAGTATTAAAAATGCTAATTATTTATAAACCTTTTTTTTAGAAACAGTTTCGAAGTAAAAAATCATCTCCTGTCAACAGGACTCGAGCAAAAATTACAGTTTCAATTGAAGAGAAATATATTGGAATAGTCCTTGGCAAGAAACATAAAATTATTGAAACCATAGAGACGAAATCTGGGACAAAAATTAGAATAGCACCACATGCAGGTGAGAGTAAAGGAATTAAAACTTTTGATTCTCAAACTTTTGAATTATACTGTTTCGTCTGAGATGTCTCAAAAGTTCTCTACATTTAAAAAACTTTTATTGGTCTGAAATGGCAGCAATGCGAATTGTGCACAATAGCAAATTATAAAACTAAAATGGCCAGCAAGAGTAAATCTAGCCTACAAAGGAGGCATTACGGGAATATAGATTTTCCCTGAGTGCCGGTCCCATGTAAACATGCAGCAAATGTTGATTTTCACTCTGGTTTGACTTCGTTCCAGTCTCATGTAAACAGGGCCTTAGACGTAAATCATGGTAACCAACTTACCGTCAATTAGAACTTGCTCCTGAGTCTCGTTACATCACAACGTTTGGCACTCATGCTGGTATAAGGCGTTACGAAAGATTTATTTTTGACGTAAAATCTGCTACGAAAATATTTCATGAGATGATCAAAAAAGTAATTGAGTAATTGAAGGCTTGCATGGAGTACTGAACATTAGCGACGATTTATCTGCAGGGGCGTAATTAGCTCGAATATTTGGTCCTGCTATGTTAATTTTTATGTGTTCACTCACTGTAAAAACAGCAGATTTCTAAAGAAATGAATAATGTTAATGGTCTAAAATTTAAATAGCAGGACCAAAACTTGTGGGCTGGCTACGCCACTGTTTATTTGTATATGTTTTACTCAGGTAGAACATGACAAGTGTCTAGAAAATGTGTTTCAGCGACTACTAAAAAATAATCCAACGCTTAATAATTCTAAATGTGAATTTAACAAAGTTAGTCTTTTATATTATGGCTATAAACTTTCTCTGATTTCGGTATATCCCCAGATCCCAAAAAGGCTAATGCAATCTGTAATGTCATTATTCCTGTTAAAGAAGTGGAAGAAAGCCAACTTAGACTGGTCAACTACTGCTAACGTTTTATTGCAGACCTTTCCAATGCTGTCCCAAAAGTACGTTGACTTAAGAGGAGATAATAATCACCTCTAAAGAAGACACACTTTTCAAGCTTTAATCCTAGCACTTAATACTGGATTGTGTTAAGATGTTAACTGTTAAGTCAGGAGAGGCCATATCAATTCTCTAGCTAGAATAAACCGGTACTTGTGACTTTAAATGTGGGTAATACCCTATTTAGTGGAACAAAAATTGTTGTTCCACGCTACTTACAACAAAGAGTAGTTTGTATCGCTCATAAGTCTTTGACAAGTTGTCTCGGTAGATTTCTGTACTCCATCTCCCTCGGGTGGCTATATTTGTTAGTATTAGTTGACGACTTTTCTCGATATCCTGAAGTGGAAATCGTAAAACAGACATCGTTCAAAAGTACCATCCCTAAATTAGTTAAAAAATTTTCCGCGTGTGGAATATGTAAACAACCTGATGTTGCAAAGTCGATTTAGGAATCTGATTCTCTCTTTATGTCTTCCTGCTTCCTTTACTAAGTTTGCGATGAATTGATAACTTACTAATATGTAGTTATTTGTCAATATCCAAATAAATAGTTCAACGTCAATAATAAAAATCAGTTCGTTTTAGCTCCATGCCTCAATTCTTCCGTATCAACGCTTTACGTTTGTCCACAGTGTAACCCAGACATACCATTATATTCACCAAACAGAATCTTTGCCAGTATTTAATGCATGATCAGATTTTCTTTCACCAAAGTTCTCTCATATCATCACCAAACATTTTCCTAAACAAACTTTACCTTGTTTTGCATTTAGTACGTTGAATCTCCCTCGTACGCTCTCTCTGTTTTTATATGTAAAAGAAAATAGTTCTAAAGATAGCAAATACTATAGTGAATGGTAAAAGTAATATAATAAGTTGATTGATCATAAAAGAACTGTTTTAAGATCACTAACCCAATAGTTCTAAATTAAATTATCAACTTATTATATTATCAACTTAAATTATCAACTTAAATTATCTACAATTAAACTATCAACTTGTTATATTACTTTTACCATTCACTATAGCATTTGCTATCTTTAGAACTATTTTCAGATTTGTCACCATGACAAAGTCTCTATTTTATTATATGCAAAAGAGTTTTTTGTCTGTTGCGTTTTCAATTATTATAAATATAAATTACATGTAAATTATAACATGTTTAATAAATGTCAAAAACATGGTAAACAGAAATAAATAGGAAAAAAATACTATTATGTGAATAAAAACTAATAAGTGCCCGCTCTCCGGTGTTTATTTCATTCGTTAATTTATTTAGGCGTTGCATGTTGAATTCATTTATGCCTAAGCCCGTCCTCTCTTAGCTAACGTTCTTGTTGTTAAAATGCTGCAACTTGATATTTATTATTGTTTAACTAAATGATCATTTTTTCATAGAACAGGCAAAAAGGAAAGAACATAGTATAGATCTGGTGATTACTGGTGAAGGAAAAGATTGTTGTCGTGCCCGATCTCTAATATTGCAGAGAATCGTAAGTTAAACAAATTTTACGAGAAGTTACATAAATTAAAAAAAATTATAAATTTTACATTTAGGGCCCATTCACACTTAATTCGTTTGCTAATCTAATTAGTTGATTCGGATTCGATTCGTTTTAAAATGAAAAACACGAGTGTTCACAGTTAAAGTTTTATCTTCATTATTTTTCGCTTGATAACACAGTACCATAAGAGACTCAAAAGGATAGATATGGATTAGCAGGTATTTTAGTCTACTTATAGGTTATTGTGGGTAAATACTTTAGAATCTATACTTAATGTAAATTAATGTTTATATTTGCTTCACATAATTGCCATTAAGTTTTGGCGCATTTTGGCGCCTTTCCTAAACCATAACAAAATTTAACGAATACAAATGGCGGAGGTTACTGCAATCGGCATACTTTTACTGGAATACCAAAGAACACAAAAAACAGCTAAAAGATCGAGGGTAAAACGGAAATAGATGCTGCAATACTTTCAAAAGAATGCGAGGCGTCGCATCGCGTTACATTTTGCTTATAAGTAAAACTGTAAAATATTGCTGCAAGCAAACACAGCAAAAAGAAACGCGTGCCATGTGTGACCGCACGAAAAGTCTGGTTACTAAGCTAAAAACATGTGATTGATCAAGGTTGATCCGATTCTATTCGTGTTGCATGTTCACATTATCATGCAGACTAAACTAATCCGACTCAAGACCACCTTCTCAAGTGCCCCAAGTTAGTTCGGATCGAATTCGTTTTTGCATCACTTACAAATGTTCACATTAGCCCTCATACGGACTCGAATCTATTTCGAATCGATTTAAAGCATTTATGTGAATGGGCTCTAAGAGAGATCAAAAGTTTGCAATCTTTGCATGTTAATTTGTTCAGGCAAAATATTTACTTGCGTCTTTAAAGACGCAAAATTTAAATTCGAATTTTAATTTTTGACTTGCGTCTTTAAAGACGCAAAATTTTTAAGTCAAAAAATAGGTGTTTTAGCTATTTAATTACTTTCAAACACATTTTTCACTGAAAATGGGGAAACTTGCTTTAGTATGTTAGCCCATCATTGTAACATGTAGAATTCGTAGAAAATAACTTATTTGCTTAAACTTGAGTGTAAAATTATTTCACAAAAAATTAACTATGGCGACTAAAATAAGCAGTTAAATTTGTGAACATTAACAAAGGGTCATCAATTTGACCATTTGGTGTAATTCAGTGATGAATTGTCCAATTCTTTTCACAAGAAAAAGATTAGTTCTTTCTTAATCTTGAAAAATGGTCTTCACTAACAGGGCTTTGACTGTAAAAGCGATTTATATAGATGTGCTATCTGCATTAAATTAATTGTTTGTATGCTCCGCTGTACAACCTAATTTAACAGAGTTTTAGAAACTTGTTTGAGCTTTCGTAGCAAATCAGAAATGATTTGGTGCTGCATGTGAAGCATTTGATTTTGTTGTACGAATTTTTCACTACATTGTAAAAATTTTTTCCAAATTTTTTATATTCAAATTGATTTCGACTTGCGAAGTTTGTATTTACTCTTGCATAAAGCAAATGAAATAATGCAAGAGGATACGCATATCGAACATTTTAGCATGATGTAGAAGTTTGTTTGCTGATATAGAAATTATCAACGTCGAGTTAATTTTTAGATAGAATTAGCTAACTAACTATGTGAGGGCACAGTATTTCAACACATTGAAGAACAGCTCAGTGCGATAAAATATTGTGGCTCGCAAGAGTTACATTGACAAATAAAAAAATATGCAAATATAATTGTTCAAACACACTAATGAAACAACCAACACACATTGAAATTGTGCGCGCATGGCAGCATGGTACGTTGTAAACACTGAACAGCGGCTGTCTTGCCAACGCAGTTCTTGATGGCATGATGTAAAATAGTAAGAGCTATTTCATATTTTTCTAAATTTTTTATTCTTTTTGTCATTTTCATATGTTTTTACTCAAATTTTTGTGAATAAAGCCCTGTTCAGGATGCCCTACAATTAACTTAATAAGTCTTGTTTAAATAATTTACATGGGAAATCCTGAATTGATGATTCTCTGGACGTGATGATGAAAAGGATTGCATCATATATCGGGCTACAGGACTTTATGCTCTTATAAATTCTCCATCCTACTTCACTGGGACGATATTACAAACTTTAACTATTTTACAGCATGCTATCAAAATATGTGCTTTCAAGACAGCCGCGCTGTTTGATTTCATATATATAGCGCAGAGTTTACTTTCTTTTATACGTGTAAGTTATTTTATTCGTGTTTGAATGTTGCAGGTATATATTTTTTTATTTGCGTGTAACACTTGCGAGCTACCGAATAATGAATAACATGGCTATAACTTTAACTTCTTTTGGAATTATTAATATTACAACTGTGATTGTTGACAAGCTCTTTCAAATGTTTCGAAGATTAATTAAGTTTCATTGAAATATAAATTTGTTGTCACAAAGTTTTTATCCAACGATCGCTTAAAATTTATACTCCGTGTTGCAGACAGTTTCATCGTATTACTTTACAGATTTCTTGTAATGACAGGGAATTAAGGCGTAAATATGGAGGTGACGAAGTTAACAAACCTTTTGTGTGTTTTAACAATGACGAACAAGAGGAAGAGTTTTCTCTCGTTTTGGACAAAAATACTCCATCATTGGATGGTTTCATCAAGGGAAATCGATTCAGAATTCAGTCCGATGATGTTCGCGATGAGGTGTTATTATAATTTTGAAATTTGAAGTGTCGAATATTTCAAGCATTTTTGGCTTTCAAGGTTCATTTCCTTCCCTCAATTGATTTTACCACACCATAATGATGAATAACTAAATAAACGAATAAGACTTTGCCATTGATATTCTCTTATCATTTGAGTGCTAAAGGTCATTCATTCTTCAGCCTGTAACTACTGATGGTACAATTAAAGACATGAAAGACTTGCTTCGACCTCCTTTGAAGAAGTTAGCTGATAAAAAAAGCGAAGAACTGTTGTTGGTAGATTTATGGTGTCATCTTGGGAAAGTGTATGTTTCAAATGTAGATCAAGGTAAACTGAACTATTTTGAAGTGCATGATATTCAGCATATTCAAAGACTTGCTTGTGGAACGATACATTAGATTGTTACATTTTGTTTATATTGCACCTTTTAATTGATCTTCAAAATCAATTCCAAACCAAACATAAACGAAAATAGTTCATGCTTAATACAACAAATAGACATTGGATTGTTCCACTTCCAACTCTAAATTAAAATAACTGCTATATAGATTATTTTTTTATGATTTCTTTTTTGTTAACAGTCTTCCTACATTTTTTCTTTCCACCCTATCCTTCTCCCTATCCTCTTTATTTCATGCCTTTTATGCTCTTATTGCATACATCTCTCATTATGATTTGTATTTGAGATGAAGAGATTTCATCAAAAGGCATGACAACAACAAAAGAAATCAAAAACAGATTGCCTTCTGTGAAAACAATGGCCGTTGCTACTGATAATGAAGTGAAGTGGCGAGTGTCTTTTGAGGAAGGTGTAGATGAAACAGAAATTGATAGGTCTTTGTTTCCTAATAAAGACGAAGTGAACGAAGATCTTTTCAATCTTAAGTGGCTTTGTACACAGTTACGCTTTGACTTTGCCTTTATTACTCCATCAGGTATTGTATAAGTAACAAATCCTAGGCTGTATTGAATATTTTCGAGGGACTAGGGTTTTGCAGAGATCCTTCCACAGATGTTTCAGTCAAAATTATCGCAGAAATTTTTCTGTTAATTGCCCTCATCAGTTGTATAAGGAAAAAGGAGAAGTATAAATTTTCAAAGAAAATCAGGAAATATTTTCGCTATTTGCCAATTCGCGGCAACGCAATCAATCAAGCGTTATTTCTAATTGAAAATATTATATACGAGTATCATTCCGGAAAGGTTTGGGGTACAAAATAACTCAATTGCAGAATTTTACAGGTTAAATCAAATGCAACATTCTGACATTTCTTATTGCATAAAAAGAGAAACATCCGGTCGTGAAAGAGTATATTTGTTGTCGTGCCATGTACACAAATTCTGTTCCTGCAATCCAGTATTCCTAAAATGACAGAAAAACATAAAATGTGTCAAATTTATGATATTTTCTCAACTCTACTCAATAATGTACAAAACAGTAAGACCATTTACAATGATACCAGTTGAGAACCACGTATAGTTTAATTGTTATGTTCAATTGTATAAAATAGATTCAATTATACTTTCCAGAAGCATAGCCAGGACTTATGCAACGAAAGGGATTGTCATTTTTGTCGAGTCAAATATGTAATTTATGGAACTGTCAATTTAAAATAGTCTTAAAAAAAGGATCTGTAAATATCCTCTTTATATCTACTTCGCTAAGCTCCTGCTTTCCATGTTATCATACCATATAATTCGGCCCGCTGTCCATTGTCAATCTTCTGTCGCACATGCCTTCAAGCTATAGTTTTGTAGCTCATAAAAGATGTTTCCATTTTGAAGCTCGTTACGTTCGATTCAAAGCTTGGAAAGGCCGGGATCCCGAAAATGAAGAACCACCATCTGAAGTGAAAAATATTTTAAGACCTGTCGTTCTTTGGCGTTATGAAGACATAAAGGCTTGGCTGTGTAAACCTTCCGTTAGCGTTATTAGGGGTGAAATAATGACACCAGATTCGAGTTATGATTGTCGGATAAAATTGAGAGCCGGTATAAACATCATTAAGCAAGATTTTTTAAACATTTATTATAAAGGATAAATTTTACTTTTCAAAGTTATGCATACATTTATTATCTCTTAAACATATTCTGTCCTTAGTACTTCGTTTAACCTTATAATATCAATATAATAAACTATCATTTGCACTTTGAAATTTTATTGACATAATTCGGTCTAGTAGCTAAGCGCTACTGTCGAAAAATGAATAAAAGTTTTAATTCATCCAAGTGCAAAACCTCATACTGGCCAATGACAAAGCCTCATTGATAAATCGTGCATGATCTTTAGAAAACAATTTCACAACCAAAACTGTTTAGATGCTACATTCAAATTCTCTTGTTTCTCTTGCAAGGGCATTTGACAGTTAAAAAATTTTTGTGTTTTTGTGTATTGTAACATTGGGGATCGGGCTCTAATGCACAAAGCAAGAATTATTTCTATTTCTTCTATCCAACAGGACCACGTTATTTAGACGAAGACGAAAAAGCAAAAGAAGAAGATAACACTTTGTGTGATTATCTTTCAAAATGCAAGTATGATCCCAATTCTGGAGATGGTCAAATGATGTCTTTACCTGATCCAAATGATATGTTATTACCAGAAGGTTTTGAATGTCAATTCTATCGTGAAGCAAAAGAAAGTTTTTATCAAGCAACAATGGACGGGGAATGTTTTACTATTATTGTATTGGAGCAAAAAGATTGGGACTCTGATGGATCTAAGAAAAGAGACAAAAATCAGGTATTATTGAAGTATATGACTAATTGTGCAACAATGTAATAATTAATTCAGCCACTCCAGATTAAAAAAGTTCTTCGACATCACGTGGTGATTACTTTCATTGAACAATTTTTCTTGCTTTTGAAAAAGAATTAAGGGATGTCAATATTGCGGTTAAATACTATAGACCATTTCATACATTTATTTTTTTATAAAGTTAGCATAAAAGAATAAGATACATGGAATTTAAGACAGCTTATAAGTCATTACTAGATGTTGCAGTATATCAACATAGTTGATAATTATAGCTAAATCAAATCCATCGATTTTCAATATTCCAAATTTTGTATACCAAAAATATGGAAAAATACCGAAATTAAAAGTTCTAATCAGTTTATCTATTGTAAAATGACAGTTTACCTAAATAAAATTTCATTAGTTTTCAATAGAAACAAAATCACTGATCGTCATTTTAATTACATCATTAAAGAAGCAAGACGAATGGTAACAACTATTTACAATTTTATTTGTTCGGTAAAGATTTTTGTTTTATTGCAGTTTGGAATCAGGTTTATCCTGGATTCATGGTCGGAAAAGATGCTTAATCCGCAGATTGACTGGACGCCAGATGACATTTTAACCAAGCTTAAAGATTTTATGAACTTTATAAATCTTTTTAAAAAAGGAATTCTTAGTGGTTAGAAATATTCTTGAGTTTGCTAAGACATGCCATGTCTATAAAATTGGCTTTATATGAATGAGAATATTAATAGTTCAGCTGGAAAATATTAAATAAATACATGCCATTCATGGGATCATAAATCAGTCATAAAACCCGGCGTTTCTCATTTTTCATAACCAAATAATTTATACAATCACTAAGTTAATGGTACCAGAAAAACACTGTAACTATATGATGAAGAAATTAAGACTAATTAAAAATTTAGTACACAGATGGCTTTCAATAAAGTTATAAATAAAGACTGTCAAACAATTTAGTTAATCAAGCAAACTTCTTGAAAGTTAACTTTCTTTGTTAATGGCTCATTTGTTTCCATGATGTTGCTCATTTTTTTTAATGAATTTAAAGTTACTAATGTTCATTTGTGAACATAGGAGTGATAGGACCATATCAAAACGTTGATATTAAGCTGTAGAAACAATGCAAAGAAAATTGTTGATTGTAGCAAAATCGTGCGGATATGAAATGTTTCTAAAGTAATGACAGATCGACGTTTTGGTGATAAAACCCGTGAAAAGAACACTGCTTCGATGACGACTCACAAATCAAAAAAAGTAAAATGTTTTTATTAAAGCGCCATATCTTTTGCAACCAACAGGTATAAAGGACATGTTGGTTTGGATGATTATAAGAGCAAACTGTGAAATAAAACTTGGAGGAAGGCATGCACGAGGTAAAAACAACGTAGAAGTTAAATGAGATTAATCAGAAATTTGAAATAATATATAGCTGTTAAAACAAAATAAACAATGTAAACCAATGTCTCATACAACAATATTGTTTTAGATGTCATAGATGACAGGTATTATTCATTCTCAGCAAACTTTTCTTTCTTGTTTTGGATGACTGTGGATAAGGATTATTGTACAAAACAAATATTTTTGTTTTTGTTTGGGTGCATGCTTTGCTTGTTGTAAGGATTTTTTAAAATTTCAAGCAATAAATAGTAAAACCCCAAACACGACTATACGAACAATTTAAGATACAGTCTGAAACTCTCTTCCACAAAAAAGGTTGGAGTGGACACCTTACAGATGAGACAAAATGAATAAATGTTGAGAAAAATTATCAGGCATTGTTTTTACTTCTACTTAAGTATATAAATTGAGGAGTTACTTTTACTTTAAGTTTTAGTAAAAAATATATCAGTACTTTCACTAAAATGGGAAGTAGTTCTTCCTCTTATAAATCAGCAACGATATACTGAAACCATTTCTGTAGGTTTACCTTTTTCAAGAAAGACTGTTAATAAAAGAATATTTTGATTTTGCATAATATGTGAAACAACTGATGAAATGATCTTAGTGACTAGCCAGTAAATTTGTAGATAACGTTTTTGTGACAAATGTTTGATGATTTCTAATTTGTGCATAAGAAGATGATTTCAAAAACTCAATATATTTACATGGCAGGTTTTAATTTGTTTCCAATTTCCTCAGTACTTTTTTCCTCTTTCCTTTTCATGTTTGATAATTTTCATTTGTTTTTAGTTACTATAGCTATTCTTAACGTCCGACAATAACACGTGTGCCCAGTCTCCATATTGAGCCAGAAGATGAGAAGTGTCAATACCATGGTCAATATTTACACTTCACTGGTGGCTATGCTGGACAGGAGCCATTGGAGAGAGAGGTCTTCATGATATAAAAATGATTATATTTTACATTCTATTGTGAAAAACAGATGAAAAGGGAAAGATTTTAAACTCATTGTGCATTTGTGTGGAAAGTGACGGTTAGACGGTTGTCTTATTTTACATGCCAAACAAGCATTTAAAAAGTACGTGTCACAGTGTGGAATCAAGCCAAATAGAAATAAATCCTCTTGTATTTATTTAGAATATTGTAAAACTTTACGATACAATATACATAGTAGTCCGGCGGATTTGTACCTTTTTTTGGAAGCATTGTGGGTTTTTGGTTAAAAGTACCAAATTTGGCACATTTGTAGATTTTGACATGCTGAAAAAAACTGGCTATAGACCCCAGCGTGATTGCGCCTGTAAACATAAAAACGCGTAATGATGATTAAAACACTAATTATGACGTACAGTGACGTCACTAAAAAAATTTCCAAAATTGTTGTTTTAAGCTTTAAAGCACAAAACAAAATATAGTTGTAGATTTTGATTTTCAAAACAAAACAGACTGTAGATATAAGTGTGTGATTGTACGTGTGAAGAGTAAAAACCGCTGTTTATAAAACGTTGCGTCAGTAGTTAATCATCAAAACTGCATGTTTTGAGTTACTATCAATCTTGGCACACCGGCAGATTTTGATATGCTAAACGAAACCGACGAAATATGTCCCACAGTTTCATTATTACTCATTAACACTGGATTACGAACTTGCAATGATAGTGTTTGTAAGGTCATTTCTTGAGAACCAGTGGCGTAGCCAGCCCGAAAATTAGGACCTGCTATGTTAATTTTTCTGTGTTCATTCACTGTAAAAACATAGATATCAAAAGAAATGAATTATGTTAATATAATTATAAAAATCAAGGATTTCCTCTATCTCTCTCGCACTTCGGAAAACTGAGGTCACCGAAAAAATCACACTTGCTGACATGTCTAGAAAGTTCAGTAGAACCAAATTATTAAATTGAATTTCCACATGCACAGACTGTCATGATTGATGATGCTGCAATTGTCAACATGCTTCCACATTGTGCTTCTAACACTTTCCAAGAATACTGCAGCCAGATTTTTGTTCCTTATGTAAAATACCAGCTTTAAAGTTCCCGAGGAGTAGACGTAATTTGGGATCATTACATTCAACACAGCCTAAAAACGTCAACCAGAGAAAAAGGGGGAAGGCATTCAACGGCGAGTGCAACTTGACACTAGAATCCCTAAAGTGGGCAGCTTTTCTTCGTGATAAAAATATTAAAGCAGAGCTATTCAGTTACCTATCAGATGAAGTGGTGCGGGTAACTGCTGTAGAAAGACAAGAAGTAACTAAGGACAAAGAAGTATTTGGCAATGGTGCTTGTGATCTTTCAACTTTATCACCGTGTAGACATGAAAAGACCGACACCAGGCAGCTGATGCTGCAGTGCATTCCGTCATCTTAATCAGGACAGTAGACACGAATGCTGTTGTCATTTGTGAGGCATTCTTTCCAGAACTCCAATTAGGCGAGTTTTGGGTGGTGTTTGGCGCTGGAAAACATACGCGTTATCTACCAATCCATGAAATTTCACTACGTATGGGTCCTGATTGTTCGACAGGATTGTCATACTTTCACGCGCTTACTGGATGCGAGCAAAAATCGACATTTGCAAGGAAAGGCAAAAAATACCTGGGAGACTTTTCGAATTTCGATTTTTCTACTTTGTTTAAACTAATGAGCATACGCCCTTCTCCTCATGCTGTCGAAATTGCACTTCCGCAAATTAAGCGTTTTGTTATATTAATGCACGATCGCACAAGCTCGACACGACCATTACCAAACCCCGCAAAGATCTATTCACCCGGAAAGGTAGATCTGTCAAATGTATTCCACCCACAAAATATTCTCTGTTACACTTATTAAGAGAACTGTATACAAAGCTGGCTATGTTTGGGGTGCATCAACAGAACATTCACCACCTTTATAATGTGCAACTTTGTGGACCACTCTCCCGAAAGCTTCCAAATGTTTTCACGTTGTGTTAAAATAACTCACCAATATTTTTTGCACTTTATGCAGTGAATACGTCTTAGCATTAGACGAATAACAAGAATGAAATCGTTTAGTGACGTTATGTAATGCATAAGCAAAGTAGCGATCTTCACTGTTGTCAAAACAGTGTAGTATACAATCACACCGATAGTTTTGTTTAGCATGTCAAAATTACAACTGAACAAAATTTAATGCTTTTAAATCTTAAAACGATTTTGAAAATTATTTAGTGACGTCATATGATGTCAAAATTTAGGAAGAGTTTTACACTGCTTAAAGAGGCACAATCACGCTAAGGTCCATAGCCAGTTTAATTCAGTATGCCAAAATTTACAAATGGGCCAAGTTTGGCGTTTTTAACCCAAAACCCACAATTCTGTCACAAATCCGCCGGACTATAGGTGGATGCTTGTATTGCCTTGAAAGTGTGAAACATTGAATTCTGTATTCCGTGTTTTTGACCAAGTCGATTTATGTTTTCGTCGAAAACGATGGATACAAAATTTAAACCTAGCTCACCATTTATTTAGCACGCAAGGCTTTTCGCTAAGAAAGAAAATAATGATATTATGTCGGATCATATCTTCATAATGTAAAAGTCTACAACACGAAGTATTCCCTGGCGGTCACCCATCCAAGTACTTACTTCGCCCGATAAGGCTTAATTAAATGATTAGACGATAGGCAAAGCTTTTCTTTTGATATGGTCGCAAACCTTACTCTCATATTTTACCAACTTTTTTCGTTATAGTTTGTAAATTTGTGTTTTGACCATTTCAGTTTGATCGCTTTTTGATGATCATAAATGCCATTCAACATAAGGAATTTAGTATGATACTTGTGAAAACGTCACTCTGAGGATATTTTGTGAAATCAACAGACTCTTCCTTACTTTCCATACATTCATTCAGCAAGCATATCTTGTGTAGGGTAGAGTCAATGTTTTACCTTCATGTTGGTACTTTGTAGTAAAGGAAAGTGCTGCCCACCCCAGGCTTTGAGCTGGTTATTGCTGATGGTTTCCGATTACCAGCATGAAGATTTTAGACTACACACAGATCTCCTCACTGAGATTTATACAAACAAAGTCCCTTACCTTACACTGGTTGTAAACTCAATGAAAATATTAAAAGACTTAGTTTAGACACTCTGAACCTTTGACATAATCAAAGCATAGTTTATTCAATTACTCTAAAATTTCCATTTATATTGAACACACTCAGATTTATACACATTTATTTTCTGTATGATTGGACAATAATGTCAACAAAATGTTACTTACAGATTTGCAATATATGCTATAATATTGTGCTAACATGAGTCAACTTAACAGCAAACACTTACAAGTTTTCATGAACAAGGTCCTTTATGAGTTGAATAAAGGAATAGATTATGATTTATGGTTTGACTACCTTGAAAAAAGGGTAACACGGGAAGAATAAACTTCAATGGGGTTTTATTGTAGTAGAAATAGATGGTAACTCCTAAAAAATTACCAATTTCTACACTTAAATTGGGTGAGAAGAGGGGGAAGAAAGAATTAAGTCAACTAACTCACAAATTTATGTTCTAGCACCATTTGAATTGAGTTGTGTGACGTTTGAATCATAATGATTTATGGTCTACAAATTACTTTGTGTGTAAGTGTGTTAGATATAATTATAGTAATAGTTTATAATAAATAAAAATGTCGAACAACCCATTAATGACAATCCAGGGAGATTCAGAATGTCAATAAAAAACGGGTATAGTTCATTTTGTTCTAGTTGTGCAGAAAAACACGAATGTCGCTGCTCACCGAGGAACGTACACGAAGTACTCACCTTTTCACAAAGGACATAGGGCCTCGGTGAACCAAACGTGTTAAGCTGACCTTGATGCGGAACACTTTGACTCTTTTTGGGTGGGAAGCTAAGCGTCAAACGACCCCCACTTGTTGACTGAAAGAACACTTCTTTGGTTAACGTAGATGGTCAGGGAGAAAAAGATAGGGTTAGGAAACAAGCCAGATCGCTGGCCAACTTGTATAAATTCTGCACAACCATGATTGAACACAGTCACAACATGCCGAGCGTGCAGCATGCTGTAAATGGTTGATGGGTGTCACCTGTAAACATCTTTTAAACGGTGAAAGTGGTTGTAATCGTCGTCATTACGGAGAGAGGCGCCTTGGCTTCGTACGATTTGATGTAATTTCATGAATGGAAAATAGTCGACCCAACACTTGTATTAACAGAAGCATAGCAAGGATAGATATTTTCGTTAGGTGACTATTTTGGGAACTTGTGTTTTTGGAACATCTCGAAATAGATCGTTCTCTACGAAATCTTGACATTACTTTACTTCAGCAACGCTGGTAATATTTTTGACCAAATCATAATTTTTTTTCATGACACGTGAATCAACGTATTGAAAAATTGATAACTCTGTTCCCACTGGGTGTTTTCGGTGAGCAGAGCTTAGCAGTATCCTAAGGTAAAATTGCGTGGATCTACGGACTGCTGCGTTCTCTTCATTAAGGGCCTCATTTAGTTTAGTTAGAAGCCTATGTTTGGCAGCTTTTATAACGTTGTTGGATTTGCACTCGTTTTTGTCCATGAAGTAATCTTCAAAAATCCCGATGCAGCAAATTTGCAAGGTTGCAGGGCACCTGAGTTTTCGACTGTTTAACGTGTTTTAGTCTAACTTGCTGTTTTTTTTTCAAAGTTCGGGTCTCCCGCTGACAATAGACTATAACTTCCTCTTCCATCCTGAATGTATAATAAAGCAACGCAATTTTTACAGGCTATATTTTAATAGCCCAAATATTTTTTCTTTCATGTATAGCGAATATAATTCTCTTTTTTAGTGAATAAGATTTTTTAATAGTCAACACTACAATTAAAAGCAGTGCTAATAACTAGAAGGTTTGAATTAATACTGTTTTTTTATGGTGATTGATCATTGATGTTCATGCATGTGCGCACCTTAATAGGTCCATGGTGACAATGCTGCATTTCTGTGCTTTTTATAGAGAATGGCTGGCCAAAAATAACGAAACTGGAAGATATCCTCTTTTGTCTTCAAAAACTGCATGATCTACAGCACCATGTATTGTAATTCCATATCTGAGTTACAACATCAGCGCGCTCATTTTTTTTCATGTTTTCTAATTTACACATTTTGGGAAAAAAACGATATTTCCAATTCATGCAGTAAGAGTGCTATGTGGAATTATTATTATTCAAGCGTATTTGTATCGTCGGGATCTTATTCCAAACAACACTTGTATTTGTAAATCTGGCCTGCGTCCTAACTAACATTAACATGTATGATATCAGTGTTCACATACAGTTTACTGCTTTTTGGCGTAGACCCTTACTTAATTGAGTAAATGTCTTATTAATCATTTCTTTCGTATGAATTTCGACGTTAACAAAGCTAGTTTTTTGTTTTTTGCAAAACAGCCTCCAATTCTTCATTTTTCTATCAAAGTACGAGAAAAACAATATAATCATTTTCAATGTTCACGCCATCGAAATGTTCATTAATGAAACAAATCTCTAAATTTTTCATAGAATTTATCTCATCCATGATTTTATGCGTTGGGAAAAGCCACTTAGAAGAATAAGGAAATGCCAATATACATATCAATGATTAAAGTAAATGGTTTGAACCCAGAGTATCGTTACATGTTTGTAGATGGAGATCGTCCAGTTTAGTATAGTCCTGAGGAGGACTGTTTTTGTTGTTGTTGACTGACGTTTCGACAACCTTAGCGGTAGTCATCTTCAGAGTCAAATGAGTAGTAAAAGTTAGGTTAGCCGCATTTGTTATCTGGTTCTTACGTCATTATATCAATGACAGATAGGTTAAGCAGAGTATGTGCTGACCATTTTGCTGAAAATCATAAAAGAAGGGTTGGAAGTAAATGGCTTTTGGAAAGTAATGAAACTCCAACAATATTCAAAAATGATGTGGTATGTGCAATACGAATTATATGATAAATTGCTTTCAAGGTGTACTTTTAAACTTTATTATTTCCTTACAGACTGTAAAATAATGAAGATGATTGGGCTAAAGGTCTGTATGATGGTAATGTAGAAATGTCAATGAGCATTTCTGTTAATGAAGCATGCATTCAATCATCCATTTTAAATATAGAGTATATTCATTAAAAGTATAGAATGTATTCACTCTAGCTTTGAAAATATATCAGTTGGTTCCCTTGCAAGAAAGAGCAATGTTTTCGATTTTTCAAAATGTAATTTTCGAGATAAATTTTTGTATGTAGGCAAATATGTTTTTTTATTGCAATAATCTTAAATGGTTGTTTAATAAATTGTTTTTTATCATAAAATCAGATTGAATTCGTGGATTTCTTTACCTTACACAAATTGTTTTTCAAAACTTTTATTTCATAATTGTATGATTCAGGGTGTCCCAAATTCATTATGTGATTCAAAACCAAAACTAAAAGTTCTTCAGTTCTTCTTATGTTTGCACTAACTTGGACGACAATATCTACAAACATGCATTATTAACCTTTGATTTCATGCAATAGATGAATGAAGTGTTGTTTTTTCTAGAAATAAGAATGCTGGAAAGCAAATGCCAGTAGGTTAACTCGACATTGCATGTTTTCCTAGAAAAAAATTATTTAATATCAACCCATCAAAATACAGGAATGTAAACGAGTGTTTTCAATCTGAATTGTGGAATGTCGAATATGATAGACAGCGTCAATCAGTTGAGTTGCTTCAAAAGAATTCTTTGTGATTCATTTTCATCTTCTGCAAAAGTAACCATATGAAAAACAATACTAAATAATGACCTCATCGAAAATCTCAAAAGACACATTCACTAAGAACAAAAATACTTTTTTATAGATATACAATGAAAACAATTTCTTCCTTCATGAAAAGCATGGAAATGGATAAGGAAACCATGAAGATAATTTAACATTGGAAATATTACTCAGCCAGTGGTAAAATGAGACAATATATTGCAACAAACCTATATCCAAATGAGCTGAAAGTGCTATGTTACCCAAAGTCAAAGACCAAACATGTAAATCATGAATTGCTATTACACCATTAATCTTTCCAATTCCTTCCTTGATATCATTTAAGTCGATACCTTTTGGTGTTCCTGAGGATAAAAAGATTAACCTTCTAATCTAATGCAAACATCTAATGAATCAATGAGTGATTCCCTGTGATTACAGTAGGATTTTTTAAAAACCAAAATATGAGCAGTTTATACCTTCCATTAACACCAGTAAAGCATCCCTAAGAACTGTGATAGTTGTGAAAACAACAATGACAGAAAACAAAAATGTGCAAATTGGATCGGCAATTGACCAGATCGGCTAAAAGATACATTTTAAAAATAAAGCATTAAATTAAAATGTGCAGATTTATTGCCCATTATAAGAAGAGGAACTAAGAAAGTGGTTATTACTTTAAATTTGATTATTATGGCAGCGACAAGAACGCCTAAACTCTGCAATAAATCACCAATGACATGAATAAATGCGGCTTGAACATTCATGTTTTTCTCCTCCGCATGTTTTTCACACTGGGGTTGACGAGAGTTTCCTCTCGCCATGGGAATGTCCATGTGAACCTGTAGAGCTCGCTCCATGAGAATGATTATGACCCAATACTAGACCCATCCTAAAATAATTTATTGGTATCAAATTTTAAAACAAAATGTCATTTTTTCACTGTCTGCTAGCAAAGGTGTAACTTGGATCTCAAAAGTCAATATTGATGTGTTTGGACTTAATTTTCCCAGCAAAATGGCGCAAGTAGTCAATTATCCCTCATAAAACTGCTTACTTAAGCCACCCCCTTTAGAATTTACTTCACTGTTGTTGATGTGATACGTACAAAATGTTGACACCAATACCAACGCCAGCAATGATCAACATTATGTTAGCGTTGACCTTGTGATTACCATTGATGACTCTTTTGATTGCTTCATAAACAAGAACTCCCATCAATACCCAAATAATCAACATAGACAAGAGTGCTCCCATGACTTCTACAAAACGAGAAATCCATTTTTATGAATAAATGAATATTCTCTCTTGATTTATGCATCCACAATCTAAATTTTTCAAACTCTAAATAGTAATTGACAAAAGAAAGCATCTTAAGAAATAGATATCTATTACCAGCTCTATGCCAGCCGTACGATAATTTAGACGTAGACGGTCGATTTGCTAACCAAATTGCTAATAATGAAATTAGAAAGCTTGCGAAGTCTGACAAGAGATGTGCAGCATCTGTCATAATAGCCAAGCTGTTGGCTATTGCACCTCCTGAAAAACAGAGATGAAGTTAAAAATTGTCATTTTTTGAAAGAGAAACTTAAGGTTTCTACATGCAATAAAAGTTGTCGGAATGTAGTGTCACACAAAAAAATTTAGTGAGCAATTACAAAATTTCAAGAACGGTATATTTCATTACAGCATTTCCATTTTCTATAGAGGTTTTAAAAATCTATACACTTATTTTGAAAACTTATTTCTGAAATTCTCGTGGTCAATTATCTACAATGTTTGGAGGGAAAACATTTTCCGTTGAGCAAGTCATAGGTCCAGGGGCCTGAGACCTAGTGTTATTAAAATTACTTCAAATTGTAGTTGAGAGTGTAACATTAGCGAAAAATTATTTGTCAAATATATTTAGAATCTTCTTCAGTGTTATTCTTGACATGTTTTCATAAAACGTCATTTTATCAGTAATAACTCTTACCAACAGATTCTGCAATAAAAAACGAAACACAATAAAGATGCAATAATCAGCTTTGTCTTGCTCGCTTTTTTTTCAAAGATGCTGATTTGGACAAGTTACTTTTATGCCCGAATGTAGAGCAAGGTGCCTGAGAAGAGGGTGCTGAGGTATTTTTACTCCGCTCATCATTATATTCCTGTGTCTCCTGGATGCTAAGAGTTCTCAATGTAAGGTCATTTGAAGGAATATTTGACGCACTGTCGGTTACAAGAGGAGTTTTTTCATCATTTCTTTCAATTGTTACCGACATTTTTTGCTAGAGAATTGAAAGGCGATATATTTTTAAAGTTCATTAAAACGTGATCAATATAAAAATTGTAAAAATAACATATCGTTACAAAAAATAATAAGCCCTTAATAACCAAACGTGAGGTCTTTACAGAGAAAAAACAGACCGAGGTGTTTTTGTAAAGACCGAGCTCGTAGGGCGAGGTCCGATAATTCTTTGTCCGATAGACAGAGGTCCGTTAATTATCTGGAAAGACCGAGAAAGCGAGGTTATTAAAGGTTTATTACATGACGTTATTTGACCTCAAAAAAAAGTTGGCTTTCTTTCTCGTCCTTGCTGTTTTTTACCGGTTAGCTTTCACTTTTCTAGTTTTCGTCCATAAAAAATAAATCGTTTCAAATTGTATCATCTGAATAGTTAAATTGTTTTCCATGTGTTTTTCTTTCGAATGTCGTTCTTAAATGGTTTTTTGTTTCGTTTATTTTACGTTTTGCTGTTTTCATTACGAAGTTAGTTTACATTTGACTGTAAAATTACGCGTTTTGGACCGTGGTCGATCATGGGAAAATAATGGACCGGAAAAAATGTTTCCGAGCCAATCAAAGCGCGCCATTTTGCCGAAAGTGACGCCTGCCATGTAATAAATAAATTTTAATAAATGTTTATAAATTCAAAATACTAGCATATTTCAAAAGATGGGATTTTTTGTTCACAATGCCTAATAGTAGCTGTGAGTAAAGTAACTGTAAACATAACAGCATTTTGTAATGCTTTAGTTCACGCAGTGTCATTCGTGCTTAATTGCATTTATGAATTTGAAGGAAATCACGTTTGAAGCGTGACGTTTGCAATATTCAAACATATTGTTTCGACCATAAAAACGTGAATATTTTGCCCTTGTAAATAGAAATATTGCTTACGTAAAATGTCACATTTATAATTAGAAACAGCACGTTGTTCATAGTTTTAGCGTCAAGTTTCATGTTTTCATTGTCATTGTGAGTGTAAAGTCATCCGAGATTCAGAAACAAACTTTTGATTTAATAAATCATGGAAGAGTTTTCATAGAGTATCTGTAGAGAAATTAATACACCAGATGCAGCAGAAGCTAAAATATGCGTAAGCAAATTATTGAAAACATTTTATTCGAAAGTGGAAATCGACTTACTGTTACATTCCAATGACATTTACCTTTCTTAGCAAACACTTAAAAGTTTCACTGAGAACAATTAGAAATATTTGAAATTGGTATTATGAATGTTTTGAAATCATTTCTTCACCAGCTTTTGGCAATGGAGACATGAACCTAGCTCATCAAGACCTTGAGTTAATAGGAATATTAAAAGTGGATAGGCCATCTATTTCTCACTCCGAATTGATTGAAGTATAGTTTCACTTTCACGGCCTGCATAGACGACTACAAAATGGCAACATAAGTGTGTGTGCAATTTCAAAAGTTTTACGTTTTGTTATAGCTTGCAAAAGAATCAACAATATTCTCCAAAAAAGCTGTAAAAGTTTGAATTTGCTCGACTGACACCAGATAATATATTAATTTTCTATATTCTATATTCACAATTATTTATTGAATATGTTAGCTCCAAGTATCCACGGAATATAAAGTTTTTGATGAAGTGGGAGTGAAGTCCCTTATATTGAACGAAAAGCTTATGCTCAAAGTCCTCAAGGAATGCATACATGCAATGAGTTGAAATTGTTAGAAAATGTGAAAGTCCCATTATCACACTTAACCTTTTCATCCCTGTAAGTACAGAGAAGGCTTAAATCCCGTAGAGTTCTGTTTCAATAAGATAAAGGATCAACTGAATGGAGCACTGCTACCTTTAGTTCACACAAATATCAAACTTGAAAAAAATCTTATAGTCTCAGAGCAAAAATGCTGCTTTTTGATCTGTTGTTTCATAGTATGGCGGAGGCTTAACTATCACCTGTATTAACTGAATGCATTTGAACTCTTATTTTCGAATGTAGACATTGAACACTGACTGAGTGTAAAAGTGAATAAAGAAAATGTTGATTACAACAAGACGCTTGCCAAAGACTTGCCTTTTATACCATAGCCATTTGATCTTTTTCTTCGTTAAAATAGCCAGGAGGTGTGTAGAGTATGGATAAAACATCATTTACTTTTTTGCAAGCCGTTTGAAGGGGAAATCGTATACCATATTTTTCTAGTTGAGTTTTAAACGAAATTTCACGTTCATTTGTTGCCCTGTGATATTCCACAGTTAGGTTTGTGTCGTTTTCTGATGATGCTCATGTAGGAACGTTATTGTATATGTCTTGTCTCGCCCAATTTTTAAACCAAATATGTGTGTTTTGTCAACAACTTTAAGTTTTTAATTGAAACCGTTGACAAACTAATCCTTTCTACTTGCAGATAGCAAATCGCTTTTAATCTCATGAGAAATGTTTTCCTTCTTTGTGGCAATAGCTGAAGTTTTGTTTACAAACTTGCTTTGAAGTTTTGCCAGATTCTCCTCATGTTTTTTGATACTCCTTGTCAGTTCTTTCAAATTAGGCTCTCCAATATGAAACTCTCTTCCCCGCATTTGAATACTGAAGAGCATTTCTCAAAAGTACATGACCTTGATGTATATCTCATACGCATGTGACAGTTTCGACAAATTTTCTCATCTAATGGACTAGATTTACCATGTCGATTCTGCTTTGAATATCGTTTGCATTCAGCTTCAATTTAGCTACTTATAATTCCCGACTTAGATTTCATTTTCAGTTCCGTATTTTCAACCGATAACATTCGAGACGCAATTTACAGGATAAGTTTACTTACAGTTTTATCATTTTCATTTTAGCATCAATAGAGTCATCGCTTTTAACTTTGCTATGCATATCGGAAGAATTGTCTTTAGATACAGAAGAGACATTTGGAAGACTAATTTAAAGCAGTAAGGGTTTCTTACTTTGCACACTGAACCTCAAGTTATCTCGTCGTAATGATTGAGGACTTCCTTCTGTTTACTAATTTTCAACATCTCACTTTCTTTGATATTTAGAGATGGTTGTTCCAACAAGCCAAGTTTCAAGTGTTTAATGTTCATGCCATGAATAAGTTTTGCAGACGCAAAAGCGATTCTAGAATAAAGGGGGTCATGACTGTTCACGATCACAAACTCTGGTTGGTCTTTTTCTTACGCGAGGCCAGTTCCCGCCCATACTCTTCCACACATTTTTTTTCCTCCATTTTGGCCTTGCATCCACACGTAAACGTCCTTTATGAAAACGCCGTTTTTGTGTTTAAATGTTGACCATTGAGTCCTATATTTATGTCTGGAATGATGACAACAAGTCATTTGATAGATTTGAAATTGAATCCTAAGTCCTTGTCCCTCGCGCAGTTTGTACGTCAGTTCCTTTGCTTTAAAATGAAATATTCACGTGGTTTGTACGTCAGTTTCATTCTGCCTGAATGCAAAACTACACTGCCATAATAAATTTGAATGCAAATTTATAAAGAAGTAAACATGGCTAGCTCGTTGCGAAAGATTAAATTTTACAGATTTTTTACATCTGAAACTTTACTGCATTGAGCTCATTGTAAATTAAAATGCATAAACAGCTTTCGAGAGTTTTTTTATATTTCACTGGATTAAGATTTTTTTGAAGTTCAAGCAAACGCGTGAAAGAAGAAACTTGAATGCGGTTTCATACAAAGTAATAGTAATATTAAGTCTAACTCGCATTTTTACATTTTGAAGAATAAAAGATTTTTCATATTGATTGATTTTGATAATATATATAGTTGTCATTTGATATAAAAGATTAAATATCTTTAGAGTTTTTAACAAGTTGTAAACGAAACCACAGCATAAGGGCAGATCTATGATGCATTAGAAAAATGTAAAGTACAGCTAAAAGACGCTTTTATCCCACGTATAAATTTTGTCAGAAAAAAATTTAAATCTTTTTATATCATTGCAAAAATGTATTTCTTCTTATAATATTTTAGCTTTCAAATTTTTATGGTAATTGCAAAGCTCAATTGCCAATTTTTGTCGATCATTTTATTTCTTCCACGAAGTAAAAAAATTTCTAATGTTATATAGCAGTAGAGATTTTAAGGGCCCATTTACACTAACACTTCAAATCGATTCGAAATCGATTCGAGTCCGTATGAGGGCTAATGTGAAAACTTGCAAGTGATGAGAAAACGAATTCTATCCGATCTTCATGAGGGGTATCGGTCCCACTTTACTATACTTTTGTATTACAAAATCACAGTTTTCACGTTTTTATTCCTTTTACAAACTTGTAATTAAGGCAAAATTTTTATGACATGTAGAGGAAAACCGGTCGAGAGTTTTAACCCTGAAGCTCTGTTTTTTGGCTTTGTAACGACTGAAAAATAAGATGGCAAGTTGTATTGAAATTTGAAAGTTGAGGGTAACGAGGACAATTTTAGCCATGCGAGGCATTTTTAGAAGATAAAAACTTAAATTACAAATATACAACAAAGTAAGAACAAAGGTATTCATGTCTTTAACATATTCATCGATATTGAAGTTGTTAACATAGGAACTGGTTGAAAACTTTGCTTCGCTTAATAACAGCAGAGGTACTTTAACTCGCATATTTTGATGATGTACATCTCGTAGAGTTTGATGATATCGTTTTCAACTTACTATTCTTTATCAAAATGTCTTTCTGACTATTTTTCAATGCCGATTTGTTTTGTTTCTTCACTGATATAATAAAGACGTAATTTTAAAGTATTATGATATTAGCGATGTTAATAACAAAGTGTTGTTAAATAAGTAAATTTGTAGCAATCTTCCATAAACGTCATGGCAGATGAAATTTTGGTAACAGCAGTATGATTCTGTAATATTTCTACATTTTTTAAGAAGCAGCAGCATCATATAATCTCCAGTTTGTTTCAAAACAATGCAGGTCGACCTTGCACAATTTTAATTTTCCGCCATTATAAAGCCAAGAAGACAAACTTTTCACAAAAATTTTGCTCCAATCAAACGTTTGTAGAGGGAATAAAAACGCATAAACTGTGATTTTGTAATACAAAGTAGTGTAAAGTGGAATATACCCCTCAAAGGTCATAATCAGATGAGCCAACTTCTGGCTTCAATTATCTTACTGTACATATCAGTGGTGATGACGCATGATGGCGGCAAAGATTAAGAATATGTCGGCAAACGCGTGTTTAGAGGTCACATGACGTGTATTGCCCGCGTTACGGGAGACTTGTTCGTAAACATGTAATAAACATGTTTTTAGCTACAGAAGTCTTTTTATCATTTTGTTCAAAGAAAGAATAATCGTGGAAAGTATAGTAACATCGAAGCTGATGATCTTTATTTAGTCAATTATGAAGCGTCCTATTGAATACGTAGCTATGTTAAAATGGAAAATATCAACTCTCAAACCTGTTAAAAAACAATGACATTGCTCAATTTGCAAACATCTGAAACAGTCAACTGGATGTAATCAATAATTTACATGTGTTACTCCTTGAAATAATTTTAGGGATTAATAATATTAGAGATTTTTTGCAAAATCTACTGAAAGAATTCATTAGTTTTTGCAACAAATGATGTCCAAAATAATGTTGCATGTAGCTATGTATGTTTTTAACAAAGATAAATTCACTGGAACTAGAAGTTATGAAATGCAAAAATTTATTGGTTATTTATGAAATGAAACGCTTTGAGATGATATCCTTCACTTGGGCATCATAATCTAACATGAGGCGGGTATTATCTAATTTATCTTTTGATATTTGTACCCCCACGGAAGCGCACCAATAATAATTCTTTTGAGTAGAAATACATATCCAAAAGTTAAGTTGGTGGTTTAAAATTGTATTTGCTTTTTATGTTATTTGATGTTCGTAAGCATCTTGCGCATAATATAGTGATTGTTTTGGAACGAAAATGATTTAGTTTGTGGCACATACGAAAACAAAAAAAACTATAAGCAAAATGTCTACTGGTGATGAAAAGTTTTGTTTTCAAATTAATACAAAAAGGGATTTGCGTATTGATTTTAATGTCGGAGTTTCGTCGTTCGTACAGGTAATTTTTTGCTTTTTTATTGGCATGTGTTTACATTGCGTGGAATGACTGGGCTCTACTGGCATCAAATTTCAACTGAGGTAGCTTCCATCTATTTTAGCTCAATGTTTAATTAGTATTTCACATCACTGATCTCAAAATTAAACTGGATCAAGCAATTCAATATTCACAATAAACAAATTTTGAAGCCATTGCCGCCGTTACGAACTAACCAGAAATCGAAAGATCAATTCACCTGAACAAACAAAACTAATATGCTTAAAAATAATGTAGAAAGATCAAAAACAATCTTCGTGTTTTTTGTAAAGATTAAAACCCAGTAATGAATGTAATTTGAATTTAAAATTAAGAGCTATAATTATTTTGTCCTACACTGGATCCGCCGCATCTAGGACTTGTACATGCCGCATACATGCCGCTTTTTATAAATAAATCGGATCGATGGAAAGTAGCTGCTTGACTTAATATGTATGATTTTCTGTAATTGATTTTGTGAACTGAAGCTGCATGTTGTGACCCATTTTGATTTTGTTGTATTACTATATGAAATGAATAAAAATGCAAAATAATCATTAAAACACTTGATTACAATTATGTTTATAATTGAAGGCTGTGAACACAAAATTGTGTTTTAAATTTTTCACTTTTTTTTCCTCTTTTTTATGTCTTTTCTACGGGCAATTTAAGTGCAAATGCAACATATACAGTATGCAATGTAATGAAACATGTAATATAACATGTAATGTAACATTCAATTTAACATATGCAGTGTAAATGCAGTATGCAACACATCCAGCGTTTCTCGGGACACAAGACACACCAATTTTTCACTTTAGTGCAGTAAATAAGTATGATGGATACGGTTCAAAAAGTAATTACTGCATTTAGTTGACTAAATTTTATAATTTGTGTTAAAAAAACACTGCGTATATATGTTTTATAGCAATAAATTGTGAATCGTAGTTATTTTTTCTGGAGCTTGCGGTCGTCAGCTGGCAGTGATAGATTGTTAGTTGAGTAATTTACACATTTTTTGACGTTTTCGTTGATAAAATTTGACAATGAAATGTTTTTAGTATAAATAATACATTCATAAACATTTAATACAAAATAAAGCAAATTCCGAAGAGGGACATCTCGTTTTCTTGATATTCAAGATATTACAAGAGTTTGAAACAAAATAATGTGTAATATTTCGTCTTTATTCCAAAGACATCATCAGACTTATGGTCTTTATTCCAAAGACATCATCAGACTTACTATACAGGTCTCTCATAAGTCTGATGATGTCTTTGGAATAAAGACGAAATATTACACATTATTTTGTTTCAAACTCTTGTAATATCTTGAATATCAAGAAAACGAGATGTCCCTCTTCGGAATTTGCTTTATTTTGTATTATTTGAAATTGTCTGCTTGTCCTGGTTATTCATAAACATTTTGTATATGAATACTTAATTACAGCGATAATACAGGTCTCTCATAATTAAGGTGGTATGACTAGCCTAATTTTAGACTATTTTCATTATATTCTCTTTTAACTTAGATCAAGGGTCAAAAAGAGTGAAAAAATTTTCAAAAAGTTTTTCAAGTCCATCATTTCTGATGATCAACTTGATGATCCCACATATAGTACAATAAAAAAGAAGTATTGAATAATATTGGGTGTTTAAATCATATTTTTAATTTACATATCTTTAAATCAAAATTCAGGACACCATTTTTCCAATAAATATCATACAAGCTTTTAAAATTTGTTGGCTGATCTAAAGGTACGGCCTTTTTGTTGGGCAAAGTAGTCCGTCACCCCCCAAAATTAATACCCATGCAAGTTTTGGCCCCGATCCCATCGTTATGGGTAAATTTGATATCTTGTAGTTGCACGAAAAAATGATGCGCATCTGCTTGTAAATGTTATAAAACAACAACTTTGCACTCCTCTATCCTCTATCACAAGGACGTAAGAACCCATATAGCTTAAAATAAATGTAAGTATGTACAATATATGTAAAATATTACCAATTATATGCTTCCAATATAGGTATTTTGTCGAAAAACGTGGAAACGTGGAAAGGTTTGTCAAACGTTTACCTACTTTTTTCAAAAGGTGCATTTCATGCCTAAAACATGCAGTAAACGAAAAGACTTGCCATCGAACTTGAATTTTGTACGCTTAGTCGGTCCTCTACGGTGATATGTTAAATTGTTTTATAACTCTTGTACGTATACAGGCGTACTCCATAATTTTAAGGAAAAGCTCCACATGATCATCCATACAAACGAATCTATTTTGCCTATTCCTTGTCTTGTCTTATTGATTTAACGTTTGTAAACTCACTCATAATCAAACAAGGCGTCCAATGATACAAATGACATAAGAGACGATTTTATAAAATAGCGTGATATCACACAATCGCCGATATTTGACAAAACCAAAGCTCAAACGATGTCTTGCAGACGCAAATGTTTTTAGAAACGCAGGGAAAATCTTCGTATTTTTGAAAATCTGGAGGATACGCGTGGGAATAAAACTCTTTCTCAAGTTTTTTCGCCAACTTATTGTATGCGTTCGAGCGACATACATGATGTATTTATTTACAATTAGCAATGCTAATAAAAGCAAAGTTGTGAAGCGATGCAGTATGAAGTGTGAACAACGCACTGTTTCTAATTATAAAAGTGACATTTTACGTAAGCCATATTTCTGTTTACAATGGCAAACATTGACGTTTCATTTGTCTGAAATTTGAGTATTGCAAAAGGTCACGTTTCAAACGTAAGCAAACGCGAATCTTTCTGCAAGTTTCAAGCTTCAACGTAAATGGCAGCAAAGACGCGCGGGACACTGGAATCGATAGATATAGCGCTCAATTTGAATGCAGCGAAATTTGATTTCATTGGTTTCATTTTAATGAACAGTCAACATAACAGGATAACCTGTTTAATACTTCAGGTTATATACCCAGCCTCAATCGAAGATGCAGCAACGAATATTAAAACTCAGAGTATACAGAAAGATTATAAATATTATGATAAGTAAAAGGTTATCCTATGACGCACAACATACAACTATTTGAACAAATTAATCTCTTAAAAAGAAATGAAAATCTTGTAGAAACTGATCATACAAGCACAATATACGTACCACTACCACGTCGTCAAGTTCTTTCCAACTCAAGAAACAGCCAAGATGTCCTACTGAGTAAAGCAACGCTTGGTAATATATTATGTAAATTATGTAAGGTTGGCCCGTTACACGGAAATACACGGAAAAGATTTGGTGGAAAAGGTCGGCGGACTGAGAGTAAAATTTTTGCAAATAATACCCATTTTATAAGTAGGCATTGCTAAGAAGCACTATTGAAATAGATTGCTTACAAAAATGACAGAGCAAAAAAGCAATTGGAACAGATAGGGTTAGAATATGGTGCATGTTGTCAAAGGTAACAAAGTTTCGGGAAATTTCGACGAAATACACACAAACGCTTGACATCCAAACCTCTGATGATTTTGAATTTTTCCCTTTGTAATTGCCATTTTTCAGATTAAAGTTTTATCAAACCAACCCAAGAATTGAAAGCTAACCAATCGCCTACATATTAGCCAAATTTACTAAAACTTTGTTAGCTTGCTCAGCTTATGCCATAATTTAACCCTGTGTGTTCCATTGCTTTTGATTGTGTCATTTTTGTGCACGAGCTATTTCAAAAGTGCTTTTCGGTAACAGAATTTTTACCTTAAAATGTTTCTTATTTGAGGCAATTTACTATCAGATGAAATCAGATGAATCATTTTGGAAATCTAACGAATTATTACGGCCAAAATTTTCCCCAAATTTTGCATGCTAATGATTTATAAGACGTTGTCCTATTTATTCAGTCTTTGTTGATACACCATTTATAGCAAAGCAGCAAACACATCATATATATGATATACAACAATGTACACTTCTTGTCCAGTATCCAGCTGCAAGATTATAGGTACATATTAATTTTTCTCAAATTTTATGTACGACTACGACGAAAGTAGGAGTCATTCCGTGGAACCAATGAAAACCTTTTTTAGCAATCTCCAATAAACCTATACTTAATGCAAAAGGATGACGTGTGTCTAAACTTGTGTTGAGAGAATGTGTGTGTATATGGGTGAGAAAACTTTACTTATACTGCCATTCGCGTTCAACGTTGAAGCTTGTAGAAATAATTGCGTTTGCTTACGTTTGATAACGTGAAATTTACAATATTAAAACGTAATGCTTTGACTAATGAAATGTCAATGTTTGCCCATGTAAACAGAAATAGTGCTTACGTAAAATGTCACATTTATCATCGAAACAGTGCGTTGTTCACACTTCATGCTTCATAGTTTCATAACTTTCCTTTCATTAACATTGTTAAATTGTAAACAAATTGGGATAAAACATGGGCACGGATGGCACGGTACGGATACCGGTAAGGGGATGGAACACTGATATGCTTGAAATTTCATTTCTATTCAAGTGGCGATGTTTAACAAAAATATGCACACATGAATTTTCTGTTGGAGTCAACTTTATCTGCTGCCACCGCTAAAATATATCCTTTGCGCTTTGAAAATTCACGAATTGTGTTTGTTCTACATTTCCATGTATTGGATTTAAAGTATAGTTTATTGTTTGAATCATGCATAGTTCTATACTTACCAACTGTCTGCCAACTCAAGTACTCACCCTCCAATAGCAATTCTTACACAACTTGATATTTTGTTAACTTGACACTCACAAGATATTATCAGATTGGAGAGCGTTGCCTTTTGTAGAAATTCCACATTGCATTTGAAAATGACATACTTATATTTACAAGGGAACAGCAACTTTCCAATAGTAAGAAATTGTAAGTTATACTTTACGATGTACCCAGTTGGTCAAATCCTACAATTATAACGTTCAACTGCAAGGTTGAATCAGATCTCACTGTTAAAATTAAGATATTCGATCAAGTTATAGTTATTTTTTCATTATATTTATAAAAATAAGACATATGATTCAATTATACATCAGTTGCACCCAAAGAAATCTTGAATGGTTGATATTTGTTATGATTGTCTATCTAAGCACACTAGAGCCGAACACGGGATACTGACAGTATGCGCGTTGTCTGTTGTCAACCACCGAAATATCTCTTAAGCGTTGTGTAAATCAATGTGCAAGTATTTTTTCTATTTATCCAAATACCTATATTGCACCTTAAATATTTCTTAAAAGAAAACATATAGTTAGCAATACGGCAATTTCACGCATCTTAACTATTCAAGATTTACTTGGATACAACACTTTTAATCGTAATGAACACTTAGTTGTTAGGTAAAAGCAACTTTACGATTGCGAGAAAGTGTAAGTTATATAGAGAAGTGTATCTAACTATCGTGGGTAGAATCTTGCAGATTCAAAATACTCTGTTTTGGATGTAGAACCTACAAAAGTTAATGCATAAATCTCAAGAAGCCTTTATTTCTTTGTTTGCACACTTGAATGCCCTCTTTGGAGTCAACGTTCTTTTAAACAACAATCGTCGGCATTGCCGCTGGCAAAATTCGATCGTTGAGATGGCCAAGTTCATTTAATCGCTGCGCAAAAATGCTATTTTTTCGACGATTGACGATTCGACGATCATATGGAAACTGAGCTTAATGGAAACCGGGAATCGGACGATTCGACGATTAAACAGCACGCAATAAAAATTATTCATACTATGAATTTATACTAAAATAAAACCAAAACAAGCATTGCTTTCTAATTCTTTTTACAAATAGGCATCAATCGGGTGTATATAAAAAGCGGGCGCGGATGGCGGACGCGGATGGCGAACGAATATACATAAAAAAGCGTGCGCGGATGGAAGACGCGGAACGGCGGACGCAGATGTAATATGAACGTCAGTTTGTACAGACGTCTGTTTGTTGTGGTCGGGAATTGCTAATGATTTATTGTAGGAGTTTGACAGTAATTTAAACGAGCTTTATCTTTCAGGATATATTTTTTGACCTCATTATTTAAAGCAATTAAACATGCATATTTCAATTTTCATTCAGTCATATAGAGTGTAACACAATGAAACCTCATAGTCAGATATAAACCATCTCAACACTTTTAATATGAAAAATTTAGCCATAGTTGCCTTTTCAAACTTCACAAAAGCCTTGCATTCCTAGTTTTGTATTTTTTTCGTGTTTTGTCAATGGCATTTCACTCATTTTGGCCTTACGTGGGTGGGCCTGTTCATATTTACTGATAATGATTTCCGTCAACTTGTTATTTGGCAAAGCATTACGTACATTGCAGTTTTCAACTTGAACTTCCTTTTAAAAGCTGAGGTTAGAAGCAGTTGCAAGTTAGTTAGTGCGTCAGTTACAGCTTGAAAGTATATTTTAATCACATCGATTGTACATCATGTCCAAACGTTTGTACTCGGACATTGTAAAAATTGGTTATGAATCCACTTATTCCAGCGAAGATGAAAATGGATGTCGTGTACAGGTACCTAAATTTAATATAGGAGCACTGATATTTAGTAAGAAAATATATTAAAAGATTTTTATTTGTATTTTTTTATTTTATGTGACTTTGTAGAAGAAACCTTGCAAAAGCAATGTGTCAGACAAACAAAGTCCATGTATAATGCAAGATTTGAGCATTTCCAGCCAAAGCGATGTATGCTCAATGAGAGCATTTAATAGACTAATTCATTTACTTTTGAAAAAAATATTTCGAAATTTTATTAGGCTGAGTAATAAAAGGAATTAGTAATAATAACACATTATACTAGGACAGCAACAATGCTACCACCGATGAAGACAAAAAGCAGCTAAAGTCAAGCAATCTTTCTTGCAGCCGTAGAAAAAGTCTTCGCTACCTTAAAAAGGTCCTTGAAGCGATTTCGTTTATTTTCATATAAACGTTACTTCTGTCATAATACTATACAATCTTCAAGGTGGTCTATTAGCCGGTTTAGTAACACTCGGGCAAGAACTTTCCCAGCTATTGATAGGAGTGAGATGCCACGATGATTATCACAGGACTGACGATTACCCTTCCTCTTGTATAGCTGAATAATCGAGGCATCTTTCAATTCCTGGGGGATGGATCCTTCAGCCCAGAAGGATTGGAAGAGGTCAGTGAGCTTCTGGATAAATGTGGGACCACCAACTTTATATATCTCGGATGGAATAGCATCTGCACCAGGGGCTTTACCACTAGAGAGCTTGTTTATTGCCTCCCTGACTTCTGATTCAACAGGTGGAACATCCATGGTCGTGTTGATGTTGACCTGGGGCAACCTGTCTATTGCCTCATCATTGATGGAAGAAGGACGGTTGAGGACAGCTTCAAAATGTTCAGCCCACCTATGCATGATCTTTTCCTTCTCGGTAATTAGTGAAGTCCCATCTGAGCTCAAGAGAGGGGAATTTCCTGACGATCGAGGTCCATATATGGTGTTGAGAGCTTCATAGAACCGCTTTGTATCATTTCTGTCGGCATAGGCTTGGATTTCATCAGCCTTGGCACTGAGCTAGGAATCTCTCATCACCCGCAGCTTACACTGAACTGTTCTCCGTGCACTGGCAAAGGCATTCTTGTAGACTGAAGTTGGATCATCTTGGTAAGCACGATGAAGTCTGTGCTTTTCATCAAGTAGGGCCTGAATCTCCTCATCATTCTCATCAAACCAATCATGCTGATGTCGGGAAGGGTAGCCCAACACTTGCACTGCAGTTGAGTGAACTGTGTCCCTAAAGGATTCCCAGTCTTCTTCGACGTTACCTCCAGGATTGAAGTTGGCAATTTGGGATTCTAGGTCTGTGGATAGAGCTGCATTTGTTTGATGGTTTTTCAGCTTGGCAACATTTATCCTCTTTTTGGTCATGCATCCCTGTGGACGTCTCTTTGGTTTGATGCGGATGTTCATTTTAGAGATGATGAGTCTGTGGTCGGTCCAGCACTCTGCACCACACATGGCCTTGGTAATTCTGACATCCTGCCTGTCCTTCTTCCTGACATTGATGTAGTCGATGAGATGCCAGTGTTTCGACCGGGGGTGCATCCATGATGTTTTGTTCCTGTTGGGCAGCCGGAATATTGTGTTGGTTATAAGGAGACCATACGATGAGCATACCTCCAGCAGGCGCAGGCCATTGCTGTTGCACTTGCCTACCCCACTCTTTCCAATGACTCCATCCCAGGAAGAATCACGGCCTACCCTTGCGTTAAAATCCCCAAGTAGGATCAGCTTATCAGTACTGCGCACGGATGAAAGCATAGTATCCAGATCTTCGTAGTATCTGCCTTTCACATCTTCAGGATTTGTCATTGTAGGTGCATAGGCACTGATGAGTGTGGCCCGTTTACCATCATGTAGATGAATCTGCATTGACATGAGACGATCGTTTTTACCTTTAGGGAGATTGGCAAGCTTTTGCACAAGATGGTTCCTGATGGCAAAATCTACCCCAGACTCCCGGCGCTCATCGGCAGAACGGCCACTCCAGAAGAAAGTGTAGCCACCTCCATATTCAGTCAGCTGCCCCTCATTAGCGAAACGAGTCTCACTCAGTGCTGCAATGTCGATGTTATATCTTGCAAGTTCTCTGGCAACTAAAGCAGTTCTCCTCTCTGGTCTGCCTGATGAAGGGTTGTCAGTAATGTACGCACATTCCATGTGCCTAAGGTGATCGGTGTCACCTTAAATTTTTTCTTTCCTTTATTTCGACCGCTGGTGTGGGATTCTCGGCAAACGCGGCTTGCTGGCCAGGATGAAGGTTAAAGCAGGTTTTTTTAGGACACCTTTTCTAGTCCCTTCCTCATGTGAGGTGAGCAGTGCATCCCTAAAGAGGGTTGCTCAGACACCCAGGTAGACGCCGAGTTCACTGCTGCTTCAGTCAGTACGAAAGCGACCATTAGACCTGGTCCGCCTGTGTGCAGGTCTGCAACTACAGCTCCCAGTGTATCCACACCTGCAGCTACCAGAGTCACAGAATGGTTATCGTAAGGGCCGTGGAACTGTTGATATGATTTTCGCAGCACGAAAACTCCAGGAAAAGTGTCAAGAGCAGAACCAAGATCTGTACACAACCTTTGTTGATTTGACAAAAGCTTTTGACACAGTCTCCCGTCAGGGCCTGTGGAGAATTATGTCCAGGTTTGGCTGTCCAGAGAAATTCATCTTGATGGTATGTCAATTTCACGATGTTGGCCAGAGTACTAGCTGATGGCGAATACTCCGAACCCTTCCCAGTCACAAATGGTTTCAAACAGGGCTGCGTACTGGCTCCAACATTGTTCAGCATGGTTTTCATTGCCATGCTAACTGATGCTCATTACGATGGTGTAGATGGTATCAGCATCAAATATAGAATGGATGGGAGCGTATTCAACCTACGTAGACTGCAAGCTATCACCAAGGTTAAGGAGACCATCATTCGTGACTTCCTGTTTGCTGATGACTGCGCCCTCAACGCGTCTTCAGAATCGGAGTTGCAGATCAGCATGAATAAGTTTTCCGCAGCCTGTGACAACTTTGGTCTAACCATCAGTACCAAGAAGACAGAGGTCATGCATCAGCCTTCTCCTCGTACACACTACACTGAGCCTACCATACTGGTGAATGGACAGCGTCTGCAGACAGTTGACAAATTCACATATTTAGGGAGCACTCTTTCCAGAGCTGTGACTATTGATGCAGAGGTGAACAACCGGATCGCCAAAGCCAGCTCCGCATTTGGCAAGTTGCGCACAAACGCTTGGGAGCGTAGAGGGATCACCACTGCAACGAAACTGAAGGTCTACTCTGCCATAGTATTACCAACTCTCCCTTTTGCATGTGAATCCTGGACTGTTTACCAGAGGCATGCGAGACAGCTGAATCACTTCCACACAACCTGTCTCCGTCGGATATTGAGAATCAAGTGGCAAGACAAGGTGCCATACACAGATGTCCTTTCTCGATCCAACCAGCCATCCATCTACACCTTGCTGATGAGAGCACAGATCCGATGGGCAGGCCAAATTGCTCGCATGCCAGATGAGCGGATACCTAAGCAACTGCTTTATGGTGAGCTCTCCAACGGCAAAAGATCAGTCGGAGGCCAGAAGAAGCGGTTCAAGGACACATTAAAGACCTCACTGAAGTCCTTTAACATCAACACCGCAACATGGGACAAACTTGCAGGGAACCGATCAACCTGGCGCGATCTCATCTTCAAGGGCTGTCAAGCATCAGAAGAAAGGCGGACTGTGGAAGCCAAACAGAAACGTGAGCTGCGGAAATCAAGAGCAGCCAGTGCTTCAACATCAAATGCATCTCTGGTTTGCCCTTCGTGTTCAAGAACATTCTTTGCCAAGATTGGGCTCATTAGCCACCTCAGAACTCACCGTACCCAACAATCTGTTGTATAGCATATAACAACTGTTATATAGCATATAAAGTCAAATAGACGCATATTGACTATTTAACATGTCATTATAGTGTATGTCATCAACATTTCAATCTTGGGATGAAGAAGAATACTGTGCTGGGGCTCCTGTTCTTCCACATCGTTCTGGTGCATTTATGTCAATTGATTCTGAGGTACTTCAGAATTCTGGGTTTCACAAACCTGTTCTGAAATTTCAGTTTTCTGTATATTTTGTGACATATTTATAGACTAAAATGAAATATAAAGAATTAGCTGAAAGGAATCATCCAAAGGAACAAATTGTGATTTCGAGTGATGATAGTGACCACAATCTCTTTCAAGTGGATCAAAATGTGAAAGATCATTGTCTAAGCTTCTCCGACTGCTATCTAATTTTCAATTTTTTCAATATCTTTTGGTTTTAATACAGACTTCGGTTAACATGAGCCGAATACAAGAACACATTGACAAACGGCGGACTTGAAAATGACGAAAGCATGTTTTTCAAATATGGTAGTTGAGTATTTTTGAGTGCAGACGACGTGTTTCCATGTTTGCTGTAGCTATATGCCATTTGTTCGACAACTTTTGATGAATATTAGCCAAACGCATTTAAAAGCCTTTATAATTTCCGTATAAGTTAGAGTCAAATTTAAAATTCTGTTTCACTGTATTCTTTTAGTCACAGCAATAGAAATATCGTCGCTAGGTTAGTTTTCCGTTAATATTTCTAAGGAGCTATATACAAGTTCTTTGTTTATTTGCTTGAATCTTTTTTTTGCAATGCGGGAGAAACTATAACGCTGATGATTCATCTATAAAAAGAAGGATTGACTCATGTTTTGCAATATAACTACCGTTCGTATCAAAGGATGCAAGTAATTATTTCTAGCACATAGAATTACCTCAGTGAATTAAAGTTAAAACGAATTGTGTTAAAGAAATGTGAACCAGCAGAGAAGTGAGACTCTAACAAATATTCTTATCTTATCTTTAAAAATGAAATTACCTGTAGGACATTCTTTGCATAAGTGCATGCAAAGCTTTTACGTACTTATGGTTTCAGTTAATATATATTTTCTTTATCGTGTGATTTCAGTAATATAAGATTGTTTTCTTAAAATTGGAAAAACAAAATTTATAAACTACGTACATGGTACAGTTTGACAAGACAAATTGTCCTTTCCTGACCCATGATCGTCAGTGGCGTAGCTAGGAAAAATAGTCACTCCCGCCAATCCTTCGCGCCGGAGGCGCGACCCCTAGGGGTCCGGGGGCATGCTCCCCCGGAAAATTTTGAAATCCAGAGCCTTGGAAACAGCATTTCCTGCGATTTCGAGGGCGAATTATTTGTTGTAAAATAATTTATAAAAACTCATTTTTGTTAGCTGCATTCTTAATGTGGCAATCGTTGAAACTGCAACTAGTTAAAAAGGTACTAAAGATGGCTCAGAGAAACGTTACGCAGGAGACAATTGTCCCCTAAAACATAATTTACTCATCACTGCCCCTGCATAAACAGAAGAAATTTGTATTAGCACAAAAAATAATATAGTATACGACACTTCTAAAGTGCATAGAGAGAGATTTTTCTTAGCATTCTACTTGTTAGTTTAAACTTGTTTAGATTGGGGCAAGTAGACAGGGATGGCTTTATTCTTTAAAGTTATGCTTAATTTTCTCAATGAAGTACCATGTATTATACGAACAAATATCAAAACACATACTATACTCATCATTTATAAAGAAAGGCCAGCCTCCTGGGTTTTCTACAAATTTTTCAACCACCTCGTTATGCAACACCTCTGATTCCTCTTTCTTTTCAATGATATCTTTGTGAATAGATATTCTACACAAAGAGCTAAGCCGACCTTGACCCATTCTATTTCTTAAATAGCTTTTACCCTTTTAAGCAAGAAAACGACCTCTCTACTGAAGCACTTGCCACTGCCAACACACCATTCAATTTTAACAAATTTACCACTTGACCTAAACTCGACTGGAGATTAAATTTGAAGATGTATTTAAGAACCTCATTACTGCACTCTTTGTGAAAGTCCTTGTCGTTGTAAATGAAGGAAAGTTGACTCTCCAAAGTTTGGATGTCAAAAGAGGACTATACTTATCTTTGAGAAGATTGATCTTCTCCTGTGGAACTATGCCCTTCCATGTAGTAAATAGTTTAGGATTTACAAGGTCTAAAACTCGAACTGATTAATATCTTGAAATCGTTCACTTAACATGCCTTTAATGGAATCAATAATCTCAAAATAAAGCTGTTTGTAATTGTATCTACTATCTGCTCTGGTTGCTGGTGGGCCTACTTTTTCTAGTGCAGTTTGGTAAAACTCGGTGAAAGCTTGATCTGTGCGAAGTGACACAATAAACTGCTTGAAATTGTCAATCTTGCTTATGCCATAGTTAAAATGGGTTTCCCTATTTTGAAGAATGGAATACAAAATTGTGGACTGTTCTAAAATCCTGTAAAAAACACACACTAGAAAACAAAAGAGAAAGCTATCAAGATAATGCAGTAAGCCACTTATTTTACTTAATGACTCATCATCCCACCCAGCTGGTTGTTCAAGTACCCCTCAAAAATATCTAAAAGTTTTCATAGTTTTGTGCAATACATTGATTAATCTAGAGCGATAATACCATCTTGTTTCACCAGGGCAGGAAACTCAAGGTTGTTAGATGTGAGAAAAGCTTTTCTTTTGGGGCATTGCTTGTAAATGTGCTGAATGTAGCTATATTAATAAAAAAGATTTTAACAGGAGAAATTGATGAGGCTGACTGACATAGGACCAGGTTCAATCTATGAGCTGCACAATGAACAAAATGAGCAAAAGGATACTCTTGTCGAACCAATGCTTGAACACCATTGATATGGCCCGACATGACGGAAGCACCATCATATGTTTGTAAAACCAGTTTTTCTTTTATATTAGAATACTCACCAAGTTTATCTTTGACAACTTGTGATATTGCTGTGGCATTTCTGTTCATACTTACATCCACAAATCCTAATTGCCTCTCCATAATTTCACTTGCTTTGTCAAACCGAGCAATAACACTTAGCTGCTCTTTGGTGGAGACATCAGATGCTTCATCAACCTGAATACTCATAAATGTGCAATCATTTATTTCCTTTCTGATTTCATCTTCAATAATTGAATCAAGACAGCTGATAAGACCATTTTGAATTTCTGGGAGACTCCAGTAAATCTTCTGTCACCAACTATATCAGATTCTGCTAGTCTACTGTGCAGTCGACGCTCAAATACAGAATCAAACTTAGCAAAACATTCGAGCAACTCTTTATAATTACCTTTGTTCAAGCTACCTTCGGACTCATTGTGACCTCTAAATGGCAACTCTTGCTTTGACAAATACAGCACGGCCTCAGTAACAGTTTTAAAATTTCTCGATTTTGTCTTACCTCCTCATTGTGACGCTGAATCTCATTTCTTCTAGCGAGGGACATAAGACAATCAATTCGTTCACTAGCTCCATACGTTTTCCATGTCTTAAAAGCAGTCAAATGCGATTTAGATTTTTCATGCTTCTTAGCATCAGACATAATACTCCACATATCGTTGTAGCCATTCTTAGTCCACGATGGCGATGTTTTTGGGGAAAACATTAGACATGGCCAACAAAACACTTTCTGCAAGGTTGTACTGCCACACAGCCAGTCCTTCGCCTCATACCAATCTCTCTGAAATGCTCTTCCCTTATTTTGGATAGTTAAATCAGGAGTAGGCCGTTCATGAACGATAACATTCTGTTCGACCGACGATCGAGCAGAGAACGGTTTAGCTAATAAGGTATTTACTAAATCAACATCAGTTGAGCAAATCGCAGTCGCACTTGAAGCCATTGTGTCATACACAAATACAAAATAGCAATTTGAGAGTAAACACAATGGAAAATTAATACCGACAATGACACGTAATTTGATAATCACTAATCGCTGTACTCGAACATAATGAATAATGTATATCAACATTTGTAATTTTTTACATTTTAAACAACACATTTCCGAAGAGGCTGTCGTTTATGTCCATGACAAATATTTCAGTGAAAGAAGTTCAATGAGCGAAAGTGATGAAGGGTATGAATGAATCTGCTTGAATACCTACGTTTCTCAATGCTCTTACGCTTTTTTCCCTGCTATTTGTATAGAGTTTTCGATGGATACTACAAGGAAAATCTATCACTTCTGTAATTTAAGAGTGGAAAAGAAGTCCTCTCGCCAGAAGAGAGTCAACACCCACCAATATATCAAATAACGTTACATTCTTGATTGACGCCTCTGAATTTAAACAATGGGATGATTGGAAATGTGACGATATGGGACCTTGGAAAAACAATGGGGTGAAAAAGACTCGATTTTGTATTTCTGAGGGAAGGATAAGTGAAGTAGGTCAATGTAAAACCAAGAAAAATGAAGGTTTCTATACATCGGTGAGAATGTATTACAAAAGCAAGACATCTCCTGACATCAAGAAGTACGTGGCATGTCTAGAAGGTACAGGAATTTTTAAACGTTTTGGACACAATCATTTTACTGGCATTGATTTTAACTATGACCAATTTCTCCTTTTCATTGAGGATAAAATTTGTAATTTTTTATTTATGTTACTTATAAATGCTCACTTCCTTTGTTGCAACCCACATGTGGAAAATAAAGCATTATTAATGGTTCAGTATATCTTCGATGGAGAAATACACGAAATTACGCCCAGTCCTCATGGGAACTCGCGGCAGAAACAAGCGGGTGGATATATTTGCACAAAACCAAGCATATTAAAAAGAGTAAAAGAAGTTGCTGAAACATCTGGACCTAGAGGAACCTTTCATCGTGTGAGCAAAGAAAGTGGTGGTTCCTTAGGTGCCAGTGCAGCAAGTGACCTTCCCCGAAACAGAACGCAAGCCAAAAATTGCCGAGCCAAAACAAAGCAAATCATGAGTTTTAAAAAGTTGACTCTCTTGCTGTTCTTCTCCAGGAGTGCAAGAGGAAGCAATTAAGCCAAGGAAAAGATCCCTTTATTTGTGACGTATCAGCTGCTCCTGAACTCAGATGTCTTCTGTGTTACGATTGGCAGCTTAATGAGATCGAGCAATTCTGCACTGATCCTCAAAACTTTGTAATATTTTTTGCAGATCCCACATTCAATCTAGGAAACTTCATTTTAACCGTTACGACGTATCGCAATTTAAAGTTGTAACAAGAAGAGAAGGTCATCATCCTTTAATAATAGGACCTCTTCTAATTAGCCAAACCAATACAACAGAAGTGTATGATTACTTCTATGGGAAATTGACTTCCCTTAATAGAAACATAAAAAACGTTCTTGCCATAGGGACAGATGGGGAAGAGGCTTTGATCAGCGCCATGAAGAACAGTATGTGCTATGCAATTCATTTACGATGCTTTGGGCATTTCCGCAAAAATTGTATATTACAACTGAGAAAATCGAATGTCTCGGACACAGCACAAAATATTTTTCTTGATGACGTATTTGGAAAAAGATCAGGGAGATTTTATGAGAAGGATATGCTTGCAAAAACGTATTACTAAACTTCCACTTGTTATAACATTGCACATTTTGCGTTATTCGTGTAATAAAAATCAATGCCCAACATAAAGTTTTAATTAGAGCCATAGAAAAAGGCCAAAAATTGTAAAATTGAACTTATTGTGACGTTTGGTTTTTACTCAAGACATCTTCAGACAATTAATAAATAGGATGTTAAGACAAGATATTATATTTACAAAAGGTGTTAAATTACTGCTAAAGGAGGCGGTGTCAAATGGATTATATGATAAAGAAGTTAGGAAGTAAAATAAAGTAAAATTAAAACAGCTTAAGAGTAATGGAGCTTCCTTGCACGTTAAGTGAAGGCTTGTATTTATTGATTAGAAGGCTCTCGTGAATGGAGAGCTCATAGGAATCGTTAAATAAGGAGATTATTTTTAAGTCGTCTAAATTGAGGGTGTGTCCAGTTGCGTTAACGTAAGCAAAAATGCTCGATAACGCAGGGTGAGAAACTTGGTTGCCTGTCAGGGGGGGGATATTCCCAAGTGCTCCGAAAATCTGGTGTGTAGATGACGTGTGGTTTGGCCCACATACGAGGCGTTGCAGCTTCGAAACTTGAATAAATAAACTACAACAGATCTCAGAGGTTTGGGAATTTTGTTCTTAAAGGAGAAGAAAGAAGAGATACGTTGGGAAGGGCGGAAAACAAATTGCCATTGACTTGTGTGCGAATTTGAAGGGAGTGCATCCCAGTGAAAGGAAGACAAAAATATATGAGCATTTTGTGAGCAGTCAAGAAAGATGGTTTTGGGGCAAAGGTGTTGTCAAGGAAGTGACGTGTGATTTGGTCAATTATACGTGAAGGAAAACCGTTTTTGATGAGTGACTTTCTGGTAAATTCGGATTTCTTCAACAAAGAAGAAAGAGTCTTTGATGATGAGATTGCTTATAGTGAAGGGTTTTACGAGTGGGATGAAAAACTTTGCTAGTTTAAACGAACAGTGATAAATGGAAAAAACAAATAGCCTAAAAGAGTATGTTGCATGGCTAGAACGTAAAAAATAATCGCACTAACCTTACAACTCTTGTCACCTTCGACTCCAGTAAAGGTGTTGGAAAAAAGGGAAATAAGCCAGCAACCAAGCGAAGAAATGGAGATAGAAAAAAGAAAGACAATGATTCGATAATGATTGTGTATCGAATAAATAAGAGTAATTTGCAATCACAGCAACATAAGCCACAATCTACAGGGCAATATTATTTTCAACAGCAGCAAACACGACTCTTTGCTGTCAACCATAGATATATAGACAAAGATTGCTGACGCATACATATTAGGTAAGGGCCTCATGAATAATCCAATTTAGCGGCTCAACAGGGCAAAAGATATATAGATTTTATCATGAAAAGGATTTTTTGTAGTTTTGCCAATGTACTGTTTAAAGTTCATTCAATCAAGTTTTATAAAAAAGAAAAACAAACTGCAATTATTTTCAGCATATATTTCAGTGAATTCGATAAAAAGTCGCGAAATTATCCACCGATAAGACATATGTACAGTTTGTGTAAAATGGTCAATTCATGCATTTTATTGCCAGAAATGTAATGCTATGTTAGCATATCGCCTCTCGATCATGTATTGAAGCATACATTCTGAGAGTGACCGAGGTTCAGTATTTTAATGACTTGTAGAAATTGCACTCCATAGCTACTTGAATAATCATCCATCACGGAGTTAATACTAATACGACTGATAAACAGATCACCTTTGACTGAAAACCGTAGTGAAGTAAAACAATACAAGCTAGGTGGCTAAAAAAAGAAGAGGATGAGGAATAATTTACAATGTTGAAGGTAGTGCCTTGAGTATCCATAAGTTAAGTTTTAAGCAAAGCTTAAAATTTTAAACAGTCAATGCGTTGTCCATTGTTCAAACGAAATCAAGCACCCAAAATGATTATTCAATACATGACAATGATGACATTCATACAAATCACCACCCGGAATATGTTTTTCTAAGAAAAGATGTATGTCACTGGAGGCCCGGATGCCCTTTGTTAAATTCCAGAAATCGACCAAGAAAGTAATCTTGCAGTAACTTACAGACTATTTGATGATGAGTTTGATATAAACTTAAAAATTTGATATCCCCACCCATTTAGCTCTGTGGCACTCAATGTATAATTGGATGTTATCTTTTACAAGGGTACAAGACGTTGTACTTGTTGGAGCTTGGATTCATTTGCTGTTTTTTTGTATTATATATGTTATGTGGCCTACCAAAAACTTATAATTATTCCTTCAAAGTTCTGTGTAGGTCAAATTTCAATTGAGATACTTTTTGACGGGATGTAGGAAGGAGGGAAGGGATAGTACCGTGTACATCTTTCATTTCGTAAATAGTAGACTTGTTAACATGCAAAAGCTATGATTTCAATAATAGCTACCTCCAAGAATAATTTTAAATGTTAAAAAAGTAATGGCGCCGGCAAGGGGGGAAAACTGTCCCAGCCCAAATATTTCTCACACCATAAGGTCTTTATATATGACGCTTGAAAATGTCAGTGACATCAAACAATTCGTGATATATGTAAGTGACATTTCGAGGGGGTTTCTGAAAATTGGAGAACCTAAGTACGTTAAGTCAACTATTTAAAAAAAGTGATTGGAGCAATACAACTTTTTGGTGAACTACATGGTTACAACGTAAGTTAATTCGAAAACTATTCTCATACCTTAGGCATGCTATTTTATTTAACATGAATGTATAAGCACAACCCTGTTATAACCATGCACTTGCAAGTCACACAAAACTGAACAAGTTCTAGAACAATATTTAGTCTTACAAATTAATCAACTACTAAACCACGAGGCAAAAGAAGTCATCGCTTAATACAACAGCAGAAATAGACCTTAGTCTCGATTGTTGATCCACATTCCGGAAAATGTGTAGCTCTCAAGAAAATAAAATAAAAAAAAGTGCGAAGATCATATTTTGATTTAATTTCAAACACCGCACTGCATATAACATTCTATCTCAAGAAGCTGTTATAAACTTGGGCTTTATAGCTTCCGGCTTTTCAAATTTCACATTTCGAGAGTTTATACAGAGGCAGACTTTCTCATTTTGGCTTTACCAATCCTGCTCTAAATTCCTGAACCCAATGCTGACAGGCATAAAATCTTTTTCGATTCTATTTCCACAGAAACGCAACCAAAAGAGCTTTCACTTTTGAGTGCAAAAAAGTCACGTGTGTGGTGGTCATTGTTTTAGTAACCAGATTCCTTGAAAACTTGAGCAAAAATATAATCACTGTAAAAACTAATTGGTTAAAATAACCATAAAAATTGGTTACTCAGATGCATTTAACCACTTTAACCAATCATATGGTTATGTTAGCCAATCATTTTTTACAGTGATAACATGGTACTCGTATTCGGTATTATATGGACGCATTTACACCGTTTCAATCCAAGAGTTTCTGGTAATAGTAAGTATTTCGTCTTTAGTATTATCTCCGAGTATATATACTATAGCCAATATATTGCCTAGAAATATGGATTATATATGTAACTGCGTGAAAGCATTATTGATAAAGCGCATTTTGTCGTATTTATTAGATTATGTATGTATAAGGACATTTGTCAGATGTGACTGTTTGTAGTAAAATGAGTGCCGATAGAATAAAGATCTTTCATTTATTACTGTTGTGTATAGCACACAATCAATATTGCTTTTAGACCTCTCCGGATGTATAGACATCTATAGACATGGTTTTCATTTTTTCAAGTGGAAGCTTTGAGTGGAAGTTTTTAAGCATGGCTATCATTTTGTTAACAAAACATATTCCGAGAAGGGTAACTTTCTTTACGACACTGCAATTCAATGAAAAGGAACTTACAAGTCCAAAACGAGCTTTTCAATGCATCCAAAGACCAAACTCTTTTTCCTTGACACTAGTTGACTTTTTAAATAAAACACCTAAAAATGTAACAATAGAAAACCAAAAATGTCGAAACGCGCTTATTTGAATCATACCCTATTGGCAAAAATCAGCAAAAAATGGCAAATAATAAGTCTTTATATATATATTTAATGAGTTAATTGTTCCTTTTTTTTTCTAGTAAACGTAGTCTAAGTGAACCTTATATGAATATAACATATATAGTTTTAAGTGCATATTAACATTATTTAAAATACTGCATTCACTGGGAATATTTACTTCTGAGAAATAAGCTGTGACAAATGGAATGCGGGAATGATCAATCAGTTCTACGGCTTTGCTTGAATTTATTTTGGCATTTAGCAAGCTTTATCATAACAATAAAGATAAAACTAACAATTAATAACATCGATTTGAACTGATTGTGGTTACGAAGTTTATTGGTTCCCACGGAGAAATCTTTTAACTATCTATGAAAGAACTATATGGTTGCCATTTATGAATGCTGAGGTGGAACGTTTCATTCATAGCTCAATCAAATAAATATTCATGTTCGATTGAACTTCATACCAATCAAAAGTATTTCATAGTTCGTTTGTACGTTCATTACAGATAGGTCTGAAACTTGAGAATAATCTTTGCGGGGTGACAGACTATTTTGCCCGACATAAAGGGCGTAGCCATAGACTTACAAAATGAATAAGATAATTTATTGGACAGATATAGACATAGATAAAGCTCAAATTAGACAATTCATTTTTTCCCAAGACTTGACGATTCATTTTGTAAACATTGATAAAATTACGATCTCAAGCGTTGACTAAACATATGAATAGAAAACTACGTGGAATTTTATTAAAAGCAGAAAACATCAATAGCTACATGTATGCAATTCAAATCTATTTTTAAACGAGCAATAAAAGCATTAAAAAATTAAAAAATAAAGTTTTGAAATTTTAAAAGAAAATTTGAAGTTTCAGTTTGTGTTTTTTTAAAAAAAATTCTATACAATATAACTGTATATACTAGGGGGAGGAGTACTTTATTCTGCCAAGCAGTCATTTCAGCAAAAACAGGTCGTTTGGCGTCTCCTTTATGGCGTCATTTCCACTGTTTACCATCATCTTTAAAGCCAACACTGATGCTTTTCGTCAGAGCTCTGTTGGTATGATCATCGTCTTTACCATTGAATTCTATTATTGGGGGATGATTTACTTAGCTCATTCAACCACACGCAAAGTTGTTGCGATTAATTTGTTGTGAATAATAGACTATTGCTAGGGCCGTAATCAGAACCGGGATGGTGTTAATTCATATATTCATTTCCCCCCTAACAATTTCTTTTTAAAAGAAATTTAATTTCAAAAAAAATCAATGCAGGGATATATTGGCTATAACAAATCTCTACAGGAAGTCAAAAAGAAGAACTCTAAATTTTCTGGTACCAATCGGTAGTAATAATAATCATCCCCGATTTTACGTCAAAGCTTCTCAATCTTTCATGCTCATTGATGTTATGAAACTCAAACAGTTTGTACTATAGCGCTTTCTTAAATAATAAAATGGAGACTTTGGCGTGGTGACAAATCTGAAAATCAGGTTTGTGACCTGAATAAATTGGTGAAGCTTGGCGAAAGATTCGCTCCGTGGAAAGCGGATGTTGATAACACCTTTTTCTTATTTCGTAACGACTTTTGCCATTCAACTTGGTATTTGCAATCTTTAAAACTATTTTTAGATTTGTCACCACGACAAAATCTCTATTTTATTATTTTAGATCGAGTTTGTCACAGATCGCTACCCAAAATTGAGTATCGAAAACGCTCAAAGAAAGAGAAGGACCGAGAAAGGAGTTCAACGAGTTCGAATTTTTAGTAAAGATGAGCCCGTTCCAAAGTAGTGAAAAAAGTTGTGGAGAACACAAAAGTTGTGGAGTCCCTTATGATTTCTTTGTGCGAACATTGGAAAGAGTATAAATAGTTTCAACTGACGCAAGTTGAAAATCATATGTTACTACAAAAGAAAATGCTATGTACTTTCCTGTTGGGCTTTTGGTAAAGACCCTGTTTTATGCTGTGAATGCAGTGCGCTAGAAAGCAATCATGAAGAAGCCGACACCCGTATGCTTTTACACGCCAAGCATGCAATGACCACTAACGTTGCTGTTATTATTAGGAGTCCAGATACAGATGTCTTCATGCTTTGTGTGGCAATGCAAAAAAACACCTGGGTTCAAAGGACTTATTTTTTTATTAATTCGCACAGTACATATTAATTCAGTTACTGTCGCCACGAACGAAGAATTTTGTCGCTGCTTGCCAGGCTTTCACGCGTTTTCAGGTTAGCATTCCAATGTGAGTATTTTGATGGGAGTAGTTAGAGAAATGGCTCATTCTAATCATTGCGTATTTTTCTACTAAGTTTTAAAATATCAGAGTACCTAATACTAAAGCATTGACGTTTGCTTTGCATTTAAGAAGTGACTGTACGAGCTCTTTTTAAGGTCAAAGGGAAGGTCAAAGCACGGAAAACGCCAACTGCTCAACCTGCTCATCCTCGCTCCAGACTCCCGTCTTGATTGCGTAGACTGTCATCGTAAGACGGGTGTTCAAGCGTTTAAGCATGCGATGTTCATGTGGAAAAGCTGACCTACTCCGCACGGATTTATGTTCTTGTGTGAACAGCGAAAACACATTTGCGAAGGCAACGAACAGAGGTCCAAACTAGAAGATTCATACAGCAAAAGTACTGATGGGGATTTAATTAGACGACATTGACGAATGTTAAATCAAAAATATAACACTAATAAATAATTTTTTGTGAGATGTGTGACATTCAATAGTTTCTACTGTAATTTTTCATATTTCCCACAACAAACATTGAATAAAAGTTACCAACTATGCATCCTGCACTTGTATTTATGTAGAATATTGTGGATGCTTGTATTGCCTTTAATGTGCGGAACATTAAATTCTGTATTGCGTTTTTTTGACCAAGTTGATTTATGTTTTTGTCGAATACGATAGAGGCAAAATTTAAACCTAACCCACCATGTATTTAGCACGCAAAGCTTTTCAATTAGAAAGGAAATAATGATATTATTATGTTAGAATTTTCGATTGAATTATCATCAAAATGTAAAAAGTGTACAACACGAAGTATTCCCAGATGGTCACCCATCCAAGTACTAACTTCGCCCGACAAGGCTTAACTTCGGTGATCAGACGAGAACCGGTGATTTCCTTGTGGTATGGTCGTAGACATTCACACGTATTATTTTACTAAATTTAATCTTTATTGTTTTGTACATTTTATTTTATACCAGTTCAGTTTGATTATTTTTTGATGACCATAAATGACTTTTTAAATTGGTCGAAGAAATATGGGCCATCCAACACAAGGAATTTAGTCTGATACTTGTGAAAATGACTTTCAACGGATATTTTGTGAAATCAACAAAGAACCTTGATTAATTGGTTTTCATTTGTTGTACGTCCTTACCCTTCACCATTCATACATTCATCATACAAAAATTGCTCATGTTGGCTACATTCAAGGTTTTACCTTCATGTTGGTACTTAGTAGTAAGTGAAAGTACAGCCCACCCAGGCTTTGAGCTGGTTATTGCTCATGGTTATGTGTTACCATCATGAAGACTTTAGAGACTACCTGCAGATACCATCACTGAAATTAATACATACAAAGTCATCTCCATAAGCATTGGCTCTAGCCAAGAAAAATATTAAACGCTTTACTTAAGCAGCTCTGAACTCTGGACATAGTCAAAACATGGTTTATTAGACTATTATAAAATTTACATTTATTATATTGAAAACACTCAGATTTATGCACGTTTATTTTCTGTATGGTTAAATAACAATGACAAGAAAAAATTAGATATACAGACTTGCAATATATGCTATAATATTAAGCTAACATAAGTCAATTGAACAAAAAGCACCATAACAAGTTTTCACAAGCAAACACCTTATTGTGTTGAATAAAGGAATAGATTATGGTTTAAGTACCTTGAAAGAACGGTAACACAGAAAGAAAAAATTTAGCAGAGTTATAGTGGAGTGGAAATGGGTATCAGTGTTGCTAGATGGGTACCCTGCAAACCCGCCCGAGCTACCTTTAAAAGTAGCCCATAAATACCCCAATTATATTTTGCAAGAAATAGCCCAAATTTGCATCAAAACAAGTAAAACTAGCCCAAGTCTGTTGAAAATATTTAATTTAAACCAAACTACACATTGATATCGTATATCGCATCGTTTGCGTCTTCTGTACTTTCATACATTTCTGAAGTAAACCTAGATATCATTTGAGGCCAAGGAGTGAAATTGTTGCAGCAAATTTTTTGCGTTGCCATATATGATTTCACGTTCAAGAGATTCTCTAGTAGCGATTGTCCCATTCGATTTCTTAGTTTGGATTTTAGCAAAGCCACCAGAGAAAATGCTCTTTCAACTATTGCGTTGCTAAAAGGAAGAGCCAAATTAGAAAGTGCAAGGCTTCCCAACTCTTGAAAATCGTGATCCCCAGAAGCATCAACATGATTAATGACGTCAATCCAAAATTGCTCAATCTTCTGGTCGTTGACATCAATCCACTGGATTGAACCAATGCGACTATATTGTTGGTCAAGTTTACCTAAATCTCCAGAAAATAGTGGAAGAAACGACAGGTCTTGAAGAGATCGTTTCTGTTTGCCTGTATCAACAGTTGGACTTAGATCAGCAGTAGACTCAAGCCGCTCCACATTGCATGGCAACCTTTGCTTCATTTGCCTGAGCAACTCAACTAGAAATTGTTGACATCTAGATTTGATTACATCAACCTTTTCAGAAGTTAAATTTGATTCCGCCAATGCCACTTGAAATAAAATATCAAAGTCGACCGCAGAAAGAGGCAAATGATTTCTCTCATCCTCTATGTCGTAAATGAGAATCGAGCACCATGTTGTAAAGGTCACAGGCTTCATAGTACGGAAAAGAAACGCTTTATAAAACTCATAACATAAGTGAGGAGTTGCAACGGGTTAGCAGAATCTGGCTGAAACAGCTTATTTACTCGGTTTAATTCTTTAAGGATAGGCTGCAGAAAAATTAGATATAATGTATTCTCCATGTCACTATACATTTGAAAAGTAATTCTGCAGTGTAGTTGCGATCTTCATCTTCGGCAAGCTGAAAGTGTAGTTTCAGTTCGTCAAACTGTTGGAGTATTCGGTCAACACATGCAGAAATAGATAGCCAACGTGTGTCGGAGAGCTTTAAAATCTTCAAAGGTGCTTCCCCCACGTTGATAGTATCAGGCGATACTTTCGTTGCCTAGAAGTGCTATGAGAAAACCAGTTGTGCGTTTCTGACACCATGAACTCCACATTCCGGGGCATTACTTTAAGAGCATGCGAGGAACAAAGTTGGATAGAATGAAAAATGCATCTTATATGTATTATGTTAGGGCATAGTTCACGAAATTTTGTGATTACAGAATTGTTCCTTCCACACATTGTGTTGCACCCATCAGTGGCCAAGCCTATACACTGCTTGATATCAAGTTCCTTTGCTCTCAAAAATTCAATTATGGCTTGAAAAATGGCCTCTGCCGTTCCTGATTCAATAGACAAAAGTCCAAGGAAGCTTGTGAGAATCTGTTGTTTGGCTATGCTGTAATATTTAACCATAAAGTACAGTTGTTTTTCATTGCCAATGTCAATGTTTCATCTATAATAAGTGAATAAGGGATATCGACCAATTCTTGAAGTAGCTGTTCTAACATTGCTGGTCCTGACAGACATTTAATCAATGCAGTACACTTTGTTCTGTGGAGTTTAACATCTTTCCCTGAGACATCTTTAAATAACTCGCCAAGATGATCCACGGTGTTTAAGCTAGAATGACACGCGATGTGGGCAGCAATCTTTATCTCTGTAAATTTTAGAGAACTGTCTACTTTTTTACTTTGACAACCTAACTCAAATAAGGTTCTTGAACTGGAAAAAGGTTGCTTGTTGCGCTTATGTTTCTCAGTTTTTGCATGGGAAACTAGATCCCCATGATGTGCTCGAATTTGAGTTTTGCAGTACTTACAATATGCTTTTTGGTCATCTCCTGTTACACTCAAAATCCATTCTTTCAAGATTTCTTCCTTTTCCCGGTCTTTACAATACTTTTTCTGGTATTTTGCCCACTTTCCCATGTTAGATTAGCACAATTGCTGTTTACCACGACAAAAACAAAAACACGAGGAGGCTAGATCATCAAATTTTTTTCCAGCCCAAAAAATCCCGCAAAAAGTTATTCCCAGCCCAAAAACCCGCAACCCGCAACCTCCCAAAATTTCCCGCAAACAGGCTTATAAACCAGCCCAATTGGGTGGGAAAACCACCCATTGGGCAACATTGATTGGTAGTAACTTCTGAAAATTACCAACGTCTGCCGATAAATTGGTTAAGAGGAGAGGGGGTCGGTCAGTCATTAAGTCAAATTCATAACTCTCATATATATGTTTTAGGGCAAGTTGAATTGAGTTGTGTTAGAATCATAATGATTTGTCTATAAATTACTTTATGTGAAAGTGTGCTATATATAAGTATAATGGTAGTTTACAATAATTGAAAATGTCGAGCAACTCATTGATGACAATCCAGGGAGATTCAGAATGTCAATAAAAAACGGGTATAATTCATTTTGTTCTAGTTGTGCAGAAAAACACGAATGTCGCTGCTCACCGAGGAACGTACACGAAGTACTCACCTTTTCACAAAGGACATAGGGCCTCGGTGAACCAAACGTGTTAAGCTGACCTTGATGCGGAACACTTTGACTCTTTTTGGTTTGGTGGGAATCTAAAGCCTGGTTTCTATATAATCGTCTCGATCGTCAGTCGTCTGAAAGCGTGCAGGGATGATTAGAGCGTTTTTATGGAAACATTTTCGAGACGATCGAAACGAACGAGGCGATGAAGGCGATTACAATCGTCTGGATAGAACTCTGTTCTTGAAATGATTGCGTGTGATATCGTCCCTGCACGCTTTCAGACGACAGACCATCGAGACGATTACATGAAAACCGGGCTTAAGCGTCAAACGACCTCCACTTGTTGACTGAGAGAATTCTTTGGTTATCGTAGATGGTCAGGGACAGTGGCGTGGTGGCAGGGGGACGGAGCCCCCCCGGCTGTTGATTTCTGGAGGGACGCAGAAATGAATATGAGTCAAGAAAAATAAATTGAAGCAGAACAGTTATTTCCACAGTTATAATATACAGTTAATGAAGTTAACTTTAAAGTAAATGGTTTGAACCCAGGAGTATGGTTCGTATAAGTCCCTGGCGGTTTTTTGCGTAAAAATTAAAAAACCTAACATGGCTAACTGAACATTTATAACGATTCTTGTATTACCTGTTTTTGTTTTTTCTATCGTTGTCACTCAGCTATAAGTTACTGGTTATCAATATATTACTTCATTTGTCCCACGCCATTGCAAAAAGGAACGAAGAATGAACGTACTAGTTACCATGGTAATTCTACTTTTAGCCCTGTCAGCAGGGCTGACCACTGGGGCTGACATGTTTACATGGGAAAAACGGTAGTCCTAGAACATGCATATATAGGCACCGAAGAGGGGTGCCAACAAATGTCGATAATAAGATCAGCTAAGGAGAAGAGATTTACAAAAATATCACAGCAAATCGTGAAAATGTAATGCAACTTTTTACATTTTCAACCTTGTCGTTATTCCTTTATTTGCAATTGTTTTCAGTAGCTTAATGTTCCAAAGTTGCGTTTTCCATTGTTATTTTGTTGAACAGACTTGTTTGCTTCCTCTGTTAGAGAAAAATTGTCTGTTTGCTCATTTTTTGGAAATTTAGAAGGGCGATACCACTGATAGGTCATACCTCAACCAAGTCTTAACTCTTCTGGTCATGGCATATTTTCTTTCTCTGTTAATAATTCTTGCGGGATTATATATGGAACTGTTCTTATGTAGTACTATAAACAGATTTTTTAGTAGAGTACTTGCTGACTCTGAGTACTCGAATAGAATTAAAAATCTAAAGCGGATCTCTTTAAAAATTTTGTTACGTCGGTTCTTACAAAGAATTAATACTTAAGCATACGGAGGAAGACAGTTTGTTTTGGATGTAGTTGAGAGATTTGAGTGAAAACATACGATAAATGAAATAAATCACTCATTTAATTTACTTTAAGAAAAATAAATTTTATCTTTTCTTTTGTGGAAATAAAGCTATTTTAGCTGTTTTTGGTATCTGCTCGATTTACTACATTTAGTATAAAGTATTCAAGCTTGCCCATTTGTTCTTTCTGATCCAAGGTTTACCGTAAAATTGTACTGTGTGTAAAGTCAATCAGAGAATGGCAATGAATCCAATACACAACATAGTACATGCGACAGTGTGAACTGAGAAGCGTCTGTCTTCGTACAAAGACCAAGCCTAAGTGATTTTCCATCAGCACATGGCCTAATCATAAGAAAATGTTCCTAAATTTCAGAAATATTAAGTCAAAACATTCAACACAAAAATTGACTTGAACTATATTCCCTGTTGTCATATATTTCAAGCAGAACTAAACATGAGCTCAATTAATCGATTATACAAACGAACAATCTTCTTCTTCACAAAACTTCATGAAAAACTAACATCGAAAGCCAAGAATTTGATCTAATGTAGACCGAATGGCGATGACAAACATCAATTTCAAGCAATCAGTACTAGCATCTCGTGTACTTGGTGCGATGAGCTGTCTGCCATTAGACCAATTCAGTATTATTCGTATTGATTACACATTGCTCGATTTACTCACACAAACTTACAATATTTTGTTGGTGAATTTAATCGATTTAACCGATTTATCGGTTGTGTGAACGACATCTCAGATACGTCAGAAAACTGTTTTGAAACACAACTATAGCAAAAATGGCAGTCAGTAAGAAAAAACCCTTTAAAAGTGGCGAGAAATCTAAATGACGTCATTTTCTTGTGCAAAGCTTGTGAGTGCAGTCACTTGACATGCAATCGAAGTTTAAACTGGGGTCATCGAAAAATGCAGAAAGGACTAGACAATTGCTGGGTCATGAAACTAAAGAACATTTTCAAATTTTGAACAATTTTTGGGTAATTAATATTAAATATATAATTTTATTTGAATTATGCCCGTTGAATCTACTTTATTTCTTAGCCAAATATTTTTGTTGGGTACCTACGTGTGCGCATTGCGTACCTATTTTTGACTTTCCCGCCATCCATTTTGAAAATATTTTTCTTCTATTCAAAATTGCGGTCAAATTATTATGGCGGGGAAGCATATGGGGCTAAGTTCATAATACATACGATTAAGTAATGAAATCATACTCGGCCAAAGTCGGACACATTGGTCGGCCACTGTAGCTGAACATCCGGGAAACGATTTTGCCCCCCACCCCCCTTGACTCTTACATAATGGACTCCGTCGATTTCGACGTATGAGGGTTCCACGAAGTGGAAAATCCTGGTTACTGAAATTATAGTGAAAGCAGCTGACCAGACTACAATCACTCGTACCCTTCACGCAACCACAACGATGATATCAGCGTGACACCGTGTGACAAGGCTGCAACAATGCAGATGCAGGTACAGTCCATCCGACGACATAGTTTCCTCTACCAAATTTCCCTCACATGGCTTTGGTCAACCCGGGCTAGGTTTACAGACACATTGCCAAATGTGCCACGAGCCGGGATTGAACCCGCGCCGTCTGGCTTACAGCTCACGCCATTAACCATTCAGCCACTCGCCCTTAAAACCTAACCCTAACCCTAACCCTAACCCTAACTCTGTCCCCACCCCAAAATATTGGTTTTCTATTGCAGAGCCACCAATGAGTGCCTTCGATGGAGAGTCCAGGATACAACCCACTTAAATGTGTGAGGTATAAAGTGTCCTTATTCAAACTGTTCTTAAAAAAATATAAAAAATTTCCTTTATTAATTTCAGTTATAAGTGACAATAGCACTACTCTTGATTATAAATAGTATGAACGTTAAGACTTTACAAATGCACATAAATAGCTTATGAGTTATGAAAAACGGCACATTGCAATGTTTTTAAATATCAAAAGCAACTTTGATGTTGAAATTTATTACCTTCAACAAAAAGTCAATTTTTATGCAAAAAAAGCACTTCAGCTTGTTGGCCTTTTACGGGACGCGCCCTTTCCCCCCCGGTTCGTACGCTCGTGATCAGAATAATTTATTTATGGCATTTACTAAATCGGCACTTTTTATTGTTTCTTTGACATGTTATGAATATAGGCATTCATAAACACTGATAAAGTGATAAAGGAAGAACTTTATAATCAGATTTGGTAAAGGTGGCGTTAATCTATACCAAGCCGAGGTATTTATTATGTTTATATACTCTATTTCTAGTTCAAGTTTTTGGTGATAACTTCGATCGAATCTCATATACATGTTCTATTATCGAGAATTAGTATAGCTGCATCGTCATTAATTGACTAACAGGAGTTTGTTCGAACTAACTGACAACAGACTCTGATTTTTTTGGCCACAACGGAGCAACCGCACATATTCTTGTAGTGATAATGAAATGCTTTTGTTAACCACGCTGAAAAATACAGGCGTTTAATAGAATATGTGAACAAAAATCAATGCCACTGTCAAGATTTTTTGTGGGTGGCAAAAATCCCCCAATTCCAAAATGCCTTTATGTGTGGATTGTGGAAACTCACCTTTACTATGGTGGTAGCCTGGAGGATTTATTTTTAACTTTAAAAAAGGAGTTGACATTGTTGAGGCAATCCATAACCCTAGAACCGTTGCATTTTAGATTTAAAATGTTCAAACATAAATTTAAACTTCCTAACAAACAAATTCATAAAGTAAATGGTCAACAACGACAAAAGTCAACAACAGTAATAAGTCAACAACAACAAAAACATTCCTTCTCAGGACTATACCAACCTGGATGATCTACATTTACAAACATGGAACAAATTCATGTATAAGTTTGAAATGTTATAAAGTTTATTTTTTGAAGGAGGTTAACTTTGCCATTGACATAAGCAGAAATAAGCGTCTGTATGTCAGGCCCTGTAAATGCAACAGTTCATTGGTAATATTTACAGTATTTGCTGGTGAGTTAAATTTAGAAATGAGGACCATATTTTTCTTTCTTTTAGAACTGATTTTGTTGAAAATATCCCAACATTACAAAAATGTTTGTTTGTGTGCCTGATCAATTTATTATATATGGAACACATTATTGGAAAGAATAAACAAAATGTCAAAAAAATTGAACAAAGGTGAATCAGGTTCTAACATAAGTGGTTCTCCAACAGCCTGCAAACAGGCACAGAAAGACATATTGAAAAGTGTTGTAAGTATATCTGTGATATGATTATTGCTTGTGACATAAAGCTTTTCGTATGTAGTTCATGTTGGTTGGTAATTTGATTGATGATCTAATTAGACAAGTTTTGACAATATCTAAGCTCAGAAAGCGGGGATGCCAGAACATGAATAATTTGAAGAGAAGGTGGAGGGTGGCTAATCATATGGGCACATTCTACTTTATCAGTTTCTATTGAAGTAAATTGTGATTGATCTTTGATTATAACATACGATTATGTGAATATAAGCTCCCTCAATTCTCAATCCTCTTACATCCCTGAAAAAGTATGTGCACTCTTGTGCCCCACCTGGATATGCCCATGCACTCGCTGCTAGTCTACTGCTTATGTAATATTTAGTTAAATTTTGGAAAGATAGTTAGACTATCAAAGCAATTAGTTGTTACTTTAATTCAAATGAATCTTTCCCTAAGATAGATGGCATATTTCAATGTAATATTGTAGCAATTAGTTTAATTAATTATGTTTATAATGCTTATAAAGAAAACATTAAGTATTTATCTGCATTGAAGTTGCAACTGGTGGCTACTATGAAGCATTAGACACACACTTTGTCAGAGAAGTCATTTTGTATTTCAAAAATGGAAGTTATGGAGTAGTCCATGTTTTTTATGTACATTTTTCAATGATTCTGTAGTTTTGGTTCTACTAATATACATTATAATTTTTGCAATATTTCACATGATTGTCACTTATACTGCAAGATAACAAAGTGGTTGTCTACCACTGCATTCATGATTCATGTCAAATAATTTACTGTGCAGCCCACTAATCAAATTGCTTTACACAGAATGACTTTCAGGATCTCAAAAACTATAAAAAAGAGGTTTCTATCGAGCGAAAGTATGTTGGTGTAGTCATTGGTAAACGTCACACAGTGATCAACAGCATCATGGCACACTCTGAAACTCAAATCATTGTTCCCTTCGAGAAGGCAAGTGGGTTTGTGTGTTTTCCTATTGAAGCTGTGGTGATTTAGAAAGTTCAAAATATTGTCCGAATATTGTAGCTTATGCCTGGCATTGTTATATGCCCAGCTTGATAACAGATATATTTTTGTTGTTTGATGTTTCCATTTCAGTTTTGATTGAGGGATTCTTGATATGAATGCAAGTTCTTAAGTAATGCATGCATGCATGCATAGTATACTCTATTGTAGAAAGCATTTTTTTGTGTTTGTTGAAGTTTTAACATCGGCATAATTTATCAACTAGCTACTATCTCTTCCTTTTTTTTTGTAGAACAGCTTGGATATTTTGTTCAACTTGTTATCATTGGTGAGAAAAAAAAATGTCTTCAAGCAGAATCTCTCATACGACAAACAATTGTAAGTTAAACAATACTCAATTATGGTTGTAGCATGTTAGGTCAGTTAAATATTGAACTTGAAAAGTCTTTCGTTCATTTCGTTGATTTGTTAAAAACTCTTTTCTTGATTTTGTTGTCTTTTTTAAAAAACTTTTCTTTCAATGGAGGTTAAAGTTGCAAATTTCGTTGTTACACTATTTGGAAATTGTGTTAATCACTACAAGGATAAATTGCCAACACTTACACACTTCTTTGCGATTATTGTTTTGTCATGTCTTGCGTTATCAGTAACGTTTGAATGAGTTTTAGCTATATCTGGCCTGGACTATTGTTACTGTGAAACGATATGTTCTACCTGGGAACATTGGCCAGCTAGCTTTTATAAGAAAATTCAAACACAATCATATCACGTTTGTAATCTTCTGCTTCATTGTTTAGCCTGAAAACTCTCGTATGCAAGGTGCGACATGTTTGTCAATTTATTGAACAAAAAATTAATGTGAAAATTAAGAAAGAAATGTGCTCGCTTTGCATGGGGAAAAGAATTCTTCATTCCTTTTAAATATCTTAAATTTTCGGACATGTAAACTGTCTGATGAAACTAAAGCATGATTAAGCTAGAGCCGAAGTTTTTTAGCCGCATTTGGCGATTAACCCCTCCCCCCTCCTCCAAATTTTAAAAACCTTCTGCTATCTGTGGAAATCATTGACATTCAATAATTTCAAGTTTTCAAAAAATTTGTTAGAGCGTTTTGACGATCATTTTTGACGATCGTTTGTTTGATGTTTATGTTTTTTTATTATTTATTACCAATACATTTATGTGAAATGATTTACTGTACATACAGTCTATTGATCACATTTTTCTTGGTTATTTTTACACAGAATGACTTCAAGGATCTCAAAAACTATAAAAAAGAGGTTTTTATCCAGCGAAAGTATGTTGGTGTAGTCGTTGGTAAAGGTCACACAGTGATCAACAGCATCATGGCACACTCTGAAACTCAAATCATTGTTCCCACTCGAGAAGGCAAGTGGGTTTGTGTGTTTTCCTATTGAAGCTGTGGTGATTTAGAAAGTTCCAAACATTGTCTGAATATTGTAGCTTATACCTGGCGTTGTTATATGCCCAGCTTGTTCACAAATATAGCTATGTATTTTTGATGCTTGATGTTTCTGTGTCAGTTTTTGGTAAATAGCCGAGGTTTTTTCATACAGTAATGCTTATTTAGTTGTATATATCGTAGAAAGCATTTTAATGTGTTTGTTGAACATTTTCGTCACAATTTATCAACTATTATCTCTTCCTTCGTTTTTATAGAATAGCATGGGGATTTTGTTCAACTTGTTATCACTGGTGAGAAAAACAAGTGTCTTCAAGCAGAATCTCTCATACGACAAAAAGTTGTAAGTTAAGTGTAGTTACCATTCATCGCAAAGCGCCGTTAGAATCGGTGACGTTTATCGCTGATGGTCGGTTATAGCAAGTGCATAAAATGTTCTCAAAAATATGCGATGATTTATTAGCCAACACGCTTTAGTATTCATACCAAAGTTGAAAATGGCTCCTTTTAATCTATAAAATTGATAGTTTTGTTAATCACTACAAGGACAAACTGTCGAAACTTACGTACTTCTTTGCGATTATTGTATTTCTCATGTCTTGCGTTATCAGTAACGTTTGAATGAGTTTTATCTCTGGCCAGGACTACCGTTACTGAGAAGCGGTATGTTCTACCTGGGAGCATTGGCCAGCTAGCCTTTATAAAGCCTTTGTAATTTTCTGCTTCATCTTTAAGCCTGAAAACTCTCGTGTATGCAAGGCGCGACATGTTTGTCAATTCATTGAACACAAAATTAATATGAAAAGAAAGAAATTTGCTCGCTTTGCATGACAAAAAGAATTCTTCATTCCTTTGAAATATCTTAAATTTTCGGACATGTAAACTGTCTGATGTAGCTAAAGCATGATTAAGCTAGAGCCGGAGTTTTCTTGCCCATTTGGCGGTGAAACTCACCCCACGAAGTTTGAAGAAACATCTGCTAACTGTGGAAATCATTGCATGAAATTCAATATTTTCAGTTATTGATCAAAAAATTTGTCTAAGCGTTTTGCTGATTACTTATTTGGTGTTCATGTTTCTTATTATTCATTACCAATACATTAATGTGAAATGATTTACTTAGCTACTGTACAGTCTATTGATCTCATTGTTATTTTTACACAGAATGACTTTCAGGATCTCAAAAACTATAAAAAAGAGGTTTCTATCGAGCGAAAGTACGTTGGTGTAGTCGTTGGAAAAGGTCACACTGTGATTAACAGTATCATTGCAAAGTCTGAAACTCAAATCTATGTTCCTGTTCGAGAAGGCAAGTGGGTTTGTGTGTGTGTGTTTTTTTTTGTTGAAGCTTTAATGATTTGAAAAACATTGTCCGAATATTGTAGCTTATGCCTGGCGTTATTTTATGCCCAGCTTGATCACAAATATAGCTACGTATTTTTGATGCTTAATGTTTCTGTGTCAGTTTTTGGTTATGATAATTTTCTGATATGCGGGGTTTTTTTCATAAGTAATGCTTATTAAGTTGTATATATTAAATGTAGAAAGCATTTTATTGTGTTTGTTGAACATTTTCGTCACAATTTATCAACTATTATCTCTTCCTTCGTTTTTATAGAACAGCATGGGGATTTTGTTCAACTTGTTATCATTGGTGAGAAAAACAAATGTCTTCAAGCAGAATCTCTTATACAACAAATAATTGTAAGTCAAACAACAGTTCGCAATTAGCATGTCTGTTTTGTGGATGCCAGTTAATGAATGAACTAGAAAACTGTTCCGTTTATTTCGTTTTTTTTTAACTCATTTCTTGACGTCTTTTCCTTTTTTAAAAAAAGCCTTTGCTTCAGTCAAAGCTAAATGTTTCCAACTTCGTTGTAACAATATTTGATATAGTGTTACCACCATTGAGCTATAAGCTAGTTCAGTGGTTGCCACCTAGCGTTGTCATGTCGTATATCATCAGTGACGTTTGAATGAGTTTTGAATAAATTGTGTCACCAATTGTGTTAATAGACAGCTTTAGCAAACACAACGCGACGTCGACGAGGACGTGAAAATTGAGAGATTTAGCAAACACGACGTATCGTCTAAGCCTCTAAGACGTCGTGAAAATGGCGTAAAAATGGCGTGATATTCCCATATATGGTTGGGTCCACGCCATATTTACGCCATTTTCACGGCGTCTTAGACGATACGTCGTGTTTGCTAAATCTCTCTAATGGCGTGGCAAGGTGTGCTCGCACATTTTCTACTTCTGCAACAGAGTTTTGTTTTTGTTTCTCTTCCAAAATTTTCTTTTCTTCATCTCTATTTCTGAAAAATTGAATAATTTCCTCAATGGAAGTTTCTACTGCAGACGGCTCTGCAAAGATCCCAGAAGCTTTTTCCTCCTCTCTTAATCTTTTCTTTTGTTGTTTTTGAAGTAAAGTGTAGTGGTCTTGAACAGACTTTTGCGTCACGTTAAACTTTGGGCTATCCATATCATTTAAGGAATCACTGATCATTTCCCATGCATTACCTCGTTGCTGTGATCCTTTTTTGAAGTTCCATGGTTGGAATAAGTACATTTCACGAACTAGAATTTCATTATGTTCATTTGTCCAAGTCATTGCTTTTTTGCTAAAATTACAAAAATAATTAAGAATGCAAAGGAAACCAAACAAATAAACTAATTATAAATATATAATATTTTGTGTAATATAAAAATATAACGAAATATTAGTTGAGTTGTAATATTTGAAAAAAGATTGATTTAGTACTCTGTGTTAAATAATTTGCCCTTATCTCAGTACAAACTGAACATAACAATATCTTATTGCTAAAAAAATGCTTTAAACACTTAAAACTGTTCGATTCCTACCTTTTTGTATTTTGATGTTCATCCGCCATCTTGAACATGCAGGACGCGTCAAAGAAGACGATTTCACGGCGTCGTCGCCAAAGGAAGTAGCTTTGCTACGACTTGTTCTTTACTGTTTTCACATCGTACATGTAATTATTTTAAAAGCGCCTTGTTTTTAATTAAAATCTATTCAATATCACATGTTAAAGAGTTGATAAAGACATGGCCGATGTCTAAGGTGTCAAAATAAAAGATTTTCATGAAGAATAAGTGCATAAACAAACTAACTTGTTTTTCCAAAACATTGCTGCGATTCGCCTTCAGTGAACGACGGAAAATCAAACATATATTGAATTCCAATTCACTATTTTTTGAACAAACATTTGTATTTTGTTAGGAATATGTGTTTTTCACTCGTCTCATCGAAGAAAATAAACTCTTTGAAAGTGAACTATAAATTTTCACGTCCTCGACTCCCCGTCTCAAAAATGCTAAACCAAAATAAGTTGACAGTACAACATCGTCCTCGACCCAGTTCTCCTCAACATTTAAACGTCCTAGTTGACTTCGCGTTGCGTTTGCTAAAGCTGTCTAATCACTCCGTAGTGTGCCTTCCAACCAACGATTAACGGAAAATAGCTATTTTGATAATTTGCTGTCTATGTAATTTGAAATGATACCAACTGTAAAACATAACCGTTCTTTTTTGTAGACAGAATTTAAAGAGAAAGAAGACCGTTTCCAGTGGCTTTCGATCTTGAAAAAACATATTCCTGTGATGCTTGGAGGGAATCGCAAAACGAAAGAATACATAGAAACCAAATATGGAGCACGAATATGGGTACCCAAGTTTGAAGGTAAAAATTCTTCATTTCTCTTAGGATTGAACATTGAACATTATTATCTTATTGTAGTTATAATGATTATTTGTTTGTTGTACTGTTTTATCATATTGTTGTTGCATGGTAAAATACCTAAAAGATTACAACATTACTAAATTTTATGTCTTGTTTTAAAGGCATTATATAACTAGTTTTTCATTTTCATCTTACCATGTCCATTTGGAATTTTTTGGTATTTTCTCAAACAAAAAACATGCGAAGTTTTGTGCATAATTATTCGGTTTTCAATGGAGTTGCCTATCGTTTCCATTTTACCTAAGTGAGTTTTCAGCTGATAAAAGCAATGCATGATCTACATATTTTGCGGAGAAACATATCCAGGGAGCACATATTGCTGGTTGCGCCTCACCTATGTTGATTGATGTTGTTCAAACCAAATAAAATAATACAAAGTGAAGGTGAAAAGTCTGATTCCTGTCAATGCGATGGTGTCTTTAGTTGATATTTAACACGTTGTCACTTGAAAAAGTACAATAAGCGCTTACAAATGATACAATATGTATTTATATATGAAAATTTTATGATATGGAACAAGTTAACATTATTACACATAATATTGTGTATGACATTTTTTAGCTTTTTAAACAGATATAAGTTTGTCAAGCATAATGTAAACAAGTTCTTTTAGTACTTCTTTATATTGGTTTAGAAATTTCTGGTTCAACACAAGAACTTAAAAATTTTTCATTTTTTACATAAACGGAAACCTGCCGCCTTTGTCCTTATTTTTCGTAATTAGATTCATCGATAAACAGTCTTCACTGTATCGTTTGTCTTTCCAAGCGAGTAAAAATTGTTTCCGTAACAATGTTTTGTAAACTGCATATCGTCCGTTCGGACCACGTTCAACCAGTTTTCGTTTTAATGTTGATTAACGCATTGATTTCGCTTGTCTTGTATTCACTGCTCATTGGATGTTACGTAACGTGGCTGTTCTGTTACGAAAAGATATTGTCCTAGATTTATGCTGTAATGCATGGGGTAATAACTGCAACTATGTTTCGTATTTCATTTTAAAGCTTTGTAAACTGTTATAGACCCACATGGGGATGTTGTTGATGTTAAAATCATCGGTGAAGAAAGTAATTGTCGTCATGCCCGATTCCTTATTTTCGAGATATTGGTGAGTTGTAAAAGTGTTTAGTGAAGTGGAGTGGAGTGAAGTAAAGTGAAGTGAAATGAAGTGGAGTGGTTTGAAGTGGAGTGGAGTGGAGTGGATTGGAGGGAAGTAGAGTGGAGTGGAATGAAGTGTTATTTGAGGTGGAAGTAAAGTGAAGTCAAGTGATTGAAGTGGATGGTTAAGTTGAAGAGAAGTGAAGTATAGATAAAACTTTAATAGGTTCAGCTTATTATTGTTAAACGAATAAGAAAAATTAATCAATCATTTTCTTTTCTCATTGTGGTGGATAGAAAAAAATTTTTCCAACTGTAAACTAAGAACGCAGTTTAATATGGTGTTTTCTACAGTCAACTTTCTCCACTATAAAATATTCGATTATATTGCACAGTTCCCTTACTAAGATTAAAAATCAAATGTAAATTGAAGGTTGTATCCAAACTTGTGATTTTCTTAAATTGCGAGTTTTGGCACTTCCTTTGGCACCGTGAGATCGCCATGGCCTGTAGAATTGCAGTAAAATGTCTTTTTAGATGGAAAACGAGCTACATTCGGAAATATCTCAGGTGATATCACCTAGAATATTGTTTCATTGATTACTAAGCATTTCAATAGACTAAGTAAAAAGGAAAGAAGATGAATGCTTTGGGAATGCAGTTCACTTCTTGTCTTTGCTTAGCGAATTAATGAAGACCCAAGCGTCATTTAAAAAGCTTAGCTATTTTTATCAGAAAGAAAATAAGCTGTGATTATTGTCAATTCATTGCCTTCCTGTATCAAACAGAGTTGCCGTAATTTCTCCAATTTACAGTCACAACTCTTTTAAATTGATGGATTTTCTATAGAGCACCAACAATGGCTTATACAGCACACAGTGACGTCTGCGTCAAATCATGGTCTTTGTCGGTTAGGTTTCCAGCTGTTTGTTTTTTAAATACTTACTAAAGCATATATTTTGAAAAACCCTTGTGCAAAAAATTTGAGTTTGAAAGCAAATTAATGCGTGCGTAAATAACTTTTAACTATCCAGCCCATTAAGGAGTCTTTATATACTGGTGCAAAATGGCATTGACGACGTTTAATTTTTACCATCTTTTTCAGTTATCTTTTGAAGACAAAATGCAGAGAGAAAAATATGGAGGCGACGTACGTTTCGTTTGCTTAGACAACGAAAACGAAGAGGACGAGTATAACCTCCATCAGTATAATCTTGCACTGCGTGGTTATATCAAAGGCGAACAATATAGGATTTATTGTACAGCTGATAGAAATCGTAGTGAGGTAAATACATTATGGGATCATATGACAACATTTAGGAAAGCAAAAATAACAGCACCGACCAAAAACAATGTCGTCGTTTCAATTTTTTGTTTATTCTTTGTATATTTTCTGCTGTTTTGGAATGGGAAGTGTCGTGATATTTCAAGTATTGAAAATTGTTGCTCACTGTTTGAACACTTCTTCATTCTAGACATTATTGAACATTTCAACGCGAAATCAGTTACTGTATATTTTATTAGTCTTGATTGCTTTATTTAAAGTGCCTATTACACAAATTTTTAGATTGTCTCTTACAAAACTTCTAAAACTACTGACTAAAGTTTTAGTGAAGCAAAATCTAGTTTAAAATTTGACATTTTGCTTTGTATATTGTAGACTATCACGCTACTTTTGTTTTCTGTTTGTATTGATTATAAATGTTAATCTCGCCATATGTTTTTGAGGTAAAGGCAATAATGCATAGCAAGGTACAGTTATTAACTTATATTCAACAAATGCATGGCTTGATTGGTGAACTGCTGCAGTCAATTTCCGTGATTTAGTTTTCCTACAGCATCTTTTCATTTATAGCTAATACTAAATATATAGGTTTATATATGTTTCTTTATCAATGTATACATCAATAGGTTACAAATGAATTTTCTACCAAATTGTGTATAAGATATAAATAGAGTGATGTGAATTGCTTGATAATTATTTTTATATAAAAGCTAGAAGAATTTGAGCAATTCCATTAGTCGAGAGCTATGATCTATAAGTGGACATACGTACGGAATTTGACGTCACAGGAAATTTCATGTTTATAAACACAAACAAATTGCGGAGATGTATTTGAAAATTATTGCAATACCTCTGTAGTATAGTTATTATTCAAATTATTAGTGTTTCGTACGTCATACTACGTATATTATAATTAAGTAATGATCTGTATATAAGTAACATGACTAAGCAATAAAAGGGAGAAATCTCACAATATTACATCTGGCGACAAAGATTATTAAGGGACGAAGAAACTACATTTCGAACATGACAGCTCTGCCTAGCTTCCCGACGTTCAACTTAGAAGAACCCGACCTTAGAAAAGCTTGGGGAAAATACGTATCAAGATTGGAGAATTTGTTGTTGGCAATGAACATCACAAACGCCGCAAGAAAGAAGGCGATGCTCCTGCACTATGTCGGTGAAGAAGTTAATGAGATATTCGAAACTCTAGAAATCGACGAGCCAGACAGAGAAGAAGATGTATTTAGAAAAGCGGAGAAAGCGTTACGAAATTACTTCACTCCACAGAAGAATATAGAATTCGAAGTTTATAAGTTTCGTCAAGCGAAACAACTCCCAGGAGAAAACATATCCGCATACTATACGAGATTGAAACAATTGGCCAAATCCTGCGAATTTCATGAAGAAAGCAGAGAGATAAAAACTCAGATCATACAAAATGGTTCATCTTCAAAATTGCGGAGAAAAGCGTTAGCAGACCCAGAAATAACGATGGAGAAATTAATGCAAATGGGAAAAACAATGGAGATGTCAAAAACACAAGCAGAAGGCATCGAAAGCACGAATCGAATTTGGCATAAAAGAAAGCAGTTCAAGACGCCCACGGATAAAACCTCAAATGCTTTCGAATATTCATCGAAGATCAAATGCAAATTTTGTGCTCGTGAGCATCGTCCAGGGAAAACAAATTGCCCGGCATATTGAAAGAAATGTCGACAGTGTTTAAAATGGAATCATTTTCAAGTTTGTTGCCATGAGAATCGAAGAGGCAAAGATCGGATGCAAGACAATTATCCAAGTTCTCGCGCTGAATCAACAAAGCGAAACGGACAGATAAAACGTGATCAAGTAAGGCCTCGACAAGTGAATACGGTGCAAGAAATAACGTCTGAATCAAGTATGGAAAATGAATATGTATTTTCAACGTTGACGGCGCAACAAAAGCTGCCGAAATTTAAAGTTAAGATAAATGGTACTCCTGTGTCAGTCATGGCAGATACCGGTTCCAGCGTAAATCTCTTGGATGAAGTGAATTTTAACAAATTGAAGAAAAAGCCAATATTGCAGCAAGCAAATGAGAAAATCTTCCCTTATGGGTCGGAGAAACAACTATCAATTAAAGGAAAATGTCAGTGTGTGGTCGAAACCGATAAACTATATGGGTTGGAGACATTTTTTGTTGTTAATGGGAATACGGGTTGCTTGATAAGCTGGAAAAGTTCTCAAAATTGGGCCTGGTACAAATAGTTGCATCCATAGAAGGCACTACAAAGTCTAAACAGGAACCCGTTAAAGAAAAGGCACAAGAAAAGTGAGAGAAGATACCAAAGTGGAAGAGCTAATTAACAAATATCAAGAAGTCTTTCAAGGACTGGGAAAATTGAAAGGGTTTCAAGTTCATCTACACGTAGATAAGGACGTACAACCTATCGCACAACCTCATCGTCGGGTGCCGTTTCATGTGAGAAAAGACTTGGAGAAACAGTTAAAACGAGACGAAGAACGCGGAGTCATAGAGAAACGGATGGACCAACACCTTGGGTTTCACCAGTCGTGGTCGTACCAAAACAAAAGGGGAGGTCCGAGTTTGTATAGATATGCGACAAGTAAACAAAGCAATAAAGAGAGACGACACTTGACTCCGACGATTGGCGAAATTATAAGTGATCTAAATGGTGCTGTATGGTTTAGCAAATTGGACTTAAATCAAGGCTATAACCAGTTAGAGCTCGATGCAGAATCAAGATATTTGACAACCTTCTCAACACACATTGGTCTACGGAGATTTCGACGTTTGAATTTTGGAATAAACTGTGCTGCAGAGATATTCCAAAATGCCATCAGAGAAACGTTGAATGGACTGAGAGGCGTGATTAATATCAGTGATGACATTATGGTGTTTGGCGTAGACGAGAAAGATCACGATGCAAATTTGAACGCGGTATTACAACGAATTAAAGATCGAGGACTAACTCTTAAGAAAGAGAAATGTCAGTTTAAGAAAAGAAATTTAATATTCCAAGGGTATGTGTTCTCAGAGAATGGTATTGTGCCGGATCCCAATAAAGTGAGAGCAATTAAGGAATGCACAAATCCTAAAGATGTGGGAGAAGTACGAAGTTTGTTAGGCATGACCAATTTTTGCTGTCGATTTATTCCACATTACGCCACAATTACGGAGCCGTTACGTCGACTTATCAAGAAAGATGCCCCATTCGTGTGGACAAGAGAACAAGACGACACAATGAAAGCCCTACGGAAAGCATTAACAGATGGGCCAGAAAGTGCGTATTTCGATCCGGATAGTGATACGGAGGTTTTCACAGATGCTAGTCCAGTTGGTATTGCAGCAGTCTTGGCGCAGAGGAAAAAGGGAGAAGAAAAAATAATTGCTTACGCTAGTAAATCACTAACTACCACAGAGAAAAATTATTCTCACTTGGAAAAAGAAGCTTTAGCTATAGTATGGGCCTGCGAACATTTTCATTTATATTTGTTTGGAGGAAAGTTCACCATCGTCACTGATCACAAGCCGCTGGTGAAAATATACACAAATCCATCATCAAAGCCATCTGCGAGATTAGAACGATGGGCTTTGCGATTGCAACCATATGATTTTGAAATCTGTTTTCAACCTGGAACTGAAAATCCTGCAGATTTTCTCTCACGTCATCCCTTATCTGATGAGAAACTAAACAACCGGCAAGAGAAAGTAGCAGAAGAATTTGTTAATTACGTTACACAGAACTCGGTTCCAAGAACAATCAGCAGGAAAGATCTGGAAGAAGCTACAAGAAGACATTACTCTTCGAGCAGTAATTCAAGCCATTGAAACAGGTAGATGGTTTGAGAGTTCAAAGATGGTAGGAGTAAATCAAGCAGAATTTAGTTCATATGAGAAACTTAAAGATGAACTTTGCATATCTTCGGGTATAATTCTACGAAAACATCAAATAATCATACCAGAAAGTTTACGAGAGAAAGTAGTGAACATTGCTCATGAAGGTCATATGGGAATGTCAAAAACGAAAGCGTTATTACGTGAAAAGGTATGGTTTCCACGTATAGATGAGTTAGTTAATGAAAAAGTTAAATCGTGTTTAGCCTGTCAGATTACAACTCCAGTCAGTGAAAAGGAACCATTGAAAATGTCAGAGTTGCCAAGATCTCCTTGGAAAGAACTAAGTATGGACTTTGGTGTAGCTCCTACAGGCACAGGTGAATATTTGTTTGTTTTGTATGATGATTTTCCAGATATCCCATTGTAGAAGTAATCCGATCAACGTCCGCAAAGACTGTTATACCCTGTTTGGATAAGATACTTTCGGAGTTCGGGATACCAGATACGATACGTTCAGACAATGGACCGCCATTCAATAGCAAGGAATTTTACGAGTTTTCAAAGTATTTGGGATTTAAACACAGAAAAGTTACTCCTTATTGGCCACGAGCCAACGGGGAAGTGGAAAGATTTATGCGTACTATCAAAAAGACAATAAAGGCTGCGATAATGGAGGGAAAAAATTGGAAGCAAGAAATCCACAGGTTCTTGCGAAATTATCGTGCCACACCTCATAGTTCGACCAAAATCTCTCCATCTATGGCTTTATTCGGTCGACCAATGAAAATACGTTTACCTGAAGAACCATTTTATGAAGATACAGAGGAAAGAATTCGAGTACAGGATGAAAGAGCAAAATTGAAGATGAAATTACATGCAGACAATAATAGGAACGTAAAGACAAGTGAGATTAAAGTAGGTGATATGGTGTTAGTAAAGAAAGATGCCACCACTAATAAACAACAAACACCCTATGATGGTAAGCCATGTGAAGTCGTGGAAAGAAAAGGTTCAATGGTAACAGCGAAGAAAGATAGAATGTTGCTTACTCGTAATTCGTCATTTTTCAAGAAGATAGAAAATGGAAAAAGTCTAGAACCCATTGAGGAAAGTATAAAGGAAAAAGAACGGCGGTATCCTTGGCGTACAAGAAAAGCCCCTATTCGATACGGACAAGTTGAAAGTTAATTTAAAGAAACAATTAATATTTTCATAAACGAACTTATAGATATAAAATACAAAAAAATATATTTAATTAGTTTGGGGAGAGGTGTAGTATAGTTATTATTCAAATTATTAGTGTTTCGTACGTCATACTACGTATATTATAATTAAGTAATGATCTGTATATAAGTAACATGACTAAGCAATAAAAGGGAGAAATCTCACAATATTACAACCTCCTGAATGGAAAATGGATATATTCACAAAGACCTAGTATAGGCAATTAACGTATTTGAGCAAAAAGAAAAGAAAAAACCCGGTTTTCAAACATTAATTTGTACTTCGCCTTCGATAACGAAATTTCAACAATATTGATCTGCAATATTGATCACATGTTTTTCATGTGCATATTAGAAACCGTGTTAGGATTAATATATTATTTATATTCTCTGATGATGGCTTTGGAATAAAGTCGAAATACGGTGCCATCCACTAAACTGCTATAGTGGCAAGAACCTCTCGTCCATACGTAGTTGATCAGCCATTGCATGTTTATTTTGTTAGCCAATCACATTTTATCACGTGATTAAGCTAGCCAATAGCATTTTTTCAATTCGATAGATCACGTAAGCGTGATATTTGCAAAATGAAAACTTTTCAATGTTTCAAGTGGTGGCGGCTCGTGGCCACATTTTTAGTTTTTATCACAATTGACGTCATACCCGTGTATCTATCACTGTACAGACAACGGTTAAATGTTATCTATTTGTTAAAAAATACGCAGTTTTCAAATACCATTTAATAATTCTTACAAATGTTTTTATATTCAAGAGAGAAACTATTAACGATGACATAAAATTGAATTTGCTACCATCGTTACAAAAGTTGGCAGAAATAAAAAAGAAGGAAAAGTTGTCAGAAATAGAAAACGAGGAAAAGTTGAGGATTGATTTGTGGTGTCATATTGGAAAAATGTTTGTGTCCAATGTTGATCCAGGTAAATTTTTTTTAATAATAAGTTATGATGCCAGGTTTATGAATTTAACATATTTATGCGTTATTGATAGCATGCTAAACTGCTCTTGACTATGATTTTGAATACGTTTTTATGACACTGTTTCTTGTATTTTGCGTAGAGAAGTTGTTATTTTTATTAAGTTGTTTTATTTTAAAAAACCATTCCACTTTAACTTGAGGATAGGTAATTTTGAGAAAGACATTAACTTAACCAATGTGAACTATGCAGTGTTCTCTGACGATTTGACGGATCTACTTTAAAAGTGACAACGTTGGCTTAGGCAATGGAAATACATTATAGCATCTCAATTTAAAACTAAAATGCATTCCTTTATGACAATGCTGTTTGCGTGGTAATGAATTTATTACTAATATAGTGTTGTTGTTTTTTTGTGAAATGTAAATGTAACTTATAATGTTTACATGGACTCGATTTTCTGATACTCGTGTAAATCAATTTCTAAAGTTCATATTTTAACCAGATGTTCCATGCTGTAGCGTAGCACATGTCGGCATTTATTTCAGACACGCCGATTCTAGTGATTTAACTTTTCATACAAGTGCTGATATATATGCTTGCAAGACTTTTTCCTTAACTCCTTAACAACATCACTTCTCAAAGAAATCATTTTTGCTCTTGTGTAGTAGAAGAAATACAATCATTTACGGCATCTCAAGTTAAAAAGAAATTGCAAAAAGGTCGTCGTCAAAGTCTGAGACAAAATGTAAATAATAATGAGGATAGATTTTGGTATGTCTCTTTTCAAGAAGGCGTTCGAATCGAGGATTTTGATGATGAATATTTTCCAAATAAAGGAAAGAACGATGATTTCAATTTGAAGCTTTTACACACTCAATGGCGCTTTGACTTTACCTTTAAGACACCATCAGGTAATAAAGTATTTTGCTGTTTATTTTCGAAGATGGAAAATGTTGATGTATGTCTCTACTAATAAGCAATCATAAGACCAATGATGTTCTTGGAATAAAAATGAAATATTTCCTAATTCGTTTTAAACTATTGTTTTCATATCAAAGTGAAGGAGGAATGAATTGTGTTAATCTAGACACTGTGACCAGGGGGCGCACATTACGAAAAAGACCTGGGACCGAGTTGTTAGAGTCTATATTTTATAGAAAAAGGACACAATTTTACCAGGACAGACTTTTTTCTTCCTCGATAAATTTTTTGTAATACCTTTTTAAACATACTGTAGTGTCTTAAGTAGCCACCTCATGAAAATAACCGTCCCCCCAGAAGGTAACCGCTCTTTTTATAGAACTTTAAAAGCTTTGCAACATTTGTTCTTTATTATCCAACTATAACGTTCATGTACATTTTTCAACTATCACAACCTTACACAACTTTGAACAAATTGAAAAATACTGTTTATAAATCGTAGATTAAGAGCTAACTATGGGAGTTAACCGATGCTGACAATAACAACTCGAAACTCTACGTTCTTTCCTACACTACGCGCCTCCCCCCTGAAAGTAACTGCCCCTTGAGTAACTTGGCTCCTTTTGAGACTAAGGATTTTCAAAATAGATTTTTTCTGTTTAAGTGCGCACCGTTCGATTGAAAGCATGGAAATGTGATCCTCTCGAAATGGAAGAACCACCATTTGAGGTCAAAAATATTTTAAGAGAAGTTGATCTCAAACACTGTAGAAATATTAAAGCTTGGCTCTGTAGGCCATCCGTCACTGTTGCTAAAGGAGAAATAATGTCACCAAAGTCGAGTTATGACTGTAGGATAAAACTGAGGGCTGGTAAGTATGTCATTTTTTTTAAATCAACACTTAAGTATCTAAACGTGTAGGTGCCAAACAATATTTTTAGCTAGCATAGTTAGGATATGAAACAAAGTTGAGTTCTTTAATGTTTGATTAGGAATTACATGAAGAATGGTCAGCAAGTAAACAGGAAAAACTTGTATTTTGAAAATCTTCTAAAAACACAAAATATTCATCAACTAGTTATTAAATTATCCGAGCTCAGGGGTGATTTTAAGCCCCTTTGCCCTCTCATCTGCCTCTGCGCCAGTTATGATTGGAACGGCATGCGAGCGTCATTTTCATTTCATATTTAGTAACATGGCCTCCATAACATTCATCCTGAATGCTGAAACTTGAAAGTGTATTATGAATCCATATATTTTCGAATGTCATGTTCTTTGACGACAAAATGTATATGTAATATTAAAAAAAAATTTGCGATGTTTTCTTAATGCTTTTATCTTACTTCGGAAACCATTTCGGAAGTACGTGAATTATGGACAATAAGTATACAGGTGTTGCTAGAATACCGATAATAAATAATTATTTGATGAGGTTGAGCATTATATCAGCAATTTTTCAAACAGAAATTAATGCTATCTTCCGAAGCGAAGCCAAGGTAGGCAGCATTGACCGAGGTCTGAATAATTCTTAATATCATGCAAAAGCCGATATCAAGAATTCAGTTTATTCAAGTTCTTAATTGTTGTAAATATTTCAAAGCCAGCTTCGCCACTTTTTAGTGTTTTCTGCATCCTTTTGTTCGAAAGCTTTCATATCGTTTTTAGAAACTGTGGCAAACATTGCCATTGTTTGACTTTTTCAAAACTGTTTTTTAATGACGTAAATAATTGTAGAAACTATTATTTGTAGATATGACGTCATTCTTTAATTAGTTTTGTTTAATTTTCGACAAAAGTTTTGTCGAAAATTAAACTTTCGACAAAACTTTTAAACACTTTTGTCGAAAGTTTAATTTTCTAGATTCGATTTAAAGCCTGACAACATTTTTGTAAATGTTTATTGATTACGTGACTGATGACGTCTTAAAATTACCAAAAAATTGCATAAAATAATTATATTTCTTGACTGTTGAGCCAAATTGGCGTAATAAATACATATTTGTAAATACTGCACAAAAACCATTTGAATGATGTATATTGTGTTGAAAAATGATGACGTCATCATGACTTCATATGCAAATCATCTGCCCTAATGACGTCACTTGCTTTTTCCCTAAGTTTTTGTGTCTTTTTTTTACAAATAAATACATTACACAAATAATTTTCAAAACAATTATTTTAAAAAGATATTTTATTTATTTACTAACATGTTACACTATTACGTAGTTCTATATCCGTAACCACAAATTATTCTCATACTTGCAAGTCTAAAGTTTGAACCCTGGAGTATCGTTACATGTTTGTAGATGTAGATTGTCCAGGTTGGTATAGTCCGGAGAAGGACTGTTTTTGTTGTTGACTGACGTTTTTGTTGTTGACTGACGTTTTTGTTGTCGACTGACGAAGATGACAACCTTAGCGGTAGTCATCTTCAGAGTCAAGTGAGGAGTAAACGTCAGGTTAGCCGTATTTGTTATCTGGTTCTTACTTCATTGTATTGTGTGTACAGGAAATGTGTAACTATACCAACCTATACCAACCTGGACCATACCAACCTGGACGATCTACATTTGCAAGTCTATCGTGGAAAAATCAAATAAGCTACTTTGTTTATCTCTTAACAGTCTGATGGTGTACTTTCAGGCTAACAAAAGGAAGGAGGTATGCTATTGATCTTTTGTGTACTGGGTTTCACGCACTGGTGTTCACTTTCTTACATAGTTCACATGGAACTCAAGGCATCCAATCATCGCCCTAGTCTTAGCTCTTTAAATAATTTGAAACTTCCTATGCCTTTCGTTTATTTTGGTGCGCAACGTTGGAGGTAGCTGATCTCAAGTCAACCGCAAGGGTACTGCGTTGCTTTATTTTTTAGACCATTGCTTGCCGTAGTTGTTAAAGGTGTCATCGGCTCGATGCAACGTAGCCAAATGTTTGTTTTATAGTGTACTTGCTTTATTTCTTGTTAAGTTGAATGTAGATTGGGCAGAAGACACATTGTTGACTTATTTTTTGCTCCTTTTTACTCCAGAGCTCTGGTTTCAATATATTTTTCTGTCCTCCTTCTTGCATAAAGGATTGTTTAAATAAACTCGCTCACATTTTTTTCAGTTTCATCATTGACAATCTCATTCTGACCAAGAAAGTGTAGCAGATGTCCAGATGATGTCAAAAACTTTGCCCATTTAAAACGAATACCCTGTCGTGTTACAACATGTCAATCTATGTAAGGCTGGAAGAGCAAATCACAATTTTTCATTCATACTAATTGCATCAATATTTGCACATTGTTGTAGTCATATTTCAGACTTTTATCCCAAAGTCTGTTTTAGATTTTTGAGAAAACGAGGAAAGAATTGATATCACTTTAAAAACAATCTAACTTTTTGCTGAACGTTATGTATTAAACATTTATTGAGTCATTTTCATTTGTCAGTTGACATGGGCAGTAATTACAGAACAGTGGAAAAATTGTGGTTTTAAGCAAAAACCATAAAATTGAAAAAATAAGACATTGTAAAAGAGTTAGTAGCTAAAAATTTAGTATTTGTTTAAAGTGGGAAAAATTGAAGTGTTAAAAAAGCTTTTGAATTTACCAAACTCTGTCCAGCTGCTGGACGTTCTTGGCTAGAACGAGATTATCATTGATGAAACTAAAGTAAATGTGAGCGAGGTTATTCGAGCAGCACTTTTTGGAAGAAGACGGAGAGAAACATACATTCACACCAGAGCTCTGTCTGTTACATAAGAAATTTAAGTCAACTTTGTAGGCTTAGCTAAATAGGAATAATAAGGCGTACATTGTTGCACCAAGATCAACATTGTTGACACCTTTAACAAATTCGGCTAGCAATGGTGCAACAAACAAAGCAGCGTTGTACCCTTTTTGTTCACTGAAAGTCACCTCCAACGTCGAGCACAAAGAGACGGGAAAATGCAACAATTGAGGTTATATGGGAACATGCTAGTGAAGATGTCGACAGCGAAAGCAAAAAAAAAAGCGTGAAAAAAAGACAAAAGAAGCAACATACAAAAAGTACGGTGAAGTCGGAAAACAGTGCCGACATCAAACATTTGGATCACCAATTCGAAGGCGAAGCATGGTACAAGACAAAACGATTTTGATGAACAGTTACGGTTAAATTGAAAACGAGGACAATTGCTTATTTTTTCCAAATAAACAAAGACTCATGGAAGTTTCGAACTTTTACGAGAAAAGACTTATACGATAAATAGATTCCAATACGCGCTATTATAGAAGGTGGACGTCAGAAAAACGGTACACAAAGGATTAGTAAGTAACATACCACTATCCTTTGCTGACCTGAAAGTTCACCTTCAGACTGTTGAGAGATAAACTTAATTGATTTTTTCATGATAGACTTGCAAGCTTAAGAAGGCATGATTTGTGGTTACGAATAGGGAAACATGTTGGTTAATAAATAATATATCTTTTTTAAATATTTATTTATAACATTATTTGTTTACAAATAGTTCAATTTCTGAGATTAATGAATGAACTTTAAAAAAAAGTTAAGCAGAAAATAAAATGACGTCATTTAGGCATTTTTGCCAATGAAGTTGTGATTGTGTCATTATTTTTCAACACAGTACATATCATTCAAACAATTTTTGTGCACTGTAAACAAATATGCATTTATTATGCCATTTTTGCTCAATAATACATGGAATATATTTGGTTTTATGCGATTTTTTGTTAATTTAATGACATACAGATATCGAGATTTATTTAGAAATATGACGAAATATGACGTCAAAATTACATGCAGATATCGAGAATCATTTGCATGTAGATAACCAATCATAATCGGCATTGTTTACACAGTGAATAATAATCAAAGTTAAAGGTGTATTATTTTAATAGTATTCGAGTAGTTGTTGCAAATCTTCTTCATGATTTTGTTTTTCTATTCCAAGTTAGATGATAAAACAAATGTAGCCGACGTTTTGCGTCAAACATATTTTATGACCCATGTGACAATGAATTATAAATACACAAAAATGATGATCTCAGATATTGTCGCGTTTTGTGATGGAAATGTCACAGCCTAGTTTTCTTCTTACATGATACCTTTACAACACCTTTCATTTTTCATAATATTGTGCTAAATATGCTCATATTTTCTTATTGTATTTGTCGTTCAATAGGCCCAAGATTTTTAGCGGGCGATGAAGCCAAGAATGAAGCTGAAATTTTGTGTGACTACTTATCAAACTGCAAGTTTGATGAGCACAATAGTGATGCTCAAATGATTTTGCCCGATGAAAATGAAATGAAAATACCCGATGGTTTCGACTGCTTATTCTATCGTGAAGCGAAAGAGAAATTCTATAATGCAGAAATGGATGGCGAAGTGTACAAAATTATTGTTTTGCATGAAAAAGGGTGGGATTCAAATGGCTTGATTAAAATACCTCAAAACCAGGTAAGTTATCAAATTTTGTCGCTCAAATAAATCTGATGGAAATGAGTCTACATCGAGTCATTCCTAAATATTGCTACGAAGCTTGTATATTTGAATATACAGGGCCATATTTTCTTACAAATCATGCAGCAGCTGGGCGAATCCTAACCTTTGTCGATATGATAGGCTGTACCAGCGAAAGGAATTTTGTGATATCTGACAGTAGTTAGAATTTTACTTGTGAGTTGTTTTGATTTGTTAACAAAGGAAATTATCAGACAACTTTGAATTTTTAATTTTGGATGTATGTTGTTTAAAGTGAAATGAGTTAGCATTGTTTGGATTGATTTTTTGCCACCGTCTTTGAATCGGACTAAAATGAAAACTTTTTTGGTAAGATTAGTCAGTCTCTGTTCAGATAAATTAAGTACAAATGAAGAGTGGAATATAACATTTGAAATTTGCAACAAAACTGAAAATTAAAACTCTTAGACCAAGAATTCTGGAAGAGTTGAATCGCATGGAGAAACTGGGAGTCGTAACGCTAATAACTGAACCAAAAGCATGGGTTTCTTCATTGGTTAAAGTCGTTAAACCAAGTAAGATTCGCTTGTGCGTTGACCAGTAAGATTTAAACAAAGCAGTGAAGAGAGAATACAATATCCAATGAAGAGAACATCCAATGAAAACCGTTGATGATGTTCTGACCAGAATACCTGGGGCTAAGAATTTCTTAACTCTTCACGCAACAAATGGATTTTGGCAATTCCACTTGAAAAAGTGTAATTATTTCTGACCTGTTTCAAAACTCCATTTGGACAATATTGGTTTAAGCGCCTGCCATTTGGAATAAAATCAGCGCCTGAAGTTTATCAAAGAGTTATGCAAGAGATGTTTGGAAGTATCGTAGATTGTGGAGCTGTTGTGGATGATTTAATGATCTGGGAAGGAGAGGATAAAGAACATGAGGAACTTCTTAGCAGAATTTTAGATCGAGCACGAGAAGTTAGGTTAAGGTTAAATCAGAAGAAGTGCAAGATGCGAGTTTTGTAAGTTTCGTTTATCGGGCACAAGCTTACGTCACAAGCCTATGGCATTAACCAAGCAATGAAAAAGTGCAAGCCATTGAAGGTGCCTTGAACCGACTTCGTAGCAAAATCTTCAACAATTTATTGGTATGATACAATAACTCGCAAAGTTTATTCCAAATCAGTCTGAAAAGCAGCACCACTACGATCTTTGCTAAAAAGGACTACTGCGCGGCAGTTGAAAAATGAATATCGGAGATCTTATCAACATTTGAAAGACAATTGTGCTAAACAGCCGACGTTACAATATTATGATGTTACAAAACGAGTAAAGATTTCCTGTCACAGTAGTATATCTGGATTTGGAGTAGTTTTGGAACAAGATGGTCATCCAGTAGTGTATGCATCACAAGCTTTATCTGAAACACAACAACGTTACGCTCAAATAAAAAAGAAACTACTGGCCATAATATTTGCATGTGAAAAGTTCCATCAATTTATTTAAGATTCAGACAGACCATATACCTTTGAAAAGCACATTCAAGAGTTCACTTGAATGTCCAATGAGATTACAACAAATATTACTTCGGCTGCAACATTATGGTTTACAAGTTACCTACAGGAAAGGAAATGAGTTGTACGTAGCTGATACCTTAAACAGAGCTTGCCAAGAAATAAATCTAAACGATACCCTCGAAGAAGAGTTAGAGATAAACGTACTTCTGCCTGTTTCTGCAGGAAAATTGGATGAGTCACAAGAAGAAACAAGAAAAGATCCAAGCTTACCACAATTGAATCATGAGTTCGTGTCACCAACAAAAGTCGCCTTTATCCCCTTCCATCCATAGTTACTGAGATTGTAGAGAAGAACTTAGTATCTATGATGATCTTATCTTCAAGAGAAACGAAATAGTAATTCCAGTTGTACTGCGTAAAGAGATACTTAAGATCGTTCATCAACCTCATCTTAGAATTGAAGCTAGTAAATGACGAGCACGAGAAGCTTTTTTGGCCAGAAATGGATCGTGAAATCGAGCAGCTAGTGAAAATGTTCTGTATATGCAATCATAACAAGCCTCAACAACCGTCAGAACCGTTGAAGCCTCATTCAACTCCGCTGAGACCATGGCAACGCAATGGAGTGGATATTTTCATGCTTCATGGAAAGAATTATATGATTACTGTTGATTTCTACTCAGGTTGGTTTGAATTTGATCTTTTGTACAACTTATTATCAATAATTGTTATTACTAAGTAAAAGGCATAAATGGCACAATATGGAAATTCAGATGTACTTGTCAGTGAAGATGGTACTCAATTTACAAAAGTTTAAAGCTTTTCAAACTGTATGGCACTTCTAACATATTACGAGTTCGCCCAACTATCCACAAAGCAACGGTGGCGTCGAAAGAGCAGTTCAAAAAGCAAAGTTGTTAATGAAGAAAGCTATGGACGATAATGTTGATCCACATGTTTTATTACTCAACCATCGTAATACACCAAGAGATACGGTATTTATAAGTCCGGCGTTGCGATTAATGTCAAAGCAAACCAAGACACTTCTTCATATAGCGGAAGAACGACGGAAACCCGAAGTGAAGATCCTGAAGTTGCTTCTGATCGACTTCATTATTACAAGAATCTTCAAAAGGAAAAATTTAATTCACGAACTCGAGGTTTCTCAGTCTTAAATGAAGGCGATGCCTTCAGGATTCAAGGAATAAAAGGATTTCAGAGAAAGGGATTTGTTGTAGAGAAGACAAAAAGTCCTCGATCATATTTTTTAACTCATCTGACGGAATACATAGAGGACATAGAAAACACTTGTTGAGAGTGGACAAACCATTTGAATCTAAAATCGAGAATATGAATTTTCATGAGGAAGCTTGATTAGAAGAACATTTCTCTAGAAGGGTTAAAATACTACAATCTTCCAGCACAAAGGATGTTCAATGTTATGGAGGAGTTGTTGTTAAAGAAACTGACGAGGATGAGAGAAGGAATTGTGGAAGATACACGCGAAGTGCACGTTTAGTAAAAACACCTGTTAGACTGACTTATAATTAAGGTTGAGCATGCATTATGCATGATTAAGCATATGAAAAACAAACATTAGATCAAAAAGGGGGTTTAATTATTACTAATAAAACAGCGTTAATGTTGTCTTTTTCTATCAGTTAGGGATGAGGTTCGTCTCGGAATCTTGGTCAAAAAAACTGCTTGATCCAGACGAAGACTGGACACCTGAAGAAATTCTGGCCAAGTTGAAGAATTACATGGACTTTTCGATCTTTTACTCGAAGTTTTTTCAGGAGTAGTAGTGTTTCCAAAAATTTGTTGCATGTTTGTACATGTAGAGCGTCCAGCTTAATGCAGTGCCGAGTAAGACTGTTAGTGTTGTTATTTTACGTCAATTTTACAACATATGCACATTTTTTTATCCAAGAATATGATTTTCTCAAATATTATACTTTACTCAAGTAGAATGTACCGCAATCTTTGTAGAGATTGTTGACCGTTTTAATATCTTTTATGGTACATATGAAATAAACTAAATCGTCGGTGAAGTCATTATTTGGTTGATGAAAGAAATGGAAGACGGGGGAAATTGATTGTTGCGTTTGGACAGCTGTGGAAACGTGTTGACATTATATGAAGAAAGTCGCAGCCAACGAGACATCTGTTCGCCACGGTAGCGTGAATGCCGTAAAAAAGAGGACTGAGAGTGTGATAATGCAAAGATCATAGGACGGTACTGGATGATATCTCAGAGGCAGTACCACATAACTGTAAGAATTAGCATTCGTGTCAAATTACTTTAAGACGAGTCCACAGATAATAGCCAAGATGCAGATTTAACACGGCATTAACTCATCTCTTTTACTCGAAAAAAAAAACTCTTGGAGAGACAAGTCTTGATCGCTGCAAACCCATGTGAAAACAAATCTTACTGCTAAACATAAAAATACCAGCCTACAGTTTTCTCAGGTAGGACAGGTTGGACAGCTATCTAGTGGGACACGGCAATTTTAACGACAAAGCCCAATTCTTCTTAAGCAAGTGAGGGAAGAGTTCATATATCTCAGAGAATGACTCTGAATTTAACGGCCCAAGCATAACATCATGTACCAATGATAAAAAACTGTGTCTGCGTTATAAAGGCTGCTTATGAGGTTGTTCGTGACAGAAGAACACTAAATCATTCAATTCCATCATGTACCGCAGATTTGAAACTGTGATTAAAGCTGGAGGGGACCTACAAATTGCCGATTTTTTTGCTTTTTTTTATACGCCTACTTGTGATGATTTTTATCCCCTATAGTTCAGTATACCTATAAAGAAGTGGAAAAACGTTTGTATTAAAAACAAAAACCACTGACACTCCATAAGAAATGAATATTTATATTAACCTTTTCGACAAGACTTACATGTCATCATCAGTATAGAATGAGTTTTTAACTATAACACTATTTGGCAGTCGTAATTTTTGTAAAATACGATCTTCGCAATATTGCATTAAAATTTAAAATTTGAAAACTTGAATTTGTAATGGCATTGGAAATTGGACATTTAAAAGGCTTCTACAACTAAAATTGGAAAAAGACATTTTCTTTAGTTAATGAGAATGCACATACATGTAACTTGCTTCATGATGTCGGAGAATGCCACCAAGTCCCTAGTAATACTTCTTCATGTATCTCAACATTGGCTTCATTAAGGTGCTCTGTAAGTTTTTTCCGTCCAAAGTCTTGTTTTTCGTTTATCAGACCTAGCGTTCGAGCAGCTTTTTTACTTGGACTTCTTAATTTCTTTTAAAATGCCTTATTCAAGAGATATTTCAAAATGACAACGGACATTCTAAACCAGTTAATGCATATCACTCTTAATTCTTGAGATATTGTGGTTCTTGCTTTGTCCGATATATCTAACTTGTGACGTCACATTGCATAATGAGAACTATAATTATTAGGTATATTTACCGATACTTTAATTTACGAGTTCCCTTCTTTGTGACATGGTTAATGGTAGAAAATGCTGCGTACTAGTGTCAACCTAAAGTTGTCAGGAAACTGAAGAGTATTTGAAATATTGTGGGAACTCATTATGCAACATGACGTCACAAAGTAAATGGTTTGATCCCGGGAGTATCGTTACATGCTTGTAGATATAGATCGAGCAGGTTAGTAGAGTTCTGAGAAGGACTGTTGTTGTTAACTGACGTTTCGACAACAGACAGCGGTAGTCATCTTAACAGTCAAATTTGACTCAGTCAACAACAACAAAAACAGTTCTTCTCAGAACTCTAGTAACTTGGACGATCTACATCTACAAACATGTAATGACGTCACAAGTTGTATAAACTGGAAATGACAAAAACGTCAAAATCACGAGAGTAAAAAAGAGATAAGCATTTACAGTATTAGAAAGTACACGGTCATTTCAAAAGTTTAGTCATTTCAAACATTATTTAATTTGCAAAATTTCCATTTCATAGGCATTTTAAGTGTTATCGATGCATCCAGTGAAAGACAAAAATATTTGTACTCTAACTGGAAATAAAAAAGGCGCTAACATTGCTGCTGATACCTTCATTATAATAATGATCATTATAGGCCGTTAGCTAAGAACCTATTCAATCTATTTCAATATATGAGAAATTTTTTGAATTAGCCACTTACATAAAGGGTCCCTGTCGGTTACCTAAAACAGAAAAATAAATTAAAAGTGTGTTTAAAAAATTCCTACGAAGCAAGTTTTGTCAGAGAACAAAAAAAGTCTCGTTAATCTTGAGTATTTCAAACTAAACATAAAAGGTATTACGGATCAAACTTAATGTAGCATGTTATCACATTTTTCTTTTCAATCGTTACAGTGTAAACAGTTGCGCAACCAGCCCGCAAATTTTTTCAGTGCTGTGTAAATATTTGGTGTTAACTCACTGTTAAAATAATAGTACTAAAGAAAGCAATAATGCTGGTGATCTAAAATGTACAAGCACTACCCAGACGTGCAGGCTGACTAAACGTGCAACTTTCAAAATATATTTGATGCCAAATCAAATGGCAGATTCCTGCTTGGCGATTCCTGGACGCATTGCTTTGATAGAAATTTGAAGAAAAGCCAATTTTTGTAATCCATGGTTCATCAAACGGTCTTCGATGCCTTCAACGTTGATGGAAAACACACCATAAACCAAAAAGAAAAGTAATTCGGTTATTTATACCTGCTCGAGTTCATTTTTAAACGGGAACTTGAAGCTAATTAGTTTTCTGTTTTCAAACAATCTGATGATTTTCTACAATAAAAAAGTTTACCTTTTAATGTACATGTAAAATCTTTTCTGCAGCAGTAAAATATGAAATGCTTGACACTTTCCTTTTATTTTGGTGGAGTAACTATATGGCCCGTTCATTAAGTCCTACTATATAAATTTTTGTAAACTCACTCACAGCATAAACAATGTGTTTTTAAAGAAATGAGTCAGCATAAATAATTTTAAAGAATTGACAAAGCAAAATTAAATTATTTTCTTAGTAGACAATTTCAAAAATACAGAATAAAACATACTGTGACAAACAAAGACATCTCCTAAACTCAATGTATGAATTACATAAAAAAAAGAAAACTCACTTATTCAATTGGTGATATTTCGTCCAGCATTTTCATTCACATTCAGACAAATAATAAGAAAAAGTGGTGAAACTTACAGCCCATTTCTCAGACAACGTGTAAACACTTGGATTTCCAAAAATGTACAATGCACATTTTGCCCTTGAAATTGCGACACATATTCTGTTACCACTACTCAAGAAACCAATCTTCTGGTTCTCATTACTGCGTACTAGCGACAGCAAAATCACTTTGTTTTCTTCCCCCTGTATACGTTTGAAAAGAATAAATTGAGTCTTGTAATGATAGTTCGTAAACTATGGAAAATTTATTTCACCTGAAAACTATCAATAGTTGTTATCTTGATTTCTTTAAGCTTTGTAAAATACTGTTCAGAAGGTTTATTTGCTTCAAGAAGAAATTTTCCTTTCATTCTATTTACCTGGAATATAACGTAACGTAGTTTTAATCATAAAGATTATAAAAGAAATGAGGTGATATTTGGCCAAATTCAACTGCTGCATGTACAGTATGAAGACTTAAAACGTCGATGTTTAAAAATTTTAGAGTATTTATCAAAACTAAACTCTCAATAGTCAACATGAATTAATTACCAAATACAACCTACTTTTATTTTTCTATGCACAATGGAACAGCCTGCTTCGTTAAACTTCTCCAAATTAATTTCTACTTAATTTATATTTGGCTTAAAACTGTTTTATTGCTTCCAGATGCTTCGCTAGAAGTCTTGCATAACATGCTTTGCACGATTAACTTATCATATTATTTTATAAAAACTATTATACTAACGTGTAAATACAGCTCTTTTCAGTCTTTCAAATTCGTAAGAATGGTACTTTTAAAGGCGACTTTAGTCATTCTTATGTAGCTAACTATGCCTGCAAGGAGGGATTACATGGACTACTTGAATGGAGGCTATGAAACAAAATAATGACGTAACAAACTCAAAATATAATTTTAAAGCAGGACTTACAAAAAAAATATCCTTGACTGATTTTATGCTATTGTATGCAAGAGTTGTTTGTTTCCTTGAGACTAATTTTTACGAGAATGGGCGTTGTCAAATTCAGCTGACAACATTTTGTGCTAATATTGTGACGGCAATGTAAAGTAAACCCTTCTCTAAAACATTATGAGCAGAAAAAATTCAAAATCACCTGAAAGAATGAATTTATGGTGAAAGATAGCCAATCGACTTGTTGTAGACCAGCTACGACACTTATTGGCGCAATCAGTATTATTGCTGTAATCTTTTATATAATCTTTTGTCGTAACGCAGAGCAAATTGAAAATCTATTTTGGTCACCGTCACCACTTACTTTCCCAAAAGATCAGAATTATATTTCACAAGCAATTGGCCATCAAAATTTGCTTTAAAAGTATGATATTACCCCATGCATGGCTACATTTGCACTACACTTTGCGTCATTCTTTAGGAGGAGTATTCTAGTTAATGTTTAATTCTGTCTTAAAAGCATTGTTCACAAACACATCAATCTTTGCCAGAAAATCAATTCGTGAGTTACGTCAATTTTCATCTTCTAAGTAGAACTACATACCTGTGCATTGTAAGGGCAGATGACTGTAATATCAGCAGGACTATAGCCATTTCTCATCAAGTATTGAGATACTTCAAGAATCCTGTTTATTTCGTAATCATTAAAAGGACTTCTTGATCCAGAGGGGTAAGTTTCTTTATTTGTGTGCTTAAGAAAGAACAGGCTTTCTCCAATGCACGGAGGCGGCTCGTTGTCTTTAATTTTCTAAATTTTATTCAAAAGATTAAAAGAATACCTAAAATTAAACTCAACCAGCTTTATCATATATGTATTTAAACAGCTTTTAAAGATTCCAGAAATTACAAAGTGAATCATGGTTTTAGTTTCTTTGCAGAATCTCTTATTTGCTCACATAGTTAAGATCAGAAATCAGTCGAAATGATGTCAGTTAAGCACAGCAACAATCGTGAAACGCAATAAAACTCAATTGACAAAAAGCCAAACAAGAAAAAGAAAGCTTGAACTCACGTTTGCGCTACAGTATATCTTCTTCCTATCCAAATCTCTTTCATATACGGGAAAAAATCAGTTGGTAAAAAAATTCGTTTTCAGCCAGAAAAGCGTTGGTAAATTAAAAGTTTTAAAATAGTTTGAGATACTTTCCACTGTACATAGAAGAAACCACTTTTGCTGGCAAAGAACTGTATTTAACACAATGTATACAGTTCTCAATACATCTCAATTCATGCAGTTCTCATGATATATCTCAATATATCTCTACAAACTTTTTAACAATCCAACAACATAGTTTTACCTCTTTTTTGTTTCTAAGTTGTCGTAGATTTTATCTCACGAAGAAGATCGGCTATATCATCACGCATTCGACATTGTTGTTTTAACTGGACAAATGGAAATTTATTGTTAATCAATCGCTCGAACATGGAGCAATCAAGATTCTTTTTTAGCAGTTTGTAGCAGTTAACTCTTGGTTTTAGCTGATAATGGTCTCCTATCATAACCAGATGCTTTAAAGATTTAGGAAGAATTGATACCAATTGACCTTCCATTATTGCTGCAGCTTCCTCAACAATCACAGCACAAGGCTTTAATTTCTCTATAGAACAGAAAATAATCCATGGGTTATTGCTGAAAAAACCATGAGAACAAATGAGTTTATGAGCAATTTAACTGCAAAACAGTAAAATAAATTATGTATTGCATGGCATTGCATTGATTATAAATGTATTGTTTATTTGATAATGTTCACTTCTGAATGTGTAAGAAACCAGAACAGCAACTCTGAACAGCAACGTGGTCATATTCACATAAATAACGCGCGACTTTAACATTACAACAATTCAACTGGCAACTTTAGGATGCCAAGAACTCAAACACCCTTACTCCTAAATAATCTTTTTGCTATTTTGAAGTTATTGAATTTTACTTCTTCATTGACTTCTGCAGTGATTAGAAGAAGATTTGTCACATTACGCATGCGTACGATTATCTTGCGTGATACAATTTCACATTCGTCATAACCTGCCGGCACAGTGGCAGATCAAGAATGAGCAAGAATTAATTACAAAAGATCAATATTGTATATATTTACATTTGAAAATACCTAAAAAGCAATTTGATTAGTGTAATTTTATTATATTGAAACTCGTAATCAACAATATTGCTATAAAAGTATTTTGAGTCTAGCTGCTATACTTTATCTTGACTAACCCTGCATCACACGTAACGTAATATACACTTACCCAACAAATGTGAACGAGTTGCAGCTCCAGTAACTGTCATGGCAATAACATCGTAACTTTTTAGAACGCAAACTGTGCGTTCATCAAGAAAATCTTGACGAAAACGTTTATTCTGAAAAAATAAACATCGAATGTTAAAAAGAACCCTTGAATGATGGTCTGCTACTGACAAATAACCTAGCCAATAATTTAGACTTGCTGACTGTTGACCCACATGCGCAGAATTTAACAGACCTGTAGCTATGACAAAAGGACAATTTTTAGTATGCAACTGACTTCACGAAAAAAAGTACAAAAAAACAACGAACATAGATACAAAACATCTTACAAAAGATGTACAACTTTGTTGGAAAAAAGCACATACGAGTAGAAATTGTAACTTTTCGACTAATTTTCAAAAAAAAGATAGAAAATAGCTAGCTACAAATCTCTGCATTGATTATAACCACGTGTGCGCGAGACAACAGGCATTTTTTTCTTTAGAATTTTGAAAAAAGACTTAATTCTGCGTTCTTTTTTTAGCAAAGTCTTTTGCGATTGTCTAATTGCAAATTGGAACTCTGATATGTTTGTTCATATTGAGCAATAGTTTATTGTAATACTTTTCTGTAGTAAAGATTAATAAATATTAAATAACTTTTGACAAACCTAGCTATGCAAGGAATAGGATCTTTCGACATGCAGAAAAAGTAGCTGTATAGAGTCAGCAAGTATATGTGCAACTAATAAAAAAGTTGGGAAGAAATGAAACCTTTCATGTCTAACAGTGAAAAAGCCTAGTTTTCATTATCTTAAAGACAACGCCAAGTAAGGACAGTTTTTGCAACATACAGCAGGGAGGACTTTCCCCCTTTCCCCCCGGTTCTTACGCTCCTGGTAATGAATATCTTACCTTTTCAAACGATTCAACAGCTTCCCTAAATTTTGCAATAAGTTTTCCACGTAAAGCACGAAGGAAATTAACACGTTGTGTCGAAGTTAATGACCAAAGATCATCTTCATCAAGAAGACTAGAATTTTCATCTGTAAAGTCAACAATAGTCAAAACATGGTTAGTCTGTCATAAAATGTTTTTCATACTTGAAATGATCATGATTTAGTTTAAATATATTTCTACCAATGAATTATACAATAAATTATTATTTATCTAAAGAGAGATGCCTTTGACGCAAATTCGCTTCACAAAGGAGTTATTTGCATAAGCGAATAATAATCTTATTGCTTCAGCCGGTTAATTTGTAAGTTAAATTTTAAATAGGGGATATGTTAATCAGGGGGAAACGAAGAGTTAAGTTGGCACAATGATTGATTTTAGTTTTCACGACAAATGCTAAGTAGTACATATTCGGAGGATAGGCCTTAAAAACAATAATTTTGCTTGCTTATTCTTATCTTTTCAAGCTTCTTTTGTGCTTTTGTGATTTTTAACGATGTAGAGGACAAAAGTTCTGCCCAAACTATTCCTTTGTGGTGGTTTATTTTCTCTTCATTTTAACCACACCGCCGAAACCAAACATGTTTGGTCACCCCAGGGAAAAGCAACGGTTTATTTCTCAGTAAGTTTGTTTCAGACACCTAACTCATCTAATCTAAGTGAGCCGCAGCCCTTGTTTTTACGCATTATTTGGTAAGCCCGAGTATATTTTCATATATTCTGCGCAAAATCAAAAAAAATATACAATTGACGCTCCTTTTTTGTTTGTGTCTAATTTTTTATGCTGCTGTAATACCGAAATTTATTTGGTTAATACAGGTTTTTGTTACATATAGCTATATAATTGCATTACTGACAGGTTTCACTTTTGATACAGAACTGTGCACTGTTGCAGATCATTTTACAGCTATTTCGGACCTAAAACCAACCAATCACATTAAAATATCTGGTACTGACGCTAAGTCACCACCGTTTTAAAACAGGCAATTGCACTAACAGCACAGAATAGATTGTCTTAACAGAAGGTCCTCTGATGTAGGAACCTTTGATGTTCGTGTCCCTCACTTTTCTACAGAAAATTTTAAGGAGACACGCCTTCCAGGAAGATACTTCTGCAAGATTGCAATACAAAATATAGATGTTGTTTTTACAAATACATCGTTTTGCACTACAAAATCTTGGTACCTTATCTTATTCGTTAGATGATAACTCTTTGTAAAAATTTCGGCAAACTTTTGCTTTACACTTGAGTTATTAGTAAAATAACATTCTCGTGCATTACTATTCCATAAATGATTTATTTTGTGATAGTATCTTGCTGGGAAGTCACGCATGCGTAGTGGAAAAATACGCCACAATCTTAGCTGAGTGAGCTTTCTCTGTTAGATGTCTATTCTGTGTTAACAGCTTTCCTTACAACTTAGAGCACTTTGAGATAAACAGCGCTGTAAGTGAGTCGAAAACTTTAAGTTAAAGCTCTAGACGATACTCCCAAATTTCAATCATTATAAACCATATCCTATAAGTGTAAAAAAGCATGGACTTTTCATGCATGATTACAGTAAGAGTATCATGAAAAATCAACCAAAAAAATTTTCAATACAGACAATACAATAGAGTATACGATAGAATTGTGTGAAAATGTGTGCGATTCAAAAAAATTTTTAAATGAGCACGTGCATTTAAATAAATGTGGATTCCGTTTACATGTCCATGTTATAAAAATCTTTTTAATATGCCTCTGTATCATTTATGAAATAGTTTTTTAAAGACAATCTAGATCGTTCTTCACTTAAAAGTTAACTCAACCCGGCCTACCTGGCTCAGCTGATGAAATTTCGATACCATCAGTTAACGGTTCTTCATTGTTAACACCCTCTTGAATTTCATCGTATGACGCACTTACGTCGTCCAAAGGCACCTCGTCTTCCACAGTATCCTGTTGCCTTTCTTTAGACGTAACATTTGAGTCAAATGCTTCACCACGCAAAACTTCTTCCTCGTTCCTAGTTGGCCATCGAGAGATACAAACGAAGAAGGAAAAATATGAAAAGCAAAGATTGTTTTCTCTAAACCAAGAGATAGGTCAGTCTGAAAACGTTGCTGCAAAAATGTATACGTTATTACCTGCTTTCTGTCTTGCAGCGAAATTTTTCAACTCTTTTTTTCGTTAAGGAGCTTTCAACTTGACTTTTTGCCTCTTCCAGCCATGTCTTCACACATGTTTTTAATTTCTCTACGAAAAACAGGCAACAACAAATCATTTAATGACAAAATTATCATAATATTTGAATCTATCTTTGCATATAAACAAAATATTTAACTGGCGTGAGTTCTGAATAAGACCTAATTACTGAATGCTTTGCATGGGATGAGTTGAACAAAATAATTTTAAAATTATACTGATTGATGTTTGACTGAGTATTGGAATGATGCAAAGTTGACCGTCTTCTATTTAGGTTGAAATGTGTTTGTAGAAAAATAAAATCATCTATAATTATATGTAACTGATACGAAATATACATCAAATGTGATGACGTAAGATTCAACCATACAAATGGTGATTATGATTTATGAGGGAGAGAAGAAGCTATAAACAAAAACTAAAATTTAAAACTGTGTCTTTTTAAATAGGCCTTTTCTTAGTTATCATATGCAAAGACAAGCACCGATACGTTTGCATTTGATGCAACAGAGCTTAACATAAGCAAGTTAATATATCTGCTTTCTAACCTTCTAAAGTCTTTTCTTCGTTCTGTTCTGAATCAGGTGACATGCTCAAAAGAGAGCTAATATGTTCTTTGCTAGCAGCCTAATAACGTTACATAAAAAGGAATAAAGATGTCGTTTCTTTTTGTACTTTGAAAATAATAATATTTCTCTGCATTACTGTAAAATTCGGTTTAAAATTTTTAGCTTGGATCAAAATACGTATGCCGGACAATTGTCCACTTTTTGCAATTCCTGGATCGATTTTCTTAAAATTAGCAAAGGATTGAACAATTGTTTCATGTTTAAATAGACTGATTTGTTAATACCTCAAGGAATGATTTAACGGTAAAATGCGGTTTTGACAAGTATCTAAAGAGCTTCTTAAGGTTTCTCTTTGCAATTCGCATTTCTGTACAAGCTTTCATGTAGCTTGCGCGATGTTTTTTCTCAATTCCCGTTTCATGAATGACCTAAATAATCAAATTAAATTAAACTGATGAAGAAAATCTTTGGAAAAGTACGTATTTATCACATTACTTTGCTGAGTTGAATGTTGTTAAGCTCCTCTCGTGAGGTTCTTCCAATCCGGACGATGTTCGACACATATTTTGTGCAATCAACCAAAAAATGATCTAAGGCAACGTTTTTGAATGTTACAACCTAAGCATAAGAATAGTTGCTTAATCACGAATCCATTTTCATGCGAAACAAATTTTAAGGCAACTTTTACCATGCAAATGAAATTAACATGAAAATGGATTGGTTCAACTCCTGCGTATGCTAGGATTCAAGAAACGTTATTAAAAATCTGTCTCAGTTAAAGTCAACTTATCAACTTTAAAAGTGCTATTGTGTCAGTTTATCAATCAATGCAATAGCTTGTGACAAAGTTGATTAATAAATGCTGAAGCATTTCCATTGCCCATATGTATAAATGACTGATTCTTTGCTAACTAGAGACCTGCAGGTGCATAAAAAACCAAACAGATAGAAAAATTCGCTAAAGTTGTCAGCTTGCAACATATGTAAAACTCTTTGATGGAAAAAGTAGTAAGACTTCCAATGAATAATCTTATATTAAATGCAAATAGTAACCATTTTTAGAGTGAGAATTGTGTTGCCGAGAAGCACTTGCACACGAAAATGACAAAGCTAGAAAGCACGTGGAACATGTACTGTTAAAATTTGGCACATGTTGTTTAGGCTTACAAACTTTCGGGAAATTTGGCCATAACGTGCACGAACGCTAGGCTTCCAAATTACGAATTATTTTGCGTTTTTCTTTTTAACGTCCTTTTTTAATAATTTCATCAATTTTTCGTGTTTGGATTAATTTAAGCTAACATTCACGCATAATTGATGAGAATTATAACAAGATGGCACTTAAACATGAAAAATTTAGCATAATTCGCATTTTAAGGCTAAGCGTTTGTGTACGCTTAAGCGAAATTTTCCAAAATTTTGTTAGCTTGAAAAGCATCTGTCATATTTCTAGTGTATGTGCTCAGATTGCTTTTTGGCAGTGTCATTTCCGTCACATAAGCTGTTAGAAGTCTAACCTCCTGTTTGTTCCAGAAATGTTTTTCGGCTTTTTGCAAATGTTGCGCACAGATGACTTTAATGACGTTTTCCAAATTGTTCAGTTTGTTTATTTTTGTACACCCTAGCTGTAGAGCGACCCCATCTAAAGTAACAGTAAAATTCCAACGGTTTATCAACTACATTTAACAACCACAATTCTTGACAGTCATATCAACAGTTTATTGGCTGATAAAGAAGTATTTCCCTTAGAATTTTGTCGAATTAAATTTCGGCTTCAATGACGAAATTGAATACTGAGGGTTCAAAGATAGTGTAAAGTTTAAATTATTCTGGAATTGTTTTTAGAGGCTAAACACTATGTCTATGACACGAAAGCTTTGTAACAGTGCAATTGTACTGATGACAAGGTTTGGCATGTGGCGTTGTATTAGAATTTTAGTTAAGTAAATTTATATTTGTTTATTTCTGACTTTGATAGAAAATTAATCCCTCGTCCAAAACATATATCTAAATCTTATAGAAACAAGGATATGAATAATATTTTGCATTAGGGATTGATTCGTGTAATGTAGAGCACAAGATTCTTATATAAAAATACATCTAGTATTTGTGGAATCACAGACGTTTATGTCTAATTAGTATACTTTCTTTGCCTTTCTTGTTTTATTTGTTTTTGTGCTCAAATTGACTATCTGATTTGAGTATTTGATGACTTGTGCATGGCCATACGGGACTTAATTGTATTTTAAAAATTATTGCTTCTTTTTCATTCGAGAGTCAAAAAATCTAACGATTATATGCATATAACTAGTGTATTTTAAATGCTCAAGTGTCCAGAAGAACAAAATGCTTTCTATGCAATGTATATTGGCAAGTGTTTAAAGTATCACTTTCCGCAAAAATTGTTATTTGCTATATTTAATTCAAGTGTTATTTTTAACACATCAGGGAAAAAAGTTTTTAAGTTTGGCAAATCGATCTATATATTTATATCTGTTTAAATGTGCTCCTCTTTATAGACCTTGTCCGTCGTTCGAAAAGTCTGGAACGATATTTTTTGTAATGTCATGCAAGGAATTCCTCAATACAAGATATATTAATATCCGACGTCACATTATGATGTCATACTCATGTGAGTGGATGGTTTCTGAAGCAGGTGAGCCAGGCTGAGTGCCTGGAGTTCAGATTCATCGTTAAACCTGCTCTTTACGAACTAAACCAGCACAAGTCTGCACCTGATCACATCAATTAATCGGTGGAAAAGGCAAAAAAATAATGCTGTTTACTCTGCAAACGTATTTTGCTAATGATATGCACCTCACTGCATCTTATTATTAAATACTGCATGCTAACTGCAGGGGGGTTTTGTGCCCAATTCTGCCCACCGTTCCTTGGCTATTAACCTTGGTTATTGCATGACCTAATTATATTAACTACTATGGATGACGTCAGAATTGGCCTGACCCATACTAGGTCATTAAAAAGAAACTTTCAACCGCCATACGTCAGACATTTCACCTAGTTTGTAACTTAGCAAATAAAATTTTTGGTGATAGGGGCACAGTAGCAAAGCAAATGCTTTGTCTGCAATATTGTCCAAAATATCTAATTGAATATTACGGCTACGTGTCTTAATGTATAATGCAATGATGTTTCATTAATATATGTGTTGTAAAATTTGCATTTCGAGCATTTTCATTGCGGATACATGAAGTTCAACACACAGGCATATAAATTCGTACATGATATGTTAGTTTTTCTACACAGCAAACAGCAAATATCTTCCTATATTAACTTGTGCAATCATACCGTTTGAATCAATCATAATATCAAAACAACTCTAAAGGAGATCTACTCAGACGGCATATGATAATTTATTCACATAAGAAAAGACACACATGAACAATGGCGCACTTTATTTGCCTTTAAAATGTTCCTTACCATGGCAACTATTTGTAAAACATTTGATTTTACTATGACCCTCAATCAACATTGCGCAGTGCATGCATGAGTGCAATTAGAACAGAAGCTCAAAACTTGTAGCTAGATGAAGCATGGTTATATCACGAATATAATCGTCGAATGATCAATCATCGAAAAAACAGTTTAGGCTCAGTGATTAAATGGAAACATGTTTGGACGATGGTGATTGTCGAATCGATCGTTGTGATAGAAAATGGTTTTCTGTTATTTTTACTGGAAACCAGAAGTCGGATGATTTGGCTGTTCAAATCTCACTAAAAATTATTTATACAATGAATTTAAACTATAATAAAACCGAAACAAGCATTGTATCACTAATTCTTCAAACAAATAGGTATTGTAGCTGGGACATCCTTCAATGATTTATGACTAACGTTTATGCGAAGCTCAAGTAGCCGCTGAAAATATTTTGTTGAAGCTTTTAGATCATACAGATTTATTAAGAAATATAACCATCTAGGCAGGTCTAGGAGACGTGTGTATGCCTTATGATTAATATGTATTTGTTGTGCCTTACGCAACAATTGATAAAAGGAGTAATCGCTTGCAAGGATTTCGTGCAATTAACATTCATTTTGTATTGGAATTTTCATAGCGGATGCATGAATATCGACATTTGGCTCAAATATCTAAAACTTAATATCTAGCTGAATCATACAATTGTATAGCTAGTAGAGTACAACTTCAACTAATTCTTCCATATTCAGACACGTCAAAAACAGCGGGTATTTCCTATGCAGTTTTCATGGGTGAAGCTCAAGAATACGAAATTTCATACAGCAAATGTAAAAACAGGCAAGCCATGTGTACACGTGGTAGCCTATCAAGTAAATAGGGTTAAATGAAGTAGGTAAATGAACATAATTCAAATAAAATTGTATATTTGATATCATTTATATTAAACTCGTTAAAGATTTAAAAATTGATTTTAGTCATAGGACTATCACCAGACAGCAGATTCCATTATATATATGAGTTCTAACTTCGCCATAATAACTTGACTTTAAGATTCTACTTTTTTATAAAGGTTTGTGAAAAGTAAGAATTTCGTTTGTATAATTGATGAATCGAGCTCATGTTTAGTTCCACTTGACTGAATAAATAACAACAGGCATTATAATACAAGTCAACTTTTCAGTCGTAATGTTTTTAGTTAATGTTTCCCAAAATAACAACATTTTCACAGGATTATGTTACCGACGATTCTTTGTTTATTGTATATAACTTCTACTTGATCCTTACACGCAAACAGACGCTTCACATTTCACATATAGCTTATATATTACATACGTACTATGATATGTATGTGTGCTTGGATTCATTGTTAAATTGACCTTACGCCCAGTACAATTTCACCCTAAACTTTCGATCAGAAAGCAAAGAAATGAGCAAGCTTAACAACTTAACGACGAAATTCCGTTAAATTATCTTTAAGACACAAAGTTTAGGTTTTCCTCACCTAAAATTATCTCTGAGTCAATCGACAGAACGAAATTCATTCATCAATAAACAGTTACGTATTTAAAGACGCACCTTGTACGTTGGCTGCGGACAAGCACCACCAACAGCTGCAGTATTGGCGACACATTGACCGTTTGAGCGTCTGCCTTTTTTCAAATTGTTGCAAAAGTTGTTTTTCTTTAAATTATTTACGAGAGTAGAAGGACAACTAGAGTAAATGTTGTTACACAGCCTGGTGACGTCACCATAATCTCGACTGTAGTCCTTCTCAGAACATTTTGGTGTCACTTGTGAGCATAAGGCTTCTTCACAGCAGTTGTGCATTTAAGTGAGATGCTAAGTCGACCATAGAGATTTCCTGCATGTGAAACGATTGCATTTTGCTGTGCGTAAATTTTGGCGATGTATGGATTTAATTTCCAGTTCAATCTACAAGGACTTGCACTTTGTACGGACACACATCCTTCTCTTTTTGAAAATACGTAAAGCTTTCCATCTGGTGTTTTTCGTTTTACGATGTTGCACAAGAAGACATCAATAAGCAGCGACAGTAAAAGTAAAAACAAAATAATTACTTTAAAAGAATGTCCCATTTTTTCTTAAATAATTCGGAAAAGTTGCTCGTATATGTTGATTGCAGGAATCTTAAACAGAACTAAGCCATCCCAACCAAGCCAAAATGTCAAGCCAAAATTTGAAAGAATGTCATGTTACGTCACTTAAGTCATACTTATATTTTAATTACAACACAACGAGTGCTTAAGCGCTTGCAAAAACAAGGCTTCTTTTATTTTGTCTAAAATTCTTTTATTTTGTCTAAATATCTACAATTTATCTAAAATGTTCCTTTTTGCACTTGCAAGTTTTGTCTTGACTAAGCATGTTTTTTAAGTTCCCGTACCGACTGTAAGTACTTCATAATTTGGACTTCCTTAGAAATGTTATTTTCTTTATCTTGACTTCAAATATACACGCACTTCCATATATCTTAGTGAAAAGTATGCCGAAATATGTTTGCTATAAAGAAATTTGTCGTTCATTTTTAATGTATTAGTAATTCCAAGGAAAGAGAATAAGATAACTCTCGATTCCAGTTGATATTTTTTGACTGCAACAGCGAAAACTTAGTGTATGCTCAGCAAAACTGCATGTGATTCTACATTTAAATTAAAATGAACTGCTTGTCCTAATTATAAAGATGATTAATTTGCTTTTATTGATAATTTGTTCGCAACTATAACACAAGTCGTAAAATTTTGTATAATCAAATTAGAATCATATCAATTCCATCTTTTCTATAATTTGTAATGTACTGGTTTGTGGAAAAACATGGGTCATTTTCCACTTTCCAGCAGCAACAATTGTTTTGCCAAATATTATGTTAAGGAGAGTATGAACGCTTGTGTATGTAAACTTGTGTATGTAAATATTAACAGAGGAGTCTGAACATTGTGTACTTCGGCATAGTTTTCACTAAGATATATGTATGTGTGTGTATATTTGAAGTCAAGATAAAGAAAAGAACATTTCTAAGGAAGTCTAAATTATGAAGTACTTACAGTCGGTACGGGAACTTAAAGGGGTAGTCAGGCCTTAACACAACTTTCGCTCATATGAAAGTGTATATTGTTGTTACCTCTCTCACGAAATCCTAGGTTTCCAATTCAAATTTAACTCGAGAAATAATGCCTTAAATGTGTGTATTTTTGCCTCTTGTTCGATCGCCATTGTGTACATGGAAGCGAAGCTGCAGTCCAGCAGCGGTTTTTCGTCGTGACGTCACTGCGCGGTGATCGTTGTCAACATTGTACAAAATATACTAGCAAAAGCAGATATTACGCATAAGCATACTCATAGTTGCATTTTATTTTCTAAGTTTTTAAATTATTTTGCGCAATGGATACGGATTACTCAAACGATTCGTCTAGTAATTATTCTGGAAGCAGTGTTTTAAACTACGAAGAAATGATTAACGATCAAAACATGATTCAACCATATGCTTATGAGCCGATTGAAACAGACTCTAGCGACGAGCCTATGGACGACTCCGACGAAGTTCAGCTGTTGTAACAATGAATGAAGACTCAGCACAATTTGAGGGAATAGATACTCCGGACTGTATTACAGATAATCCTGTTTTTCCAAATCTTTGTTTAAATTATTGGGTATTACGACTGGCATGGAGTGAGTACAAACAACACTATGGTTCAAGAGCTGAAGAAGAACCTGAACACAAAATACAAAGACATGTGGCTTACAGGCAACTGGTTCGATGGTGTTGGAATGTATTGAGCAAGGAAATTAGAGTACCACTACCATCTTGTGCTGTTAGCTGCATTCGAGCACATTTCCAAACACCAGGTCTAGAAGAGGACTTTGTCTTTGAGGGTTTTAAATTTGCTGATTAATAATAATGGCAATGTAAACTATTATAACCATAGTGTTGTTTGTACTCACTCCATGCCAGTCGTAATACCCAATAATTTAAACAAAGATTTGGAAAAACAGGATTATCTGTAATACAGTCCGGAGTATCTATTCCCTCAAATTGTGCTGAGTCTTCATTCATTGTTACAACAGCTGAACTTCGTCGGAGTCGTCCATAGGCTCGTCGCTAGAGTCTGTTTCAATCGGCTCATAAGCATATGGTTGAATCATGTTTTGATCGTTAATCATTTCTTCGTAGTTTGAAACACTGCTTCCAGAATAATTACTAGACGAATCGTTTGAGTAATCCGTATCCATTGCGCAAAATAATTTAAAAACTTAGAAAATAAAATTTAACTATGAATATGCCTATGCGTAATTTCTACTTTTGCTAGTATATTTTGTCCAATTTTGACAACGATCACCGCGCAGTGACGTCACGACGAAAAACCGCTGCTGGACTGCGGCTTCGCTTCCATGTACACAATGGCGATCGAACAAGAGGAAAAAATACACACATTTAAGGCATTATTTCTCGAGTTAAATTTGAATTGGAAACCTAGGATTTCGCGAGAGAGGTAAGAACAATATACACTTTCATATGAGCGAAAGTTGTGTTAAGGTCTGACTACCCCTTTAATACACACACTTAGTCAAGACAAAACTTACAAGTGCAAAAAGGAACATTTTAAATAAATTGTAGATATTTAGATAAAAAAAAGAATTTTAGACACAATAAAAGAAGCCTTGTTTTTGCAAGCGCTGAAGTGCTTGTATGACAAGGATGTATGCAATCGCTGAAGCCGTTGTTTTTGTAAGCGCTGAAGTATGACGTAAAGTGACGTAAACATGACATTCTTTCAAATATCAGCTTCCATAGAACGTAGACAAGAAAAAGGATTTTGGCTTGGTTGGGATTGTTTAGTTCTGTTTAGGATTCCTGCAATCAACATATGCGAGTAACTTTTCCGAATTGTTTAAGAAAAAATGGCACATTCTTTTAAAGTAATAATTTTGTTTTTTCTTTTACTGTCGCTGCTTATTGATGTCTTCTTGTGCAACATCGTAAAACGAAAAGCACCCGATGGAAAGCTTTACGTATTTTCAAAAAGAGAAGGATGTGTGTCCGTACAAAGTGCAAGTCCTTGTAGATTGAACTGGAAATTAAATCCATACATCGCCAAAATTTATCCACAGGAAAATGCTATCATTTCAAATAGAGTAAATCTCTATGTTCAACTTGGCATTCACTTAAATGTACAAATGCTCTGAAAGAAGCCTTATGCTCACAAGGGACACAAAAATGTTCTGAGAATGACTACAGTCATGATTATGGTGACGTCACAAGGCTGTGTAACAACATTTACTCTCGTTGTCCTTCCAATGTCAAAAATAGTTTAAACAATTTTTGCAGGAATTTGAAAAAGGGCAGACGCTCAAATGGTCAATGTGTCGCCAATACTGCAGCTGTTGGTGGTGCTTGTCCGCAGCCAACGTTCAAGGTGCGTCTTCAAATACGTAACTGTTTATTGATGAATGAGCTAGGTTATTATATTTTGATTAATTTTTATCGAATAGGTGTGATGTGTTTGGTTGTAATGTTTGGGTGTCGATTGTGTATTGTCATTGTCAATTAGTGTGAAGTGTAATGTTTTTAGTTGATCGTTTGTTTGTATTGTGAATAAGTCGTTTTAAAGGTGCCGGTAATTGCTGTGATCTGTTCAGGGGGGTTTGTTCCAAGTTGGTACACCAACTTTCTAATGTAAGCCGTTGTCGATAGTCAGTACTGTAAGTAATGCATTTTGCCGAGTCCCGGTCAATAGTGTGCTTTGTGATTCGGTGATGTTCGGCAATGTGATTAGTTTTGTCTTGTTTCTTAGTAGCTCGTTTGTGTTCAGTAAGTCTTAATGTTTAAGTTTCTTTCAGTTTCCCCGATATAGGATGTGGGGCAGTCGGAGCAGTTTATTTTGTAAACTGCACCTTGTCGTTAATCGGATTGTTCTTTATCTTTTATGTTGTTAGTACTTGTCGTAACGTTGTGATTGGTTTATATGCGACAGGTATGTTGTATGGTCGTAAGATACGCGAGATAGTCTCAGACGTACCTTTGATGTAAGGTATCGTTGCTGTTGTCACTGAGTTGTTCGTTTCGTTGGGTTCCTTGGGTTTGTAAGTATTGCGTTTGATAAAGTCAGAGTTATAGTTGTTTTTCTCAAAAACGCGTTTGAGATAGTTGTTTTCATTGTGTAGAGCGTACGGTGAATCACATAGTGCGGCATGTAGTGCAGTGATTGTGTCATCTACGTAGCGGAACCAAAAAGGTAGTGCATGCTTGTAAGACGTCAGCACCCGTTCCTCTATAGATTGCATTACCATTTCAGCAACTACAACGTTTAAAACGCACTAAAACTCGTACAAGACATAAACAGGACGATAACTTTTAGAAAAATTTTACAACATAAATATTTATCAAACATCATTGCATTTTACATTACCACACGTAGCCTCAATATTTAATTAGATATTTTCACAATATTGCAAACAAAGCATTTTGATTGATAAAAAATATTGCAAACAAAGATTTTTGCTTTGTTACAGTGCCCCTATCACCAAAAATTTGATTTGCTATATTATAAACTAGGTGAAATGTCTGACGTATGGCGGTTGAAAGTTGCTTTTTAATGACCTAGTATAAGTCAAGCACATTCTGTCTTCATCCTTAGTTGTTAATATAATTAGGTCATGCAATAACCAAGATTATTAGCGAAGGAACGGTACGCAGAATTGTGCACAAGACCCCCCTGCAGTTAGCATGCAATATAAAATAATAAGAGACAGTGAGGTGCATATCATTAGCGAAGTACGTTTGCAGAGTAAACAGCATTATTTTTTTGCCTTTTCCACCAATTAATTGGTGTGATCAGGTGCAGACGTGTGGTGGTTAGGTTCGTAAGGAGCTGGTTTAACGATGAATCTGAACTCCAAGGCCCTCAGCCTGGCTCACCTGCGTCAGCAACCATCTACTCACATAAGTATGACATCACAATATGACGTCGGGTATTAATACATATTTTATTGAGGAATTCCTTGTATGACGTTACAAAAAGATATCGTTCCAGCTCTGCCGAACGACGGACAAGGTCTATTAAAAGGACCAAATTTAAACAGATATAAATATAGAGAGCAATTTGACAAGCTTGAAAACTTTTTTCCCTGATATGTTAGAAATTACACTTGAATTAAATATAGCAAATAACAATTTTTGCGAAAAGTGATACTTTGAACACTTGCCAATATACATTGCAAAGAAAGTATTTTGCTCTTCTGGACACTTGAACATTAAAAAATCATTATTTATATCCATATAATCAATAGATTTTTTGAATCTCGAATGAAAAAGCTGTAATAATTTTTAAAATACAATCAAGTCCCGTATGGCCATGCACAGGTTATTAAATACTCAAATCAGATAAGCAATTTGAACACAAAAACATATAAAACAAGAAAGGCAGAGAAAGTATACTAATTAGATGTAAACGTCTGTGATTCCACAAATACTAGATGTTTTTTTATATAAGAATCTTGTGCTCTACATTAAACAAATCAATCCCTAATGCAAAATATTATTCATATCCTTGTTCTGTAAGATTTAGATATAAAGTTTAGACGAGGGATTAATTTTGTATCACAATCAGAAATAAACAAGTATAAATTTACTTAACTAAAATTCTAATACAACGCCACATGCCAAACCTTGTCATCAGTACAATTGCACTGTTACAAAGCGTTCGTGTCATAGACATAGTGTTTAGCCTCTAAAAACAATTCCAGAATAAATGAAACTTTACACTATCTTTGGATCCTCAGTTTTCTTTTTCGTCATTAAAGCCCAAATTTCATTTGACAAAATTTATAAGGCAAATACTTCTTTATCAGGCAATAAACTTTTGCTATGACTGTCAAAAATTGCTCTAAAGCTAGGGTGTACCAAAAAACAACTGAGCAATTTGGAAAACGTCACTAAAATCATCTGTGCGCAAGATTTGCCAAAAGCCGTAATACTTTGGTGGAACAAACAGATGGTTGGACGTGACGGAAATGATGCAGCTGAAAAGCAATCCAAAATTTTGGAAAATTTCGCTGAAGCGTACACAAACGCTTAGGTTTCCAATTTGCAAATTATGCTAAATTTTTCAAGTTTAAGTGCCATACTGTTATAATCCTTATCAATTATGCGTGAATGTGAGCTTAAATTAATCCAAATACGAATAATTGATGAAATTATTAAAAAAGGACATTTAAAAGAGAAAAACGCAAAATAATTCGCAATTTGGATGCCTAGCGTTCGTGCACGTTATGGCCAAATTTCCCGAAAGTTTGTAAGCTTGGACAACATGTGCCAGATTTTAACCGTATATGTTCCAAGTGCTTTCTAGCCTTGTCATTTTCGTGCGTAAGTGCTTCTCGGCAACTCAATTCTCACTCTAAAAATGGTTACTATTTGCATTTACTGTTAGATGATCCATTGGAAGTCTTACTACTTTTTCCACCAAAGATTTTTCCATACCTTGCACGCTGACAACTTTGGCGAATTTTCCTATCTGTTTAGTTTTTTTATGCACCCTGTAGGTCTCTAGTTAGCAAAGAATCAGTCATTAATATGGGCAATGGAATTGTTTTAGCATTTATTAATCAACTTTGTCACAAGCTATTGCATTGATTGATAAGCTGACACAATAGCACTTTTAAAGTTGATAAGTTGAATTTAAAAACTGGAAATTTATTACACATAAATATTTCTTTGATTTTATTTCAGATGACACCGGAGTTCTTTGAAGACTACCAAACGACATCAGTAAAAGTCCAAACTATTCGTAATGCCCGATACAGTGATGGAAGAAGGATTTTTTCAGATATTTGTGCTTCACAAATGACAGAAATTCTATGTGTGCCATTTTACTGTTCTGCTAATGAAACGGAGCTTTTAGTAAAATTTGACAAGGATGACTGCAATAAGTTAGTTCACACCTGGTAAGTTTAATAATTTATGTCAATGTATTGTTTATTTGTAGTTTATAAATTATAAGCATCAACTATCTCCTTCATGCTCATAAATTTTTTCCACCCCTATTTTAAAATTCATTAATCCTTGTTTCATGAAATGTTTTTTAGTTTTAATGAACCATTCAGAAAATTTTTGCAATCATCTAGCGTTCGACGAGTTTTGAATACTTTGAAAAATCTGCTTCAATCATCTTGTAACATATAACCTGCAACTTCCTCTGAATTACAGCCCACCCCTCCATCGATTAGTTCGAATGAAAGTGGAAGTGGAAACACAGAGTACGGAAGCAAGGGAATCATGTCCATCATCTTCGTTGCACTCTTAAAAGAGCTTTTAAAAGCTTGAGTTATCGCTGAAGTTTCACCGTACGATTTTCCAGAAGTATTTCTTGTAGATTATGAATTTCAATTAGCATGAATTTTTGAACTTAGCCAACTTAGCCTGAATATAGTTGCACTTAGCACGAACGTTGTTATCTTAACATTAATATATTGCACTAAACATGAATATTTGCACTCAGCATGAATATATGCAATATAGCAGCTTTGCTCGCTTCGGCACTCATACATTCAATCTACTATACAATCATAGCACAATACATTGAATTTTTTTAAACGGATGATTTTAGTTCTTATTCATATAAATACTAATTTGTTGATATAAGAGCATGGAATTTACTCTCTCCTTGAAAATGGACAATCATTAATAGTAGAAAGAAATAAACAATGAGTTAGTTAAATATGAATTTTCACCGAGTTATTTATAATGAGCTTTGTGTTCACGTTTGAGATGACAAATACAAATGTTTTTAAGTAATCCCAGTTTGTTTTTTTTGACAAATAAATGGAATGTTAAAAACTACAGTTGTCAGTTAGTATTTCTCGCTTGAATTTTAAAATGCCATGCTTGTTAAAATTGAATGTTGCCATTTCTATTTAGCAATACAAATTATTTGTAGTGTAATCATTTGATGTAATTTTTACTGAAAAACCCTCCGTTTGCCTGATAGTGTCAACACAGTATATTGTGCAACAACTTTTTGGATTATTACTTGTTGTACTGACTTCCAAGTTCCAAGTAAATCAATCGTCTTAAAAAGTCATCAATACATCCATAAATGTAGCTACCTTGGTCTTTAGTGCAGAATCAAATGCAAATTAATGCGTTTTTTTACATACAAGTTTGACTTGTGGCGTGTACAGCTTCTTACACCATTTTTTTTTACATATGTGAAGGTTTCATCGTCCATTTATGACCGATCAAGAAAGGCATTAAGATAATCTTAACGATTTGAGCGTTTAATGCACTTGCAAGTTGCACTTGCCACTACCAAAATAACTAGGACATAGTTTTCATTCGTTCATACAATTTCGATTTTGCTTTGTGGATGTTTCAAATCATGATTAACTCGGCTTGGAGCATCAATGATAGACCATTGAGTGCTTGTTGTGTATGTTACTGAAAAGCAATTTTTTGTGCAGAAAAGAGTCCGAAAATTTCCCAAGACTGGTATGCTATACAGTAAAATATTAACATTCATAGTTTTGTGTTTTGACTTGTAGAACTAGCTGACTATTTCTCAGCCAAAATGTTCCTTAAATAAAAATACAGTTCTCACGAATATTCCTGTGTTACATACTGGTGACAATCATGGCGATCTGGTAGTGCAATTAACATCGAAGCTAGTGTAGATGCTAAAAATATTTCTCTAAAAAACTCAGTTGAAATGTACCAATGATTTTTTTGCTTAAAATCGGGTGAGGGGGGTAAAATATATCTTGAGGGGTGAACAATTTGTTATGAAGGGAAATATAAATGTTTGGGGTGGCACTCTCTTGAAGCCCTAAGTGAGTCCATCCATAGTTACAATAACTTTTCTACACCCCCGGCTTTTAGAGATACTACATATTACCATTAATTTTGCATGTAATATTTTCTCTAATGAATGTCCTTTTCAACTAACATGTCAGGGGAATGTTGGGCGGTGCAAACTTTGAAAATATGGGGTCAAGATATCAAAAGATGTTAGTTTGTAAAATTCTGTTATTTGCATTATATGCAGTTATGTTTTTTTTAGTTCAGTATATAATAAAAATCTTACCAAAGAGTATAAATTGCAGCAAATTTTCCTTATTGTTACTGACAAATACGAAACGATTTTACAGTTTGGTATTAATTGTGATTATCATGGGAATTAGAGGCTTTTCTATTTTTTCACTACAATTATTCATATTGGGATTAATTTAAGCTCAAATTTATGCATAACTTTTGAGGATTATAACAATTAAATAAGAAAAATTAAAAATAATTTGCAATTTCAAAGGTAACTAAACGTTCGCTTACACATCAGCGAAATTTCATAAAACTTTGTTACCTTGAACTACATGTGTCATATTTTACTCCTATATGCCTTTTAGCTGCATCATGTGAGCAAGTCATTACAAAAGTGCTTTTCGGTAACAGAATTCTCATTCTAAAAAGTGTGATATTTGTAAAATTTCACAGTCACATCAACCATTGTTAGCTAGCTTAGCTACCCATTTCCACCAAAGTCTTTTGCAAATCTTACGTGCCGGTGATTATAGCAACGTTTTCCAATCTGCTCACTTTTTTATACACCTTGTATATATTGAAAAATAAAAGTTTCTCCGGATTTTTTAAATAATATTATTGAGCTTTCGACTCGGTGCTTCGATGCATATGTTTCAATTCATTGTAAATAAGTGTCAAAGAAATCTCTGCCTCCGTAAATTCGGCTAACAGCAATGCATCAGCACGCAAACATAAATTTTGGAAAAAAAGAGCTAGCTCTTTTTGACACTTTAAAGTGACACTTTTGCTAACGGGAAAAAAATTGAATGAGCTTGCTCAAAAATGACACAAATAAAACGAAATCCGAACTCATAATGTAAAAATAAATGGCACATATATATACGTAGTTTTTTAAAGATTAAAGTTGCAAAAAATTTGGTCACTGCATACGCAAACGATCTGCGTCGCATGCAGATCATTTTCATACTAAAATACAATTAGATGAAATTAGTATGAAATTAACCGTATGAAATCAAATTAAATAAAATTACTATGAAATTAGTATGAAATTGAATTTTAGCATCAAATCAATCCAAAATTAATGAGGATTTTAAACAATGTATATTTAGCTTATTAGAGATAACTATACTTGATATGTTATAACTGATGACCATATATCAAATACTAAAAAATCATTACCGTGAATGAATATCCAAACAAAAATTTCGAGTCCAAGACCCTGAGTGTAGTTAATAGCAAGAAAAAATTTTCCATCAACAAAAAATTGAGCACCAGTTGCAGTCCAAACATGTGAAGAGAACACATCTAAACATAGAAAATAAAAATGCATGTCGTCCACAGTTAGAAACAAAGTATATTTTATAGTAAAACACTTTAATTCATTTAAAACATTGAAATTAGGCGTGAAAGAAACAACTGTTTTACAGGATCCATTTCTTCTATTACTGAATGTCAATTTGCATGGAGAGGGTAAATTTAATAATTGTTGCTAAATCAGCATATTAAGTTTGTATAAATAAAATAAAAATATAAATCCCTTACATGTCCAACAAATTTAGGGACTGTTTACATGATACCCGGTAACCGGTAACCGGTTACATGATCCCCGGTAACCTCAGCGAGGCATGAAATGATTTCGAGGTATTGAAAGGAGTCGAAACTTCAAGCGTAAAGATTACAACTGTTTATTAAGCGCCACAAGTCATTCCTGTTGTAATTGTCAAATTAGGCCAAATTGGTTGTTGAAATTTAAAATGTTTTGCGTAGTTATTAAAACAGAATATTGTAAAATGGCTCGTGAAGATTTATCTGATGATAAGTATTGAATTTCCAAAATCCATTTGCCAAAATCACTTATGGCATCGTTGAATCCCGGCTACCCGGGCTCATACAATCAGCCTCTTAGTTATCTCTTATTGGATAAAACAATCACTCATTAACTTGAGAGGTATTAGTAAATTACTAATGAAGATATACGCCCGTATTCTAAAAGCACCCTCACACTCAAACTCAATGAGTGGAGCTTCAAAATCACTCCGTAATTTACTCAACTGAATGTTTGATTTGAAATATCTAGGAGAAAATCTCGCTATAAATGGAGAAATGAATTTTCCAATGATTAGATAAAGAGTGATTTTTATGTCACACTTAATGAGTGTAAGTGCTAGTGAGCTTTTATTGAGTGTGAGAGAGCTTTTAGTGAAAGTTACTGTGAGTGAGCTTTCATTGAGAGTGAGTTGGAGTGGGCTTTTAGTGAGAGTGAGTGTGAGTGAACTTTTAGTGAGAGTGAGTGTGAGTGAGCTTTTAGTGAGAGTGAGTGTGAGAGAGTTTTTGTGAGTGTGAGTGAGCTTTTAGTGAGAGTGAGAGTGAGTGTGAGTGAGCTTTTTGTGAGTGTAAGTGTGAGTGAGTTTTTAGTGAGTGTGAGTGCGAGTGAGCTTTTAGTGAGTGTGAGTGCGTGTGAGCTTTTAGTGAGAGTGAGTGCGTGTGAGCTTTTAGTGAGAGTGAGTGTGAGAGAACTTTTAGAATACGGGCATTAGTCATAAAAAATTACCAAAATATAATCAGTTGAAAGACAAACATTTCAATTTATTGCATTGTTCCATTTTTTTATAAGAAGTGTACATATTCATCAAATTAAATTAAATACTTTGTCACACCTAAAGTTCAAGCTATCAAAAGCTCATTCAAGAGTGCAAAAAAGATGAGGGAAAGAATCCCGTTGCTTCCGTACACAGTGTTTCCACTTCCCTTTGGTGTGTTTTTACCCACTTTTTTTCTGTTTCTATTTGCTGTTGGAAGGTTTTCACGTTGTTTCGGTGTGTGTCCAGTTGTAGTTGGTGTCTTTTCACCAATTCTTGGGGGTTCAGGCCGTAGATCGGACGAAGATGCTGGGTATTTGTTGCAGGACAAGCGAAACTGATTTTTCCAAGTATTCAAAACTCTTCGAATGCTAGATGATTGCGACAATTTTCTGAATGGTTCATCAAAACTAAAAAACATTTCATGAAACAAAGATTAATGAATTTTAAAATAGGGATGCAGAAAATTTATGAGCATGAAAGAGATATTTCATGCTTATAATTTATAAACTTCAAATAAACAATACATTGACCTAAATCATTAAACTTACCAGGTGTGAACTAACTTATTGCAGTCATCCTTGTCAAATTTTACTAAAAGTTCCGTTTCATTAGCAGAACAGTAAAGTGGCACACATTGAATTTCTGTCATTTGTGAAGCACAAATATCTGAAAAAATCCTTCTTCCATCACTGTATCGGGCATTACGAATAGTTGTTAAAGATGTTTGGACTTTTACGGACGCCTTTTGGTAGTCTTCAAAGAACTCCGGTGTCATCTGAAATAAAATCCAAAAAATATTTATGTGTGACCAATTTCCAGTTTTTAAAGTTTTCAACTTATCAACTTTAAAAGTGCTATTGAATCAGTTTATCAATCAATGCAATAGCTTGTGACAAAGTTATTCAATCAATGCTAAAGCAATTCCATTGCGCATATAAATGACTGATTCTTTGCTAACTAGAGACCTACAGGGTGCATGAAAAACTAAACAGATAGGAAAATTCGCCAAAGTTGTCAGCGTGTAAGGTATGGAAAAATCTTTGATGGAAAAATTAGTAAGACTTCCAACGGATCATCTGACAGTAAATGCATGGTATCATGTAGATCGCGTCAGTTGTATCATTTTTAGAGTGAGAATTAAGTTGCCGAGAAGCACTTACATACGAAAATGACAAAGCTAGAAAGCATTTGGAAAATATACGGTTAAAATCTGGCACATGTTGTCCAAGCTTACAAACTTTCGGGAAATTTGGCCATAACGTCCACGAACGCTAGGCATCCACATTGCGATATATTTTGCGTTTTTCTTTTTCAAATTTCATTTTTAATAATTTCATCAATTATTCGTGTTTGGATTAATTTAAGCTCACATTCACGCATAATTGAGGAGGATGATAACAATATGGCACTTAAACATGAAAAATTTAGCATAATTTGCAAATTGGAAACCTAAGCGTTTGTGTACGCTTCAGCGACATTTTCCAAAATTTTGTTAGATTTCAAAATAGCAAATACCATAGTGAATGGTGATAATAACAATGTAATAGTTCTTAAAAGAACTGTTTTAACCAGAACACTAACCCAACAATTCAAAGGAACCGTTTTTACAGCTAGAAAGAGAAACTATGCAATTCGAAAGACTACTCCTCAGGCGTCAACGTCTGCTAAATGAGAACCTCCAAATCATGCTATATTTATAATGTTACAAAAGATCAATGTCATCCCTATTTTTAGAGATGATACTTAAAACAGAGACAGATTAAACACGTAATCCTTTTGTCGGCAAAGGACAAGATTAGTCAATTTAATTAATACCGACTCCATGACGCGTAGCTGGAATAACGAGCGACATTATTTAATAATTTTAAAGTTTTCATCAGAATAAGCATTGGCACAGCAAGTTTTGCTTAAAAGATGTTTTCCAATCGCTGAATCACATAGATTCGGATTTTCACTTTTACACCCACGTTTTGGTAGTTGTCGTAAAGGAACAGTTTTATTCCTGACAGAAGCTGGTACATGCTGTTTTATTCTTTCACTCAACCTTTGAGAAGTCCTACCTACATAGCGGGACTCACACTCACATTTAAACTCGCAGACTACATTACTTGATATTTGAGCAGGGAGAGACTCTTTGAGAGTGGGTGGAAGAATAGTTCTTTTTGAGAATATAAAGACCACATTGCATGCAAAAAGCAAACTCTCAGTGATATTTTTAGTTTCCTTCTCGATGTCATTAGAGGCCTTACCCATCCAGAGAAGTTTAAGGAAAACACTGCACTTGGCCGGTCCGAAAAGTTTATTCCGCTCATTGTTAGTGGATAAGAAAAATTTGTCTAGCATTTTTTCCGGATATCAATTTAACACAAAAATATTCTTTAGTGAGATAAGATCACTAGCAATAAACTCTTTTGAGGACAATCTACCCGTTCGCTTTATCAAATACTTCACTAAAGAAATCTTTTCTCTATGCGAAAGAAAGAGTCAAAGCGTGTGTACAAACCAGTGAAGTTGCTTTGCGATGAATGCATGTTAAGATCTGACCATTGCGTTTGTGTACAAGAACATCTGAAAAAGCTAAGTGATTGCTTGACTCTAGTTCAGAGGTATAATTTAGTGCAGGGTGAAGAGAGCAAAGTTTATTAAGAAAAAGTTCACGATTTTTATCGCTATGAAACAAAGAAAAGGTGTCATCCACACAACGCTTATACCACAGCACATCCGGACAATCTGAAAATGCAAGCATTTTGCATTCATGATAGCCAACAAAAATATTCGCAAGAACCGGTCCAAGTGGAGAACCCATAGCCACCCCGTCAATTTGTTTATACATGGTGTCATCAAAACTAAACTCCACTTGGGTTCTGCAAATCTTGCGTACAGATGACTTTAGTGACGTTTTCCAAATTGTTTAGTTTGTTTTTTTGGTACACCCTAGCTGTAGAGCAGTTCTTGAGAGTAATATCAACAGTTTATTGGCTGATAAAGAAGTATTTGCCTTATAATTTTGTCAAATTAAACTTGGGGATCAAATGAAAACTGGGGATCCAAAGATAGTGTAAAGTTTCATTTATTCTAGAATTGTTTTTAGAGGCTAAACACTATGTCTATGACACGAACGCTTTGTAACAGTGCAATTGTACTGACGACAAGGTTTGGCATGTGGCGTTGTATTAGAATATTAGTATCGTAAATTTATACTTGTTTATTTCTGATTGTGATACAAAATTAAACCCTCGTCCAAACCTTATATCTAAATCTTATAGAACAAGGATATGAATAATATTTTGCATTAGGGATTGACTCGTGTAATGTACAGCACAAGATTCTTATATAAAAATACATCTAGTATTTGTGGAATCACAGACGTTTACATCTAATTAGTATACTTTCTCTACCTTCCTTGTTTTATATGTTTTTGTGTTCAAATTGCTTATCTGATTGGAGTATTTGATGACCTGTGCATGGCCATAATGGACTTAATTATATTTTAAAACTTATTGCAGCTTTTTCATTCGAGAGTCAAAAAATATATTGATTATATGGATATAAATAGTGTATTTTAAATGCTCAAGTGTCCAGAAGAACAAAACGATTTCTTTGCAATGTATATTGGCAAGTGTTTAAAGTATCACTTTCCGCAAAAATTGTTATTTGCTATATTTAATTCAAGTGTAATTTCTAACACATCAGGGAAAAAAGTTTTCAAATTTGTCAAATTGTTCTCTATATTTATATCTGTTTAAATTTGGTCCTTTTAATAGACCTTGTCCGTCGTTCGGCAGAGCTGGAACGATATTTTTTTGTAACGTCATACAAGGAATTCCTCAATAAAATATATATTATTACCCGACGTCATATTGTGATGTCATACTTATGTGAATGGATGGTTGCTGACGCAGGTGAGCCAGGCTGAGTGCCTTGGAGTTCAGATTCATCGCTAAACCAGCTCCTTACGAACCTAACCACCACACGTCTGCACCTGATCACACCAATTAATTGGTGGAAAAGGCAAAAAAATAATGCTGTTTACTCTGCAAATTTACTTCGCTAATGATATGCACCTCACTGTATCTTATTATTTAATAGTGCATGCTAACTGCAGGGGGTCTTGTTACCAATTCTGCGTACCGTTCCTTGGCTAATAACCTTGGTTATTGCATGACCTCATTATATAACAACTATGGATGAAGACAGAATTTGGCTTGACCCATATCAGGTCATTAAAAAGCAACTTTCAACCGCCATACGTCAGACATTTCACCTAGTTAATAATGTAGCAAATAAAATTTTTGGTGATAGGGACATTGTAGAAAAGCAAAATGCTTTGTTTGAAATATTTTTTATGAATCAAAATGCTTTGTTTGCAATATTGTGCAAAATATCTAATTAAATATTAAGGCTACGTGTGGTAATGTAAAATGCAATGATGTTTGATGAATATTCATGTTGTAAAAGTTTTTTAATAGTTATCGTCCTGTTTATGTCTTGTACGTGTTTTAGTGCGTTTTAAACGTTGTAGTTAGTAAAATTGTAATGCAATCTTTAGAGGAACGGGCGCTCACGACTTGCAAACATGCACTACCTTTTTGGTTCCGCTACGTAGATGACACAATCACTGCACTACATGCCGCATTATGTGATTCACCGGCCGCTCTACACAATGAAAACAATTATCTCAAACGCGTTTTTGAGAAAAAACAACTATAACTCTGACTTTATCAAACGCAATACTTGTAAACCCAACAAACACAACGAAACGAACAACTCAGTTACAACAGCAACGATACCTTACATCAAAGGTACGTCTGAGATTATCTCGCGTATCTTACGACCATACAACATACGTGTCGCACATAAACCAATCACAACGTTACGACAAGTACTAACGAACATAAAAGACAAAGAACAACCCGACGAACGACAAGGTGCAGTTTACAAAATAAACTGCTCCGAATGCCACGCCTCCTATATCGGGGAAACTGACAGGAACTTAAACATTAAGACTTACTGAACACAAACGAGCTATTAAGAAACAAGACAAAACTAATCAAATTGCCGAACATCACCGAATCACAAAGCACAACATTGACGGGGACTAGCCAAAATGCATTATTTACAGTACTGACTATAGACAACGGCTTACATTAGAAAGTTGGTATACCAATTTGGAACAAACCCCCCAGAACAGATCACAGCAATTACCGGCACCTTAAAAACGACTTATTCACAATAAAAACAAACGATCAACTAAAAACATTAAACTTCACACTAATTCACAATTACAATACACAATTGACATCCAAACATTACAACTAAAAACATCACACCTAAATCAAACATCACAACTAAAAACATTTCACTACACACTAATTCACAAGAACATTAAACAATTGACACCCACACATTTCCTGTACACACAATACAATGACGTAAGAACCAGATAACAAATACGGCTAACCTGATGCTTACTCCTCATTTGACTCTGAAGATGACTACCGCTAAGGTTGTCGAAAAGTCAGTCAACAACAACAAAAACAGTCCTTTTCAGGACTATACCAACGTGGACGATCTACTTTTACCAACGTGTAAATTTAACCATTTAGGCAGGTCTAGGAGACGTGTGTATGTTATAGGATTAATATGTAGTTCTTGTGTCTTACGCAACAATTGATAAAGGAGTAATCGCTTGCAAGGATTTCGTGCAATGAAAATTCATTTTGCACTGGAATTTTCATAGCGGATGCATGAATATCGACATTTGGCTCAGTTATATACAACTCATTATCTAGCTGATACATACAATTGTAAAGTAGTAGCTTACGACTTCATTTAATTTTGCCATGGTCAGACACGTCAAAAACAGTATGTATTTCCAATGCAGTTTTCATAGGTGAAGCTCAATAATCCAAAATTTAACGCAAACAGACGCTTTACATTTCACATATAGCTTATATATAGTACATACGTACTATGATATGTATGTGTGCTTAGATTCATTGTTATATCGACCTTACGCCCAGTACAAGTTCATCCTAAACTTTCGATCAGAAAGCAAAGAAATGAGCAAGCTTAACAATTTAATGACAAAATTCGTTAAATTAACTTTAAGACACAAAGTTTAGGTTTCCCTCTCCAAAAATTCGCTCCGAGTCAATCGACAGAACGAAATTAAAAATTTTTAGGAAAACAACTGCGATATTCGATATTCGATAAAAATTAATCAAAATATAATAACCTAGCTCATTCATCAATAAACAGTTACGTATTTGAAGACGCACCTTGTACGTTGGCTGCGGACAAGCACCAGCAACAGCTGCAGTATTGGTGACACATTGACCGTTTGAGCGTCTGCCCTTTTTCAAATTTCTGCAAAAATTGTTTTTCTTTAAATTATTTACGACAGTGGAAGGACAACTAGAGTAAATGTTGTTACACAGCCTGGTAACGTCACCATAATCTCGACTGTAGTCCTTCTCAGAACATTTTGGTGTCAGTTGTGAGCATAAGGCTTCTTTCACAGCATTTGTACATCTAAATGAAATGCCAAGTAGACCATAGAGATTTACTGCATGTGAAACGATAGCATTTTGCTGTGCGTAAATTTTGGCGATGTATGGATTTAATTTCCAGTTCAATCTACAAGGACTTGCACTTTGAACGGACACACATCCTTCTCTTTTTGAAAATACGTAAAGCTTTCCATCGGGTGCTTTTCGTTTTACGATGTTGCACAAGAAGATATCAATAAGCAGCGACAGTAAAAGAAAAAACAAAATTGTTAATTTAAAAGAATGTGCCATTTTTTTCTTAAACAATTCGGAAAAGTTACTCGCATATGTTGAATTGCAGGAATCCTAAACAGAACTAACAATCCCATCCAAGCCAAAATCCTTTTTCTTGTTTACGCTCAATGGAAGTTTATATTTGAAAGAATGTCATGTTTACGTCACTTTACGTCATACTTCAGCGCTTAAAAAACAAGGGCTTCAGCGCTTACAAAAACAAGGGCTTCAGCGCTTACAAAAACAAGGGCTTCAGCGCTTGCATACATCCTTGTCATACAAGCGCTTCAGCGCTTGCAAAAATAAGGCTTCTTTTATTTTGTCTAAAATTCTTTTATTTTATCTAAATATCTACAATTTATCTAAAATGTTCCTTTTTGCACTTGCAAGTTTTGTCTTGACTAAGCATGTTTGTTAAGTTCTCGTACCGACTGTAAGTACTTCATAATTTAGACTTCCTTAGAAATGTTCTTTTCTTCATCTTGACTTCAAATATACACACACTTACATATATCTTAGTGAAAAGTATGCTGAAATACACAATGTTCAGACTCCTCTGTTAATATTTACATACACAAGTTTACATACACAAGCGTTCATACTCTCCACAGAATTATATTTGGCAAAACAATTGTTGCTGCTGGAAAGTGTAAAATCACTCATGTTTTTTCCACAAACCAGTACATTACAAATTACAGAAAAGACGAAATTGACAAGATTCTAATTTATTATACAAAATTCTACGACTTGTGTTATAGTCGCGAACAGATTATCAATAAAAGCACCTTAATCAATATTATAATTAGGACAAGCAGTTCATTTTAATTTAAATGTAGAATCACATGCAGTTTTGCTGAGCATACACTAAGTTTTCACTGTTGCAGTCGAAAAATATCAATTGGAATCGAGAGTAATCTTATTTTCTTTCCTTGGAATTACTAATACATTTAAAATGGACGACAAATTTCTTTATAGCAAACATATTTCGGCATACTTTTCACTAAGATATATTTAAGTGCGTGTATATTTGAAGTCAAGATAAAGAAAAGAACATTGCTAAGGGCCTGTTTATATGGAGCCGAGTTACCCGGCTGAGCGAGTTACTCGCTCAACCCGGGTTGACAAAGTGATCAGTTTATATGGCACCGGGTAACTCGGCTAGTACTTCCGTTCATTTGTCTTAAATGAAGTTTGGCGATGCTAACTTCGAGTAAAGGCGCGAGATTTAAAAAAGCCCCACAGTTTCGCAGCAAAAATGGAATGGGTGAATATAAAATTGAAAATTATGATATGTTTATGTTTTTGAATAATAATGCTGCAAGTACAAGGCTTAGTACGCATGCGTACCAAAAGAGCCAATTTTCTCGCCTCGCCGAGTTACCCGGCAAATGCGTTTATATGAAAAAAATTCATCCCGCCTGGCCGGGTAACTCGCTTACACAAACCGAGTTACCCGGCAAAGCGAGTTACTCAGATGTGTCATATAAACGATTCACCGGGAAATGCATACTTGTTATATCAGGGCCGAGTTACCCGGCTCGCTCAGCCGGGTAACTCGGCTCCATATAAACAGGCCCTACGGAAGTCTAAGGGCCTGTTTATATGGAGCCGAGTTACCCGGCTGAGCGAGCTACTCGCCTAGCCGGGTTTGACAAAGTGATCTGTTTATATGGCACCGGGTAACTCGGCTAGCACTTCCGTTTATTAATCTTAAATGAAGTTTTGCTATGCTAACTTCTAGTTAAGGCGGCGAGATTTTAAAAAGCCTCACAGTTTCACTGCAAAAATGGAATGGGTGAATATAAAATTGAAAATTATGACATGTGTATGTTTTTGTATTATAATACTGCAAGTACAAGGCTTAGTACGCATGCGTACCAACAGAGCCAATTTTCTCGCCTCGCCGAGTTACCCGGCAAATGCGTTTATATGGAAAAATTCATCCCGCCTAGCCGGGTAACTCGCTTACACAAACCGAGTTACCCGGCAAGGCGAGTTACTCGGATGTGTCATATAAACGATTCACCGGGAAATGCATTCATTTTATATAAGGGCCGAGTTACCTGGCTAGGCGAGTAACTCGCTCAGCCGGGTAACTCGGCTCCATATAAACAGGCCCTAAATTATGAAGTACTTACAGTCGGTACGGGAACTTAAAAAACATGCTTAGTCAAGACAAAACTTGCAAGTGCAAAAAGGAACATTTTAGATAAATTGTAGATATTTAGATAAAATAAAAGAATTTTAGACAAAATTAAAGAAGCCTTATTTTTGCAAGCGCTGAAGCGCTTGTATGACAAGAATGTATGCAAGCGCTGAAGCCCTTGTTTTTGTAGGCGCTGAAGCCCTTGTTTTTGTAAGCGCTGAAGTATGACGTAAAGTGACGTAAACATGACATTCTTTGAAATATCAGCTTCCATAGTAGACAAGAAAAAGGATTTTGGCTTGGTTGGGATTGTTTAGTTCTGTTTAGGATTCCTGCAATCAACATTTGCGAGTAACTTTTCCGAATTGTTTAAGAAAAAAATGGCACATTCTTTTAAAGTAATAATTTTGTTTTTCCTTTTACTGACGCTGCTTATTGATATCTTCTTGTGCAACATCGTAAAACGAAAAGCACCCGATGGAAAGCTTTACGTATTTTCAAAAAGAGAAGGATGTGTGTCCGTACAAAGTGCAAGTCCTTGTAGATTGAATTGGAAATTAAATCTATACATCGCCAAAATTTACCCACAGCAAAATGCTATCATTTCACAAGCAGTAAATCTCTATGGTCAACTTGGCATTTCACTTAAATGTACAAATGCTGTGAAAGAAGCCTTATGCTCACAACTGACACCAAAATGTTCTGAGAAGGACTACAGTCGAGATTATGGTGACGTTACCAGGCTGTGTAACAACATTTACTCTAGTTGTCCTTCTACTCTCGTAAATAATTTAAAGAAAAACAACTTTTGCAAGAATTTGAAAAAGGGCAGACGCTCAAACGGTCAATGTGTCGCCAATACTGCGGCTGTTGCTGGTGCTTGTCCGCAGCCAACGTACAAGGTGCGTCTTCAAATACGTAACTGTTTATTGATGAATGAGCTAGGTTATTATATTTTGATTAATTTTTATCGAATATCGAATATCGCAGTTGTTTTCCTAAAAATTTTTAATTTCGTTTTGTCGATTGTCTCGGAGCGAATTTTTTGTGAGGGAAACCTAAACTTTGTGTCTTAAAGTTAATTTAACGAATTTTGCCATTAAATTGTTAAGCTTGCTCATTTCTTTGCTTTCTGATCGAAAGTTTAGGATGAACTCGTACTGGGCGTAAGGTCGATATAACAATGAATCTAAGCACACATACATATCATAGTACGTATGTACTATATATAAGCTATATGTGAAATGTAAAGCGTCTGTTTGCGTTAAAATTTGGATTCTTGAGCTTCACCTATGAAAACTGCATTGGAAATACATACTGTTTTTGACGTGTCTGACCATGGCAAAATTAAATGAAGTCGTAAGCTACTACTTATACAATTGTATGTATCAGCTAGATAATGAGTTGTATATAACTGAGCCAAATGTCGATATTCAAGCATCCGCTATGAAAATTCCAATGCAAAATGAATTTTCATTGCACGAAATCCTTGCAAGCGATTACTCCTTTATCAATTGTTGCGTAAGACACAAGAACTACATATTAATCCTATAACATACACACGTCTCCTAGACCTGCCTAAATGGTTAAATTTACACGTTGGTAAAAGTAGATCGTCCACGTTGGTATAGTCCTGAAAAGGACTGTTTTTGTTGTTGTTGACTGACGTTTCGACAACCTTAGCGGTAGTCATCTTCAGAGTCAAATGAGGAGTAAACATCAGGTTAGCCGTATTTGTTATCTGGTTCTTACGTCATTGTATTGTGTGTACAGGAAATGTGTGGGTGTCAATTGTGTATTGTCATTTTGAATTAGTGTGAATTGAAATGTTTTTAGTTGTGATGTGTGATTTAGGTGTAATGTTTTTAGTTGTAATGTTTGGGTGTCAATTGTGTATTGTAATTGTGAATTAGTGTGAAGTGTAATGTTTTTAGTTGATCGTTTGCTTGTATTGTGAATAAGTCGTTTTTAAGGTGCCGGTAATTGCTGTGATCTGTTCTGGGGGGTTTGTTCCAAGTTGGTATACCAACTTTCTAATGTAAGCCGTTGTCTATAGTCAGTACTGTAAATAATGCATTTTGGCTAGTCCCGGTCAATGTTGTGATTTGTGATTCGGTGATGTTCGGCAATGTGATTAGTTTTGTCTTGTTTCTTAGTAGCTCGTTTGTGTTCAGTAAGTGTTATGTTTAAGTTCCTGTCCGTTTGCCCGAGATAGGAGGCGTGGCAGTCGGAGCAGATTATTTTGTAAACTGCACCTTGTCGTTCGTTGGGTTGTTCTTTGTCTTTTCTGTTCGTTAGTACTTGTCGTAACGTTGTGATTGGTTTATGTGCGACACGTATGTTGTTTGGTCGTAATATACGCGAGATAGTCTCAGACGTACCTTTGATGTAAGGTATCGTTGCTGTTGTCACTGAGTTGTTCGTTTCGTTGGGTTCCTTGGGTTTGTAAGTATTGTGTTTGATAAAGTCAGAGTTATAGTTGTTTTTGTCAAAAACGCGTTTGAGATAGTTGTTTTCATTGTATAGAGCGTCCGGTGAATCACATATGATTTGTGCACGTCTTGTTAATGTTCGGATTGAGGTGGCTTTTTGTGATGTAGGGTTGTAAGATGATTGGTCTAGTTGTCGGTCAGTATGTGTTGGCTTGCGATGAACTGTTGAACGTAGTTTTTGATTGTCATGTTTTACCAGACAGTCGAGAAAAGGAAGAGCTCCGTTTTCTTCGACATCTTTGGTAAATTGTATGTGGCTGTTCTGTTTGTTGATGTGAGTGTGAAAGTCATCAATCTCGTTGGCGTGTAGTGCAGTGATTGTGTCATCTACGTAGCGGAACCAAAAAGGTAGTGCATGTTAGTAAGTCGTGAGCGCCCGTTCCTCTATAGATGGCATTACCATTTCAGCAAATACAACGTTTAAAACGCACTAAAACACATACAAGACATAAACATGACGATAACTTTTAGAAAAATTTTACAACATTAATATTTATCAAACATCATTGCATTTTAAATTACCACACGTAGCCTCAATATTTAATTAGATATTTTGCACAATATTGCAAAACAAAGCATTTAGATTGATAAAAAATATTTCAAACAAAGCATTTTGCTTTGTTACAGTGCCCCTATCACCAAAAATTTGATTTGCTATATTACAAACTAGGTGAAATGTCAGACGTATGGCGGTTAAAAGTTGCTTTTTAATGACCTAGTATGGGTCAAGCCAAATTCTGTCTTCATCCATAGTTGTTATATAATGAGGTCATGCAATAATTAAGGTTATTAGCCAAGGAACAGTGGGCAGAAGTGGGCAGAATTGAGCACATGACCCCCTGTAGTTAGCATGCAGTATTAAATAATAAGTTACAGTGAGGTGCATATCATTAGCGAAGTACGTTTGCAGAGTAAACAGCATTATTTTTTTGCCTTTTCCACCAATTAATTGGTGTGATCAGGTGCAGACGTGTGGTGGTTAGGTAAGTAAGGAGCAGGTTTAAGGATAAATCTGAACTCCAAGGCACTTAGCCTGGCTCATCTGCGTCTGCAACCATCCACTACCGAAGTATGACATCATAATGTGACCTCGGGTATTAATATATATTGTATTGAGGAATTCCTTGCATGACGTTACAAAAAAATATCGTTCCAGACTTTCCGAACGACGGAAAAGGTCTATCAAAAGGAGAAAATTTAAACATATATAAATATAGACAAAAATTTGACAAACTTGAAAACTTTTATCCCTGATGTGTTAGAAATTACACTTGAATTAATTATAGCAAATAACAATTTTTGCGGAAAGGGATACTTTCAACACTTGCCAATATACATTGCAAAAAAAGCATTTTGTTTTTCTGGACACTTGAGCATTAAAAATACCTTATTTATATCCATATAATCGTTAGATTTTTTGACTCTCGAATGAAAAAGCTGTCAATAATTTTTAAAATACAGTTATTGTTGATTTCAGTGAACTTTTCAAATGGCGGTTGCCAAGTTACTTTCTAATGTTGCCAGTTACATTTCCAAATATGGAATATTCGATATGAACTTGTCAACTTGAGTTGACAAGTTGTGTACTTGGTTACTGAAGTTATGTACTTGAGTGCTGAGGTTGTGAACTAAAGTTGCGAAGTACTAGCAAACGCGAAAGGTCTTTGTACCCTGTAGACATTTGGCAATGAATCCGATCATGCAGTAAGCAAGGAAAAGCTCTAGCAATTCTAATCCGTTTGACGGGCCCATAAGAGTGTTATAATGCGATACGCCGTTTACATTATGTAATAAATTTACAGTAAATGTGGCACTAGAAGAGTATCGTTGGATTTTAAATGCAGGAGTACGCTGCATAGTGTGCCCTCGACGTCTGTTGCCACTCGTAACAACTACAGACGACCCATCAAAGAAATGCATACGGTTGCAATCAATCAATGAAATATTTGCTACGTAAGCTTCTAACTTCTCCATAACGTCCTTCCGTTCTGTCTCTCGAGGAATTTGACTTATTATCTTGTAAGAGTAAGCAAGATCTTTATTCAAAATTTTATTAATGGATGACCTGCTAGGTGTGTTTGCTGTAAGGCAAACTTTGTTATTTTCTAGGTGTTGCTGAGTCTCTTTTGCGTAAATAGATGGTTTATTAATTTTTAGATATTCAGTGTATGCAATAACGTCATCTGTACGCGTGGTTCGAACATCACGTTCGCTCTGACGAGGTGCAATAGAACCAGTGTCTACCCATAGATCTATTATATTTGATATAGTCTTATACGGTAGATTTAGTTGTATCGAAATGTTTGTCAAACGCTCGTTATTTAACCACATTTCAAGTATTTCATTTCTTACTTCTATTGGTAAAGCTTTTCCTTGCTTACTGAACGGATTCATTGCCAAATGTCTACAGGGTACAAAGACCTTTCGCATTTGCCAGTACTTCGCAACTTTAGTTCACAACTTCAGTACTCAAGTATACAACTTCAGTACTCAAGTACACAACTTCAGTACTCAAGTACACAACTTGTCAACTCAAGTTGACAAATTCATATCGAATATTCCATATTTGGAAATGTAACTGGCAACATTAGAAAGTAACTTGACAACCGCCATTTGAAAAGTTAACTGAAATGGACAATGAGCTCCGTATGGCCATGCACAAGCCATCAAATACTCAAATCAGATAAGCAATTTGAGCACAAAAACATATAAAACAAGAAAGGCAAAGAAAGTATACTAATTAGATGTAAATGTCTGTGATTCCACAAATACTAGATTTTTTTTATATAAGAATCTTGTGCTCTACATTAAACAAATCAATCCCTAATGCAAAATATTATTCATATCCTTGTTTCTATAAGATTTAGATATAGGGTTTGGACGAGGGATTAATTTTGTATCACAATCCGAAATAAACAAGTTTAAATTTACGATACTAATATTCTAATACAACGCAACATGCTAAACCTTGTCATCAGTACAATTGCACTGTTACAAAGCGTTCGTGTCATAGACATACTTTTTAGCTTCTAAAAACAATTCCAGAATAAATGAAACTTTACATTATCTTTGGATCCCCAGTTTTCATTTTCGTCATTAAAGCCCAAATTTAATTTGACAAAATTATAAGGCAAATACTTCTTTATCAGCCAATAAACTGTTGATATGATTGTCAAAAATTGCGGTGGTTAAATGTAGTTGATAAACCGTTGGAATTATACTGTTACTTTACATGTGGTCGCTCCACAGCTAGGGTGTACCAAAAAAACAAACTGAACAATTTGAAAAACGTCAATAAAGTCATCTGTGCACAAGATTTGCAAAAAGCCATAAAAATTTGGTGGAACAAACAGGTGGTTAGACTTCTAACGGCTTATATGTGACGGAAATGATGCAGCTGAAAAGCAATCTGAGCACATAAAGCTAAAATATGACAAATGCTTTTCAAGCTAACAAAATTTTGGAAAATTTCGCTGAAGCGTACACAAACGTTTAGCTTTTAAATTGCAAATTATGCTAAATTTTTCATGTTTAAGTGCCATATTGTTATAATCCTCATCAATTATGCGTGAATGTGAGCTTAAATTAATCCAAACACGAATAATTGATGAAATCATTAAAAATGACATTTACAAAGGAAAACGGAAAATAATTCGCAATTTGGGTGCCTAGCGTTCGTACACGTTATGGCCAAATTTCCCGAAAGTTTGTAAGCTTGGACAAAATGTGCCAGATTTTAACCGTATATGTTCCAAGTGCTTTCTAGCTTTGTCATTTTCGTGCGTAAGTGCTTCTCAGCAACTCAATTCTCACTCTAAAAATGGTTACTATTTGCATTTACTGTCAGGTGATCCATTGGAAGTCTTACTACTTTTTCCATCAAAGATTTTTCCATATCTTGCACGTTGACAACTTTAGCGAATTTTCCTATCTGTTTAGTTTTTTATGCACCCTGTAGGTCTCTAGTTAGCAAAGAATCAGTCATTTATATGCGCAATGGAATTGCTTTAGCATTGATTGAATAACTTTGTCACAAGCTATTGCATTGATTGATAAACTCACTCAATAGCACTTTTAACGTTAATAAGTTGACATTAAAAACTGGAAATTTGTTACACATAAATATTTTTTCGATTTTATTTCAGATGACACCGGAGTTCTTTGAAGACTACCAAAAGGCCTCCGTAAAAGTCCAAACAGCTATAACAAGTATTCGTAATGCCCGATACAGTGATGGAAGAAGGATTTTTTCAGATACTTGTGTTTCACAAATAACAGAAATTGAATGTGTGGCAATTTACTGTTCTGCCAATGAAACGGAGCTTTTAGTAAAATTTGACAAGGATGACTGCAATAAGTTAGTTCACACCTGGTAAGTTTAATTATTTATGTCAATGTATTGTTTATTTGTAGTTTATAAATTATAAGCATCAACTATCTCCTTCATGCTCATAAATTTTTTCCACCCCTATTTTAAAATTCATTAATCCTTGTTTCATGAAATGTTTTTTAGTTTTGATGAACCATTCAGAAAATTGTCGCAATCATCTAGCATTCGAAGAGTTTTGAATACTTTGAAAAATCAGCTTCGCTTCTCCTGCAACAAATACCCAGCATCTTCGTCCGAACTACGGCCTGAACCCCCAAGAATTGGTGAAAAGACACCAACTACAACTGGAAACACACCGAAACAACGTGAAAACCTTCCAACAGCAAATAGAAACAGAAAAAAAGTGGGTAAAAACACACCAAAGGGAAGTGGAAACACTGTGTACGGAAGCAATGGAATTCTTTCCCTCATCTTTTTTGCACTCTTGAATGAGCTTTTGATAGCTTGAACTTTAGGCGTGACAAAGTATTTAATTTAATTTGATGAATATGTACACTTTTTTATATAATCACTTTACATACACTATACAATACACTTTTTTATACAATCTACATTTCATCACAGAACATCTAGACAGATGGATACCTAACCAATGCGTAAGACTTACCTTCTGCGACTTCTCGTCTCCTCTTAATAACATGAACTAATTATCACTTTGTTTTTATTATTTATTACTTACATTAATATGTTGGTGTGTTTTAACAACAGGTTTTACCATTGAATTCCAGCATGGGCCATATAAAGCCTTATTTTATCTTTAAATATCGCATAATAATCGCAAAACTTAGACTCCCTAATTAAAATTCAATCAAAAATTGTTTGTTCAAATGCTTTCTTCTTTGTATTGCTAGTGCTAAAAAATTAAATTTGTTCAGATAATAAAACTTTAAACGGTAAACGGTTAATACTTCTGTTGTACCTTTCTCGGGTATTTAATAGTTAGAAAATAGAAAATTAACGATAGCTTAAAATGTCGACCTGACCCAGCAAAAACAGTGTTATTTTTCGATTCAGCACATCAAAATTGTCCAAAATCAGTTTACAAAACTGAGACACCAAATTTGCTGTAAACCAGTGTAAACTATCTGCTCATTTTCGTGATAAATAATATATAGAACAGAATTAAATACTAGTGTTTGTGTTGTTGTCAGCTTTTATAAGCCATTTACTTAAGAGGGTTTGTGTAGCACAAAAGGGTAAAATAGTCCATTGCAGTGTAAAATGCTAGTGCGACTGATAAAAAGATCACCTTTGACTGAAAACCGTGAAGGGGGTAAAAACGATGTAAGATGTCAAAAAAACGAAGAAGACGGAAACTAATTTAAAAGATTGAAGGTAGTGCCTTGAGTATCCATAAGTTACGTTTCAAGAAAGTTTTAAAATTTTAAACAGTTAAGGGGTTATACATTGTATACACAATATCATGCACCCAAATACTTCTTCAAAGCATGGCATTCACAAAAATCACCATCAGGGATATATTTTTTCTTAGAAAAAATGAATAACACTGGAGGCCCTATTGCCATTTGTTAATTCCAGCCAACGACAAGGAATATAATTTTGCAATGACTTACAGTTTATCAGATGATAAGTTTAATAAATTGAAATTATGATATATGTACTGATTAAGGTCTGTGGCAGTATGTATAATTTCATGTTATCTTTTAAAACATGTCGTACAAACATATGGGGGGCTCATTTAGCCACTGTTTTGTTTTTTATTATGTGGAAGATCAGAAAGTTAGAATTATTTCTTTAAAATTCCATATGTATGCAATACAACATATGTTTCTAACAAACGGTTGGAAAGGGAAGGGAAGTACCATATATATCTTTAATTTGTCATGAATAATCTGCTATAAGAACAATAACTATAGTATAACAATTGCTATCCAAGAATAAATTGAAAATGCAGAACAAGAATAAGAGTTACGGAGCCAACGGTGGAAGCAGCTTTTACAAATGAGGACGAAAACAAAAATTTTGCAGGTAAAGATAAAATGCAGGTTTTGTAAACGTTAATAAAATATGGTGGATTTGGCAAATCGGAAAACCCCCACATAATTACACAGAAAAATGTTAAGGAGTCAAAAAAAACTTAAACGAATAGGTTAACGTCGACTGTTGTTGGAAAACTACAATCATTTAGTCAACTGCTTAATCAACCGACAGCCCTATAACCCTGCACTTGCAAATCACACAAATTCAAGGAGTTGTATAACAATATTTAGTCTTACAAACTTTTGGTTTTGAATAAATTACTTAAGCACGAGGCAGACAAAGTCATCTCTTAATACAACAGCAGAAATATAGAACTTCGTGTCTATCCACATTCTGGCATATTTTTAGCTCCTAAGAAAAAGTTAATTTGGCTTTTACAGATTCCAGCTTAATTTTCTTAATTCGGCATTTGAAGATTCCAGCTTTTCCTATATTCTGAGTTTTATAGATTCCAACTTTCAATTTCTAGCCTGCGTGCAGACTTTAAACCCAAAAAATTTAAAGTCCGAATTGTTTTATTGATGGCCATCAAATCTTTCTCGATTCTATTTCTACAGCAAAGAAACGCAACCAGAAGAACTTTCACTTTTGTATGCAAAAATGTCACGTGTCACGTGTGCATTGTTTTACTAACCGGACTCCCAGAAAACTTGCGCATAAATACAATAACATGGTGCTTGTATTCAGCAGTATGATATGAACGCGTTTACAACATTTCAATCCTAAAGATTCTTGTAATAATATGTGTATATAAGACTGCTCTATTTCGCCCTTATAATCCGAGTGCGTTGCCTAGAATTGTCGGTATTCATATAAATGTGTAAGTATAATTTTCAGTGTTATACGATGTTATTGCACATGATTGTTTGTTTTAAAATAATTGCCAATGTAATAAAGATGTTTCATTTATTATTATTGTGTATAGCACACAATCCATATTACTTTCAGACCTTTTAGTAGCATGGTTCACTATAATAAAAGTAAGATCAGCGATAGTTGCTTTCTTGCTGGGGTGGTGCGTATTTTTTGCTCAATCTATTTTAAGTTTACGAATTATCAGGCTAACTACCCTAGCAATATACTATTGTCAACAATTGATAGCCGTGATGTTTTTGATAAACACTGGCATATGTATATATAGAGATGTATGCACTAGCAGATTTTCAATCTACAGATATGAAGTCATGGGCAATCGTGTATAATTAATACATTCTTAATCCAAGCGTTATATGTAAGTCAGTGATATTTTGAGAATATCTTGCTTCCCACATTAAAATCATGCATGTATACGACTGTTCAAAAACTAACTGCTACCATGCGATTTGAGTGAAACTTGTGTTAAGCAAATTAATTGCAAATATGATTCAAACATAAGTGAGTTTCAAGGTGTTACAATAGTGTTTGGTTCTATTGAAAAGAATGCTCTTCCATACTCTCCAGACTTTTTGAAACTTTGAGACATGTCAAGCAACGAAGAACTATTTTTCCTGTACCCATCGAGTGCATGAGATTTGTTATTGGAAAGAAAGGACCAGGGGCGGATCTAGGATTTTTCAAACATCAGTCATAAAACGTCGGAGGCACTACGCGCCGGGGAGGGGTCTGAGAAATTCTCCCCTAAGAAATTTTGAAGCATATCTTGTGTAGGGTAGAGTCAATGTTTTACCTTCATGTTGGTACTTTGTAGTAAAGGAAAGTGCTGCCCACCCCAGGCTTTGAGCTGGTTATTGCTGATGGTTTCCGATTACCAGCATGAAGATTTTAGACTACACACAGATCTCCTCACTGAGATTTATACAAACAAAGTCCCTTACCTTACACTGGTTGTAAACTCAATGAAAATATTAAAAGACTTAGTTTAGACACTCTGAACCTTTGACATAATCAAAGCATAGTTTATTCAATTACTCTAAAATTTCCACTTATATTGAACACACTCAGATTTATACACATTTATTTTCTGTATGATTGGACAATAATGTCAACAAAATGTTACTTACAGATTTGCAATATATGCTATAATATTGTGCTAACATGAGTCAACTTAACAGCAAACACTTACAAGTTTTCATGAACAAGGTCCTTTATGAGTTGAATAAAGGAATAGATTATGATTTATGGTTTGACTACCTTGAAAAAAGGGTAACACGGGAAGAATAAACTTCAATGGGGTTTTATTGTAGTAGAAATAGATGGTAACTCCTAAAAAATTACCAATTTCTACACTTAAATTGGGTGAGAAGAAGGGGAAGAAAGAATTAAGTCAACTAACTCACAAATTTATGTTCTAGCACCATTTGAATTGAGTTGTGTGACGTTTGAATCATAATGATTTATGGTCTACAAATTACTTTGTGTGTAAGTGTGTTAGATATAATTATAGTAATAGTTTATAATAAATAAAATGTCGAACAACCCATTAATGACAATCCAGGGAGATTCAGAATGTCAATAAAAAACGGGTATAGTTCATTTTGTTCTAGTTGTGCAGAAAAACACGAATGTCGCTGCTCACCGAGGAACGTACACGAAGTACTCACCTTTTCACAAAGGACATAGGGCCTCAGTGAACCAAACGTGTTAAGCTGACCTTGATGCGGAACACTTTGACTCTTTTGGGTGGGAAGCTAAGCGTCAAACGACCCCACTTGTTGACTGAAAGAACACTTCTTTGGTTAACGTAGATGGTCAGGAGAAAAAGATAGGGTTAGGAAACAAGCCAGATCGCTGGCCAACTTGTATAAATTCTGCACAACCATGATTGAACACAGTCACAACATGCCGAGCGTGCAGCATGCTGTAAATGGTTGATGGGTGTCACCTGTAAACATCTTTTAAACGGTGAAAGTAGTTGTAATCGTCGTCATTACGGAGAGAGGCGCCTTGGCTTCGTACGATTTGATGTAATTTCATGAATGGAAAATAGTCGACCCAACACTTGTATTAACAGAAGCATAGCAAGGATAGATATTTTCGTTAGGTGACTATTTTGGGAACTTGTGTTTTTGGAACATCTCGAAATAGATCGTTCTCTACGAAATCTTGACATTACTTTACTTCAGCAACGCTGGTAATATTTTTTTTGACCAAATCATAATTTTTTTTCATGACACGTGAATCAACGTATTGAAAAATTGATAACTCTGTTCCCACTGGGTGTTTTCGGTGAGCAGAGCTTAGCAGTATCCTCTAAGGTAAAATTGCGTGGATCTACGGATTGCTGCGTTCTCTTCATTAAGGGCCTCATTTAGTTTAGTTAGAAGCCTATGTTTGGCAGCTTTTATAACGTTGTTGGATTTGCACTCGTTTTTGTCCATGAAGTAATCTTCAAAAATCCCGATGCAGCAAATTTGCAAGGTTGCAGGGCACCTGAGTTTTCGACTGTTTAACGTGTTTTAGTCTAACTCGCTGTTTTTTTTTCAAAGTTCGGGTCTCCCGCTGACAATAGACTATAACTTCCTCTTCCATCCTGAATGTATAATAAAGCAACGCAATTTTTACAGGCTATATTTTAATAGCCCAAATATTTTTTCTTTCATGTATAGCGAATATAATTCTCTTTTTTAGTGAATAAGATTTTTTAATAGTCAACACTACAATTAAAAGCAGTGCTAATAACTAGAAGGTTTGAATTAATACTGTTTTTTTATGGTGATTGATCATTGATGTTCATGCATGTGCGCACTTTAATAGGTCCATGGTGACAATGCTGCATTTCTGTGCTTTTTATAGAGAATGGCTGGCCAAAAAAAACGAAACTGGAAGATATCCTCTTTTGTCTTCAAAAACTGCATGATTTACAGCACCATGTATTGTAATTCCATATCTGAGTTACAACATCAGCGCGCTCATTTTTTTTCATGTTTTCTAATTTACACATTTTGGGGAACAAAACGATATTTTCAATTCATGCAGTAAGAGTGCTATGTGGAATTACTATTATTCAAGCGTATTTGTATCGTCGGGATCTTATTCCAAACAACACTTGTATTTGTAAATCCGGCCTGCGTCCTAACTAACATTAACATGTATGATATCAGTGTTCACATACAGTTTACTGCTTTTTGGCGTAGACCCCTACTTAATTGAGTAAATGTCTTATTAATCATTTCTTTCGTATGAATTTCGACGTTAACAAAGCTAGTTTTTTGTTTTTTGCAAAACAGCCTCCAATTCTTCATTTTTCTATCAAAGTACGAGAAAAACAATATAATCATTTTCAATGTTCACGCCATCGAAATGTTCATTAATGAAACAAATCTCTAAATTTTTCATAGAATTTATCTCATCCATGATTTTATGCGTTGGGAAAAGCCACTTAGAAGAATAAGGAAATGCCAATATACATATCAATGATTAAAGTAAATGGTTTGAACCCAGAGTATCGTTACATGTTTGTAGATGGAGATCGTCCAGTTTAGTATAGTCCTGAGGAGGACTGTTTTTGTTGTTGTTGACTGACGTTTCGACAACCTTAGCGGTAGTCATCTTCAGAGTCAAATGAGTAGTAAAAGTTAGGTTAGCCGCATTTGTTATCTGGTTCTTACGTCATTATATCAATGACAGATAGGTTAAGCAGAGTATGTGCTGACCATTTTGCTGAAAATCATAAAAGAAGGGTTGGCAGTAAATGGCTTTTGGAAAGTAATGAAACTCCAACAATATTCAAAAATGATGTGGTATGTGCAATACGAATTATATGATAAATTGCTTTCAAGGTGTACTTTTAAACTTTATTATTTCCTTACAGACTGTAAAATAATGAAGATGATTGGGCTAAAGGTCTGTATGATGGTAATGTAGAAATGTCAATGAGCATTTCTGTTAATGAAGCATGCATTCAATCATCCATTTTAAATATAGAGTATATTCATTAAAAGTATAGAATGTATTCACTCTAGCTTTGAAAATATATCAGTTGGTTCCCTTGCAAGAAAGAGCAATGTTTTCGATTTTTCAAAATGTAATTTTCGAGATAAATTTTTGTATGTAGGCAAATATGTTGTTTTTTTATTGCAATAATCTTAAATGGTTGTTTAATAAATTGTTTTTTATCATAAAATCAGATTGAATTCGTGGATTTCTTTACCTTACACAAATTGTTTTTCAAAACTTTTATTTCATAATTGTATGATTCAGGGTGTCCCAAATTCATTATGTGATTCAAAACCAAAACTAAAAGTTCTTCAGTTCTTCTTATGTTTGCACTAACTTGGACGACAATATCTACAAACATGCATTATTAACCTTTGATTTCATGCAATAGATGAATGAAGTGTTGTTTTTTCTAGAAATAAGAATGCTGGAAAGCAAATGCCAGTAGGTTAACTCGACATTGCATGTTTTCCTAGAAAAAAATTATTTAATATCAACCCATCAAAATACAGGAATGTAAACGAGTGTTTTCAATCTGAATTGTGGAATGTCGAATATGATAGACAGCGTCAATCAGTTGAGTTGCTTCCAAAAGAATTCTTTGTGATTCATTTTCATCTTCTGCAAAAGTAACCATATGAAAAACAATACTAAATAATGACCTCATCGAAAATCTCAAAAGACACATTCACTAAGAACAAAAATACTTTTTTATAGATATACAATGAAAACAATTTCTTCCTTCATGAAAAGCATGGAAATGGATAAGGAAACCATGAAGATAATTTAACATTGGAAATATTACTCAGCCAGTGGTAAAATGAGACAATATATTGCAACAAACCTATATCCAAATGAGCTGAAAGTGCTATGTTACCCAAAGTCAAAGACCAAACATGTAAATCATGAATTGCTATTACACCATTAATCTTTCCAATTCCTTCCTTGATATCATTTAAGTCGATACCTTTTGGTGTTCCTGAGGATAAAAAGATTAACCTTCTAATCTAATGCAAACATCTAATGAATCAATGAGTGATTCCCTGTGATTACAGTAGGATTTTTTAAAAACCAAAATATGAGCAGTTTATACCTTCCATTAACACCAGTAAAGCATCCCTAAGAACTGTGATAGTTGTGAAAACAACAATGACAGAAAACAAAAATGTGCAAATTGGATCGGCAATTGACCAGTTCGGCTAAAAGATACATTTTAAAAATAAAGCATTAAATTAAAATGTGCAGATTTATTGCTCCATTATAAGAAGAGGAACTAAGAAAGTGGTTATTACTTTAAATTTGATTATTATGGCAGCGACAAGAACGCCTAAACTCTGCAATAAATCACCAATGACATGAACAAATGCGGCTTGAACATTCATGTTTTTCTCCTCCGCATGTTTTTTCACACTGGGGGTTGACGAGAGTTTCCTCTCGCCATGGGAATGTCCATGTGAACCTGTAGAGCTCGCTCCATGAGAATGATTATGACCCAATACTAGACCCATCCTAAAATAATTTATTGGTATCAAATTTTAAAACAAAATGTCATTTTTTCACTGTCTGCTAGCAAAGGTGTAACTTGGATCTCAAGAGTCAATATTGATGTGTTTGGACTTAATTTTCCCAGCAAAATGGCGCAAGTAGTCAATTATCCCTCATAAAACTGCTTACTTAAGCCACCCCCTTTAGAATTTACTTCACTGTTGTTGATGTGATACGTACAAAATGTTGACACCAATACCAACGCCAGCAATGATCAACATTATGTTAGCGTTGACCTTGTGATTACCATTGATGACTCTTTTGATTGCTTCATAAACAAGAACTCCCGTCAATACCCAAATAATCAACATAGACAAGAGTGCTCCCATGACTTCTACAAAACGAGAAATCCATTTTTATGAATAAATGAATATTCTCTCTTGATTTATGCATCCACAATCTAAATTTTTCAAACTCTAAATAGTAATTGACAAAAGAAAGCATCTTAAGAAATAGATATTTATTACCAGCTCTATGCCAGCCGTACGATAATTTAGACGTAGACGGTCGATTTGCTAACCAAATTGCTAATAATGAAATTAGAAAGCTTGCGAAGTCTGACAAGAGATGTGCAGCATCTGTCATAATAGCCAAGCTGTTGGCTATTGCACCTCCTGAAAAACAGAGATGAAGTTAAAAATTGTCATTTTTTGAAAGAGAAACTTAAGGTTTCTACATGCAATAAAAGTTGTCGGAATGTAGTGTCACACAAAAAAATTTAGTGAGCAATTACAAAATTTCAAGAACGGTATATTTCATTACAGCATTTCCATTTTCTATAGAGGTTTTAAAAATCTATAAACTTATTTTGAAAACTTATTTCTGAAATTCTCGTGGTCAATTATCTACAATGTTTGGAGGGAAAAACATTTTCCGTTGAGCAAGTCATAGGTCCAGGGGCCTGAGACCTAGTGTTATTAAAATTACTTCAAATTGTAGTTGAGAGTGTAACATTAGCGAAAAATTATTTGTCAAATATATTTAGAATCTTCTTCAGTGTTATTCTTTGACATGTTTTCATATAAAACGTCATTTTATCAGTAATAACTCTTACCAACAGATTCTGCAATAAAAAAAACGAAACACAATAAAGATGCAATAATCAGCTTTTGTCTTGCTCGCTTTTTTTTCAAAGATGCTGATTTGGACAAGTTACTTTTATGCCCGAATGTAGAGCAAGGTGCCTGAGAAGAGGGTGCTGAGGTATTTTTACTCCGCTCATCATTATATTCCTGTGTCTCCTGGATGCTAAGAGTTCTCAATGTAAGGTCATTTGAAGGAATATTTGACGCACTGTCGGTTACAAGAGGAGTTTTTTCATCATTTCTTTCAATTGTTACCGACATTTTTTGCTAGAGAATTGAAAGGCGATATATTTTAAAGTTCATTAAAACGTGATCAATATAAAATTGTAAAAATAACATATCGTTACAAAAAATAATAAGCCCTTAATAACCAAACGTGAGGTCTTTACAGAGAAAAAACAGACCGAGGTGTTTTTGTAAAGACCGAGCTCGTAGGGCGAGGTCCGATAATTCTTTGTCCGATAGACAGAGGTCCGTTAATTATCTGGAAAGACCGAGAAAGCGAGGTTATTAAAAGGTTTATTACATGACGTTATTTGACCTCAAAAAAAAGTTGGCTTTCTTTCTCGTCCTTGCTGTTTTTTACCGGTTAGCTTTCACTTTTCTAGTTTTCGTCCATAAAAAATAAATCGTTTCAAATTGTATCATCTGAATAGTTAAATTGTTTTCCATGTGTTTTTCTTTCGAATGTCGTTCTTAAATGGTTTTTTGTTTCGTTTATTTTACGTTTTGCTGTTTTCATTACGAAGTTAGTTTACATTTGACTGTAAAATTACGCGTTTTGGACCGTGGTCGATCATGGGAAAATAATGGACCGGAAAAAATGTTTCCGAGCCAATCAAAGCGCGCCATTTTGCCGAAAGTGACGCCTGCCATGTAATAAATAAATTTTAATAAATGTTTATAAATTCAAAATACTAGCATATTTCAAAAGATGGGATTTTTTGTTCACAATGCCTAATAGTAGCTGTGAGTAAAGTAACTGTAAACATAACAGCATTTTGTAATGCTTTAGTTCACGCAGTGTCATTCGTGCTTAATTGCATTTATGAATTTGAAGGAAATCACGTTTGAAGCGTGACGTTTGCAATATTCAAACATATTGTTTCGACCATAAAAACGTGAATATTTTGCCCTTGTAAATAGAAATATTGCTTACGTAAAATGTCACATTTATAATTAGAAACAGCACGTTGTTCATAGTTTTAGCGTCAAGTTTCATGTTTTCATTGTCATTGTGAGTGTAAAGTCATCCGAGATTCAGAAACAAACTTTTGATTTAATAAATCATGGAAGAGTTTTCATAGAGTATCTGTAGAGAAATTAATACACCAGATGCAGCAGAAGCTAAAATATGCGTAAGCAAATTATTGAAAACATTTTATTCGAAAGTGGAAATCGACTTACTGTTACATTCTAATGACATTTACCTTTCTTAGCAAACACTTTCTGAGAACAATTAGAAATATTTGAAATTGGTATTATGAATGTTTTGAAATCATTTCTTCACCAGCTTTTGGCAATGGAGACATGAACCTAGCTCATCAAGACCTTGAGTTAATAGGAATATTAAAAGTGGATAGGCCATCTATTTCTCACTCCGAATTGATTGAAGTATAGTTTCACTTTCACGGCCTGCATAGACGACTACAAAATGGCAACATAAGTGTGTGTGCTATTTCAAAAGTTTTACGTTTTGGTATAGCTTGCAAAAGAATCAACAATATTCTCCAAAAAAGCTGTAAAAGTTTGAATTTGCTCGACTGACACCAGATAATATATTAATTTTCTATATTCTATATTCACAATTATTTATTGAATATGTTAGCTCCAAGTATCCACGGAATATAAAGTTTTTGATGAAGTGGGAGTGAAGTCCCTTATATTGAACGAAAAGCTTATGCTCAAAGTCCTCAAGGAATGCAAACATGCAATGAGTTGAAATCGTTAGAAAATGTGAAAGTCCCATCATCACACTTAAGCTTTTTCATCCCTGCATGTGCAGAGAAGGCTTAAATCCCGTAGAGTTCTGTCTCAATAAGATAAAGGATCAATCGAATGGATAACTGCTACCTTTAGTTCACTCAAATATCAAACTCGAAAAAAATCTTATAGTCTCAGAGCAAAAATGCTGCTTTTTGATCTGTTGTTTCATAGTATGGCTGAGGCTTAATTATCACCTTTATTAACTGAATGCATTTGAACTCTTATTTTGGAATGTAGACATTGACCACTGACTGAGTGTAAAAGTGCATAAAGAAAATGTTGATTACAACAAGGCGCTTGCCATAGACTTGTCTTTTATAACATAGCCATTTGCTCTTTTTCTTCGTTACAATAGCAAGGAGGTGTGTAGAGTATGGATAAAACATAATTTACTTTTTTGCAAGCCGTTTGAAGGGGAAATCGTACACTATATTGTTCTAGTTGAGTTTTAAACAAAATTTCACGTTTATTTGTTGCCCTGTGATATTCCACAGTTAGGTTTGTGTCGTTTTCTGACGATGCTCGTGTAAGAACGTTATTGTATATGTCTTGTCTCGCCCAAATTTTTAAACCAAATATGTGTGTTTTGTCAACAACTTTAAGTTTTCAATTGAAACCGTTGACAAACTAATCCTTCTACTTGCAGATAGCAAATCGCTTTTAATCAATGAGAAATGTTTTCCTTCTTTGTGGCAATAGCTGCTGTTTTGTTTACAAACTTGCTTTGAAGTTTTGCCAGATTCTCCTCATGTTTTTTGATACTCCTTGTCAGTTCTTTCAAATTAGGCTCTCCACTATAAACTTCTCTTCCCCGCATTTGAATACTGAAGAGAATTTCTCAATAGTACATGACCTTGATGTATATCTCATACGCATGTGACAGTTTCGACAAATGTTCTCTTTTAATGTACTAGATTTTACCATGTCGATTCTGCTTTTAATATCGTTTGCATTCAGCTTCAATTTAGCTACTTATAATTCCCGACTTAGATTTCATTTTCAGTTCCGTATTTTCAACCGATAACATTCGAGACGCAATTTACAGGATAAGTTTACTTACAGTTTTATCATTTTTATTTTTATCATCAGTAGAGTCATCTTGATCGCAAATAACTTTGCTATGAATATCGGAAGAATTGTCTTTAGATACAGAAGAGACATTTGGAAGACTGATTTCAAGCAGTAAGGGTTTCATACTTTGCACACTGAACCTCAATTTATCTCATCGTAATGATTGAGGACTTCCTTCTGTTTACTAATTTTCAACATCTCACTTCCTTTGATATTTAGAGATGGTTCTTCGAATAAGCCAAGTTTCAAACGTTTAATGTTCATGCCATGAATAAGTTTTGTAGACACAAAAGCATTTCTAGAATAAAGGGGGTCATGACTGTTTACGATCACAAACTCTGGTTGGTCTTTTTCTTACGCGAGGCCAATTCCCGTCCATACTCTTCCACACGTGTTTTTTTTTCTCTATTTTGGTCTTGCATCCACACGTAAACGTCGTTTATGAAAACGCCGTTTTTGTGTTTAAATGTTGACCATTGAGTTGTGTAATAACTGGAGCGGCTGAGTTAACTATATAGGGTGATGACGCCACTAAAATGAAAGGAAACGGACCTAATTCCGCCAGTAAACCCTATATTTATGTCTGGAATGATGACAACAAGTCATTTGATAGATTTGAAATTGAATCCTAAGTCCTTGTCCCTCGCGCAGTTTGTACGTCAGTTCCTTTGCTTTAAAATTAAATATTCACGTGGTTTGTACGTCAGTTTCATTCCCCATGAATGCTAAACTACACTGCCATAATAAATTTGAATGTAAATTTATAAAGAAGTAAACAACGGCACTACATAAAACACACAATGGCTAGCTCGTTGCAAAAGATTAAATTTTACAGATTTTTTACAGCTGAAACTTTAGTGCATTGAGCTCATTGTAAATTAAAATGCATAAACAGCTTTCGAGAGTCTTTTTTATATTTCACTGGATTAAGATTTTTTTGAAGTTCAAGCAAACGCGTGAAAGAAGAAACTTGAATGCTGTTTCATACAAAGTAATAGTAATATTAAGTCTAACTCGCATTTTTACATTTTGAAGAATAAAAAGATTTTTCATATTGATTTATTTTGATAATATATATAGTTGTCATTTGATATAAAAGATTCAATTTTGCTTTTAAATTTTTATGGTAATTGCAAAGCTCAATTGCCAATTTTTGTCGATCATTTTATTTCTTCCACGAAGTAAAAAAATTTCTAATGTTATATAGCAGTAGCGATTTTAAGGGCCCATTCACACTAACGCTTTAAATCGATTCGAAATCGATTCGAGTCCGTATGAGGGCTAATGTGAAAACTTGCAAGTGATGAGAAAACGAATTCTATCCGATCTTCATGAGGGGTATCGGTCCCACTTTACTATACTTTTGTATTACAAAATCACAGTTTTCACGTTTTTATTCCTTTTACAAACTTCTAATTAAGGCAAAATTTTTATGACATGACATGTAGAGGAAAACCGGTCGAGAGTTTCAACCCTGAAGCTCTGTTTTTTGGCTTTGTAACGACTGAAAAATAAGATGGCAAGTTGTATTGAAATTTGAAAGTTGAGGGTAACGAGGACAATTTTTGCCATGCGAGGCATTTTTAGAAGATAAAAACTTAAATTACAAATATACAACAAAGTAAGAACAAAGGTATTCATGTCTTTAACATATTCATCGATATTGAAGTTGTTAACATAGGAACTGGTTGAAAACTTTGCTTCGCTTAATAACAGCAGAGGTACTTTAACTCGCATATTTTGATGATGTACATCTCGTAGAGTTTGACGATACCGTTTTCAACTTACTATTCTTTATCAAAATGTCTTTCTGACTATTTTTCAATGCCGATTTGTTTTGTTTCTTCACTGATATAATAAAGACGTAATTTTAAAGTATTATGATATTAGCGATGTTAATAACAAAGTGTTGTTAAATAAGTAAATTTGTAGCAATCTTCCATAAACGTCATGGCAGATGAAATTTTGGTAACAGCAGTATGATTCTGTAATATTTCTACATTTTTTAAGAAGCAGCAGCATCATATAATCTCCAGTTTGTTTCAAAACAATGCAGGTCGACCTTGCACAATTTTAATTTTCCGCCATTATAAAGCCAAGAAGACAAACTTTTCACAAAAATTTTGCTCCAATCAAACGTTTGTAGAACGAATAAAAACGCATAAACTGTGATTTTGTAATACAAAAGTAGTGTAAAGTGGGAAGTATACCCCCCCCCCCGTCAAAGGTCATAATCAGATGAGCCAACTTCTGGCTTCAATTCTCTTACTGTACATATCAGTGGTGATGACGCATGATGGCGGCAAAGATTAAGAATATGTCGGCAAACGCGTGTTTAGAGGTCACATGACGTGTATTGCCCGCGTTACGGGAGACTTGTTCGTAAACATGTAATAAACATGTTTTTAGCTACAGAAGTCTTTTTATCATTTTGTTCAAAGAAAGAATAATCGTGGAAAGTATAGTAACATCGAAGCTGATGATCTTTATTTAGTCAATTATGAAGCGTCCTATTGAATACGTAGCTATGTTAAAATGGAAAATATCAACTCTCAAACCTGTTAAAAAACAATGACATTGCTCAATTTGCAAACATCTGAAACAGTCAACTGGATGTAATCAATAATTTACATGTGTTACTCCTTGAAATAATTTTAGGGATTAATAATATTAGAGATTTTTTGCAAAATCTACTGAAAGAATTCATTAGTTTTTGCAACAAATGATGTCCAAAATAATGTTGCATGTAGCTATGTATGTTTTTAACAAAGATAAATTCACTGGAACTAGAAGTTATGAAATGCAAAAATTTATTGGTTATTTATGAAATGAAACGCTTTGAGATGATATCCTTCACTTGGGCATCATAATCTAACATGAGGCGGGTATTATCTAATTTATCTTTTGATATTTGTACCCCCACGGAAGCGCACCAATAATAATTCTTTTGAGTAGAAATACATATCCAAAAGTGAAGTTGGTGGTTTAAAATTGTATTTGCTTTTATGTTATTTGAAGTTCGTAAGTATCTTGCGCATAATACAGTGATTGTTTTGGAACGAAAATGATTTAGTCTGTGGCACATACGAAAACAAAAAGAACTATAAGCAAAATGTCTACTGGTGATGAAAAGTTTTGTTTTCAAATTAATACAAAAAGGGATTTACGTATTGATTTTAAAGTCGGAGTTTCGTCGTTCGTACAGGTAATTTTTTGCTTTTTTATTGGCCGTGCATGTGTTTACATTACTTGGAATGACTGGGCATTATTGGCATCAAATTTCAACTGAATTAGCTTCCATCTATTTTAGCTCAATGTTCTTACTTCAGTTTTTGGCTTTAATTAGTATTTCACATCACTGATCTCAAAATAAGACTGGATAAAGCAATTCAATATTCACAATAAACAAATTTTGAAGCCATTGCCGCCGTTACTAACTAACCAGCAAATCGAAAGATCAATTCAACTGAACAAACAAAACTAATATGCTTAAAATAATGTAGAAAGATCAAAAACAATCTTTGTGTTTTTTGTAAAGATTAAAACCCAGTAATGAATGTAATTTGAATTTAAAATTAAGAGCTATAATTATGTTGTCCTACACTGGATCCGCCACATCTAGGACTTGTACATGCATGCATGCCGCTTTTTATAAATAAATCGGATCGATGGAAAGTAGCTGCTTGACTTAATATGTATGATTTTCTGTAATTGATTTTGTGAACTGAAGCTGCATGTTGTGACCCATTTTGATTTTGTTGTATTGCTATATGAAATGAAAAAAAAATGCAAAATAATCATTAAAACACTTGATTACAATTTTGTTTATAATTAAAGGCTGTGAATACAAAATTATGTTTTAAATTTTTCACCTTTTTTTCTCTATTTTATGTCTTTTCTACGGGCAATTTAAGTGCGCATGCAACATATACAGTATGCAATGTAATGTAACATGTAATGTAACATGTAATGTAACATGTAATTTAACATATGCAATGTAAATGCAGTATGCAACACATGCAGCGTTTCTCGGGACACAAGACGCACCAATTTTTCACTTTAGTACAGTAAATAAGTATGATGGATACGGTTCAAAAAGTAATTACTGCATTTAGTTGACTAAATTTTATAATTTGTGTTAAAAAAACACTGCGTATATATGTTTTATAGCAATAAATTGTGAATCGTAGTTATTTTTTCTGGAGCTTGCGGTCGTCAGCTGGCAGTGATAGATTGTTAGTTGAGTAATTTACACATTTTTTGACGTTTTCGTTGATAAAATTTGACAATGAAATGTTTTAGTATAAATAATACATTCATAAACATTTTGTATATGAATACTTAATTACAGCGATAATACAGGTCTCTCATAATTAAGAAGGTGGTATGACTAGCCTAATTTTAGACTATTTTCATTATATTCTCTTTTAACTTAGATCAAGGGTCAAAAAGAGTGAACAGTATAGAGAAAGAGTGCAATGCACAACATGTAAAAAGGAAATAAATAGTGACCTCTTGGGAAAATGCATCCTCCAATCAAATTTGAAAAGCAATCTAACCATTCTAAATTTTTTAATGTAAGCTGTATATCTTTTCCATGCACTTATGTTTAAAAGATGAGATCGTAGGGTTGTAGCAAATAGTTGTATAAATAGTATAAATCTGTCCACATTTTGAATTATACAGACTATTGCACAAATAATATCCTTGTTTTAACTCATAATTCAAATTCAGAAGGCTCAAAAATTTCTTAATAAACTTATATGACATTTTTTAATGAGGTAAATGTAAAATTTATTCTTCACTAGTGTAACACTAAGACTGAAGGAGTCAACATTAACACTAAAGTTAATTCTGAACAAAATGTTCAAAGCGATTCAGCCAAAAGCATTGAGTCGGGTTCTGAATATAGGCAAGATGTTATCTTTTCTGAAAGCGAAGGATATTCTTTTCCACCAATTGATACTAGCGAAATCAATTAAACACTTTTTGTTGATGGTAATTCTGGTGATGGTGATGGTGATGATCGTAATGATGAAGATAAAGAAAGCTGTTTTTACGTTAAATCTGAGATTTAGAAAAGTGACACATTTGGCATTAAGATTAGAGAATTGCGAGGAGAGAATGCCACCTAACACAAGTCCACCTTAAGAAGATGATAATGCTGATGCTGATGTTATTCCAGATAGTAAGGAAACCTATATGACTCATTATCGAGAACAATGAAAATCTCTCAGAAAACTTAGTGTGATAATGTTATTTGACATGCTGTTCATTCAGCGCTGGTGTACACGTAAAATGTCCTGTGCAATTTACTAGAGGTTGTCTCTAAGGTGGAGGGAAGAGTGTTATATAAACATAGAGCTCCTGTAACCGTGGCCAAAAATTTAAGATGAGAGAATTATTAGCAGAATAAAAATTTTCAAAAGTTTTCAAGTCCATCATTTCTGATGATCAACTTGATGATCCCACATATAGTACAATAAAAAAGAAGTATTGAATAATATTGGGTGTTTAAATCATATTTTTAATTTGCATATCTTTCAATCAAAATTCAGGACACCATTTTTCCGATAAATATCATACAAGCTTTTAAAATTTGTTGGCTGATCTAAAGGTACGGCCATTTTGTTGGGCAAAGTAGTCCGCCACCCCCCAAAATTAATACCCATGCAAGTTTTGGCCCTGATACCATCGTTATGGGTAAATTTGATATCTTGCAGTTGCACGAAAAAATGATGCGCATCTGCTTGTAAATGTCATAAAACAACAACTTTGCACTCCTCCATCTTCTATCACAAGGACGTAAGAACCCTTATAGCTTAAAGTAAATGTAAGTATGTACAATATATGTAAAATATTACCAATTATATGCTTCCAATATAGGTATTTTGTCGAAAAACGGGGAAACGTGGAAACGTTTGTCGAACGTTTACGTACTTTTTTCAAAAGGTGCGCATTTAATGCCTAAAACATGCAGTAAACGAAAAGACTTGCCATCGAACTTGAATTTTGTACGCTTAGTCAGTCCTTTACGGTGATATGTTAAATTGTTTTAAAACTCTTGTACGTATACAGGCGTACTCCATAATTTTAAGGAAAAGCTCCACATGATCATCCATACAAACGAATCGATTTTGCCTATTCCTTGTCTTGTCTTATTAATTTAACGTTTGTAAACTCACTCATGATCAAACAAGGCGTCCAATGATACAAATGACATAAGAGACGATTTTATAAAATAGCGTAATATCACACAATCGCCGATATTTGACAAAACCAAAGCTCAATCGATGTCTTGCAGACGCTAATGTTTTTAGAAACGCAGGGAAAATCTTCGTATTTTTGAAAATCTGGAGGATACGCGTGGGAATAAAACTCTTTCTCAAGTTTTTTCGCCAACTTATTGTATGCGTTCGAACGACATACATGATGTATTTATTTACAATTAGCAATGCTAATAAAAGCAAAGTTGTGAAACGATGCAGTATGAAGTGTGAACAACGCACTGTTTCTAATTATAAAAGTGACATTTTACGTAAGCCATATTTCTGTTTACAATGGCAAACATTGACGTTTCATTTGTCTGAAATTTGAGTATTGCAAAAGGTCACGTTTCAAACGTAAGCAAACGCGAATCTTTCTGCAAGTTTCAAGCTTCAACGTAAATGGCAGCAAAGACGCGCGGGACACTGGAATCGATAGATATAGCGCTCAATTTGAATGCAGCGAAATTTGATTTCATTGGTTTCATTTTAATGAACAGTCAACATAACAGGATAACCTGTTTAATACTTCAGGTTATATACCCAGCCTCAATCGAAGATGCAGCAACGAATATTAAAACTCAGAGTATACAGAAAGATTATAAATATTATGATAAGTAAAAGGTTATCCTATGACGCACAACATACAACTATTTGAACAAATTAATCTCTTAAAAGAAATGAAAATCTAGTTGAAACTAATCATACAAGCACAATATACGTACCACTACCACGTCGTCAAGTTCTTTCCAACTCAAGAAACAGCCAAGATGTCCTACTGAGTAAAGCAACGCTTGGTAATATATTATGTAAATTATGTAAGGTTGGCCCGTTACACGGAAATACACGGAAAAGATTTGGTGGAAAAGGTCGGCGGACTGAGAGTAAAATTTTTTCAAATAATACCCATTTTATAAGTGGGGATTGCTAAGAAGCACTATTGAAATAGATTGCTTACAAAAATGACAGAGCAAAATAGCAATTGGAACACATAGGGTTAGAATATGGTGCATGTTGTCAAAGGTAACAAAGTTTCGGGAAATTTCGACGAAATACACACGAACGCTTGACATCCAAATCTCTGATGATTTTGAATTTTTCCCTTTGTAATTGCCATTTTTCAGATTAAAGTTTTATCAAACCAAACCCAAGAATTGAAAGCTAACCAATCGCGTACATATTAGCCAAATTTACTAAAACTTTGTTAGCTTGCTCAGCTTATGCCATAATTTAACCCTGTGTGTTCCATTGCTTTTAATTGTGTCATTTTGTGCACGAGCTATTTCAAAAGTGCTTTTCGGTAACACAATTTTTACCTTAAAATGTTTCTTATTTGCGGCAATTTTACTATCAGATGAAATCAGATGAATCATTTTGGAAATCTAACGAATTATTACGGCCAAAATTTTTCCCAAATTTTGCATGCTAATGATTTATAAGACGTTGTCCTATTTATTCAGTCTTTGTTGATACACCATTTATAGCAAACCAGCAAACACATCATATATATGATATACAACAATGTACATTTCTTGTCCAGTATCCAGCTGCAAGATTATAGGTACATATTAATTTTTCTCAAATTTTATGTACGACTACGACGAAAGTAGGAGTCATTCCGTGGAACCAATGAAAGCCTTTTTTTAGTAATCTCCAATAAACCTATACTTAATGCAAAAGGGATGACGGGTGTCTAAACTTGTGTTGAGAGAATGTGTTTGTATATGGGTGAGAAAACTTTACTTATACTGCCATTCGCGTTCAACGTTGAAGCTTGTAGAAATAACTGCGTTTGCTTACGTTTGATAACGTGAAATTTACAATATTCAAACGTAATGTTTTGACTAATGAAATGTCAATGTTTGCCCATGTAAACAGAAATAGTGCTTATGTAAAATGTCACATTTATCATCGAAACAGTGCGTTGTTCACACTTCATGCTTCGTAGTTTCATAACTTTCCTTTCATTAACATTGTTAAATTGTAAACAAATTGGGATAAAACATGGGCACGGATGGCACGGTACGGATACCGGTAAGGGGATGGAACACGGATATGCTTGAAATTTCTATTCAAGTGGCGATGTTTAACAAAAATATGCACACGTGAATTTTCTGTTGGAGTCAACTTTATCTGCTGTCACCACTAAAATATATCCCTTGCGCTTTGAAAATTCACGAATTGAGTTTGTTCTACATTTCCATGTATTGGATTTAAAGTATAGTTTATTGTTTGAATCATGCATAGTTCTATACTTACCAACCGTCTGTCAACCAAGTACTCACCCTCCAATAGCAATTCTTACACAACTTGATATTTTGTTAACTTGACACTCACAAGATATTATCAGATTGGAGAGCGTTGCCTTTTGTAGAAATTCCACATTGCATTTGAAAATGACATACTTATATTTACAAGGGAACAGCAACTTTCCAACAGTAAGAAATTGTAAGTTATACTTTACGATGTACCCAGTTGGTCAAATCCTACAATTATAACGTTCAACTGCAAGGTTGAATCAGATGTCACTGTTAAAATTAAGATATTCGATCAAGTTATAGTTATTTTTTCATTATATTTATAAAAATAAGACATATGATTCAATTATACATCAGTTGCACCCAAAGAAATCTTGAATGGTTGATATTTGTTATGATTGTCTATGTAAGCACACAAGAGCCGAACACGGGATACTAACAGTATGCGCGTTGTCTGTTGTCAACCACCGAAATATCTCTTAAGCGTTGTGTAAATCAATGTGCATGTATTTTTTCTATTTATCCAAATACCTATATTGCACCTTAAGTATTTCTTAAAAGAAACATATAGTTAGCAATACGGCAATTTCACGCTTCTTAACTATTCAAGATTTACTTGGATACAACACTTTTAATGGTAATGAACACTTAGTTGTTAGGTAAAAGCGACTTTACGATTGCGAGTAAGTGTAAGTTACATAGAGAAGTGTATCTAACTATCGTGGGTAGAATCTTGCAGGTTCAAAAAACTCTGTTTTGGATGTAGAACCTACAAAAGTTAATGCAGAAATCTCAAGAAGCCTTTATTTCTTTGTTTGCACACTTGAATGCCCTCTTTGGAGTCAACGTTCTTTTAAATAACAATCGTCGGCCATTGCCGCTGGCAAAATTCGTTCGTTGAGATGGCCAAGTTCATTTAATCGCTGCGCAAAAAAAGCTATTTTTTCGACGATTGACGATTCGACGATTATATGGAAACTGAGCTTAATGGAAACCGGGAGTCGGACGATTCGACGATTAAACAACACGCAATAAAAATTATTCATACTATGAATTTATACTAAAATAAAACCAAAACAAGCATTGCTTTCTAATTCTTCTAACAAAAGGCATCAATTGGGTGTAGATAAAAAGCGGGCGCGGATGGCGGACGCGGATGGCGAACGAATATACATAAAAAGCGTGCGCGGATGGAAGACGCGGAACGGCGGACGCAGATGTAATATGAACGTCAGTTTGTACAGACGTCTGTTTGTTGTGGTCGGGAATTGCTAATGATTTATTGTAGGAGTTTGACAGTAATTTAAACGAGCTTTATCTTTCAGGATATATTTTTTGACCTCATTATTTAAAGCAATTAAACATGCATATTTCAATTTTCATTCAGTCATATAGAGTGTAACACAATGAAACCTCATAGTCAGATATAAACCATCTCAACACTTTTAATATGAAAAATTTAGCCATAGTTGCCTTTTCAAACTTCACAAAAGCCTTGCATTCCTAGTTTTGTATTTTTTTCGTGTTTTGTCAATGGCATTTCACTCATTTTGGCCTTACGTGGGTGGGCCTGTTCATATTTACTGATAATGATTTCCGTCAACTTGTTATTTGGCAAAGCATTACGTACATTGCAGTTTTCAACTTGAACTTCCTTTTAAAAGCTGAGGTTAGAAGCAGTTGCAAGTTAGTTAGTGCGTCAGTTACAGCTTGAAAGTATATTTTAATCACATCGATTGTACATCATGTCCAAACGTTTGTACTCGGACATTGTAAAAATTGGTTATGAATCCACTTATTCCAGCGAAGATGAAAATGGATGTCGTGTACAGGTACCTAAATTTAATATAGGAGCACTGATATTTAGTAAGAAAATATATTAAAAGATTTTTATTTGTATTTTTTTATTTTATGTGACTTTGTAGAAGAAACCTTGCAAAAGCAATGTGTCAGACAAACAAAGTCCATGTATAATGCAAGATTTGAGCATTTCCAGCCAAAGCGATGTATGCTCAATGAGAGCATTTAATAGACTAATTCATTTACTTTTGAAAAAAATATTTCGAAATTTTATTAGGCTGAGTAATAAAAGGAATTAGTAATAATAACACATTATACTAGGACAGCAACAATGCTACCACCGATGAAGACAAAAGCAGCTAAAGTCAAGCAATCTTTCTTGCAGCCGTAGAAAAAGTCTTCGCTACCTTAAAAAGGTCCTTGAAGCGATTTCGTTTATTTTCATATAAACGTTACTTCTGTCATAATACTATACAATCTTCAAGGTGGTCTATTAGCCGGTTTAGTAACACTCGGGCAAGAACTTTCCCAGCTATTGATAGGAGTGAGATGCCACGATGATTATCACAGGACTGACGATTACCCTTCCTCTTGTATAGCTGAATAATCGAGGCATCTTTCAATTCCTGGGGGATGGATCCTTCAGCCCAGAAGGATTGGAAGAGGTCAGTGAGCTTCTGGATAAATGTGGGACCACCAACTTTATATATCTCGGATGGAATAGCATCTGCACCAGGGCTTTACCACTAGAGAGCTTGTTTATTGCCTCCTGACTTCTGATTCAACAGGTGGAACATCCATGGTCGTGTTGATGTTGACCTGGGGCAACCTGTCTATTGCCTCATCATTGATGGAAGAAGGACGGTTGAGGACAGCTTCAAAATGTTCAGCCCACCTATGCATGATCTTTTCCTTCTCGGTAATTAGTGAAGTCCCATCTGAGCTCAAGAGAGGGGAATTTCCTGACGATCGAGGTCCATATATGGTGTTGAGAGCTTCATAGAACCGCTTTGTATCATTTCTGTCGGCATAGGCTTGGATTTCATCAGCCTTGGCACTGAGCTAGGAATCTCTCATCACCCGCAGCTTACACTGAACTGTTCTCCGTGCACTGGCAAAGGCATTCTTGTAGACTGAAGTTGGATCATCTTGGTAAGCACGATGAAGTCTGTGCTTTTCATCAAGTAGGGCCTGAATCTCCTCATCATTCTCATCAAACCAATCATGCTGATGTCGGGAAGGGTAGCCCAACACTTGCACTGCAGTTGAGTGAACTGTGTCCCTAAAGGATTCCCAGTCTTCTTCGACGTTACCTCCAGGATTGAAGTTGGCAATTTGGGATTCTAGGTCTGTGGATAGAGCTGCATTTGTTTGATGGTTTTTCAGCTTGGCAACATTTATCCTCTTTTTGGTCATGCATCCCTGTGGACGTCTCTTTGGTTTGATGCGGATGTTCATTTTAGAGATGATGAGTCTGTGGTCGGTCCAGCACTCTGCACCACACATGGCCTTGGTAATTCTGACATCCTGCCTGTCCTTCTTCCTGACATTGATGTAGTCGATGAGATGCCAGTGTTTCGACCGGGGGTGCATCCATGATGTTTTGTTCCTGTTGGGCAGCCGGAATATTGTGTTGGTTATAAGGAGACCATACGATGAGCATACCTCCAGCAGGCGCAGGCCATTGCTGTTGCACTTGCCTACCCCACTCTTTCCAATGACTCCATCCCAGGAAGAATCACGGCCTACCCTTGCGTTAAAATCCCCAAGTAGGATCAGCTTATCAGTACTGCGCACGGATGAAAGCATAGTATTCAGATCTTCGTAGAATCTGCCTTTCACATCTTCAGGATTTGTCATTGTAGGTGCATAGGCACTGATGAGTGTGGCCCGTTTACCATCATGTAGATGAATCTGCATTGACATGAGACGATCGTTTTTACCTTTAGGGAGATTGGCAAGCTTTTGCACAAGATGGTTCCTGATGGCAAAATCTACCCCAGACTCCCGGCGCTCATCGGCAGAACGGCCACTCCAGAAGAAAGTGTAGCCACCTCCATATTCAGTCAGCTGCCTCTCATTAGCGAAACGAGTCTCACTCAGTGCTGCAATGTCGATGTTATATCTTGCAAGTTCTCTGGCAACTAAAGCAGTTCTCCTCTCTGGTCTGCCTGATGAAGGGTTGTCAAGTAATGTACGCACATTCCATGTGCCTAAGGTGATCGGTGTCACCTTAAATTTTTTCTTTCCTTTATTTCGACCGCTGGTGTGGGATTCTCGGCAAACGCGGCTTGCTGGCCAGGATGAAGGTTAAAGCAGGTTTTTTTAGGACACCTTTTCTAGTCCCTTCCTCATGTGAGGTGAGCAGTGCATCCCTAAAGAGGGTTGCTCAGACACCCAGGTAGACGCCGAGTTCACTGCTGCTTCAGTCAGTACGAAAGCGACCATTAGACCTGGTCCGCCTGTGTGCAGGTCTGCAACTACAGCTCCCAGTGTATCCACACCTGCAGCTACCAGAGTCACAGAATGGTTATCGTAAGGGCCGTGGAACTGTTGATATGATTTTCGCAGCACGAAAACTCCAGGAAAAGTGTCAAGAGCAGAACCAAGATCTGTACACAACCTTTGTTGATTTGACAAAAGCTTTTGACACAGTCTCCCGTCAGGGCCTGTGGAGAATTATGTCCAGGTTTGGCTGTCCAGAGAAATTCATCTTGATGGTATGTCAATTTCACGATGTTGGCCAGAGTACTAGCTGATGGCGAATACTCCGAACCCTTCCCAGTCACAAATGGTTTCAAACAGGGCTGCGTACTGGCTCCAACATTGTTCAGCATGGTTTTCATTGCCATGCTAACTGATGCTCATTACGATGGTGTAGATGGTATCAGCATCAAATATAGAATGGATGGGAGCGTATTCAACCTACGTAGACTGCAAGCTATCACCAAGGTTAAGGAGACCATCATTCGTGACTTCCTGTTTGCTGATGACTGCGCCCTCAACGCGTCTTCAGAATCGGAGTTGCAGATCAGCATGAATAAGTTTTCCGCAGCCTGTGACAACTTTGGTCTAACCATCAGTACCAAGAAGACAGAGGTCATGCATCAGCCTTCTCCTCGTACACACTACACTGAGCCTACCATACTGGTGAATGGACAGCGTCTGCAGACAGTTGACAAATTCACATATTTAGGGAGCACTCTTTCCAGAGCTGTGACTATTGATGCAGAGGTGAACAACCGGATCGCCAAAGCCAGCTCCGCATTTGGCAAGTTGCGCACAAACGCTTGGGAGCGTAGAGGGATCACCACTGCAACGAAACTGAAGGTCTACTCTGCCATAGTATTACCAACTCTCCCTTTTGCATGTGAATCCTGGACTGTTTACCAGAGGCATGCGAGACAGCTGAATCACTTCCACACAACCTGTCTCCGTCGGATATTGAGAATCAAGTGGCAAGACAAGGTGCCATACACAGATGTCCTTTCTCGATCCAACCAGCCATCCATCTACACCTTGCTGATGAGAGCACAGATCCGATGGGCAGGCCAAATTGCTCGCATGCCAGATGAGCGGATACCTAAGCAACTGCTTTATGGTGAGCTCTCCAACGGCAAAAGATCAGTCGGAGGCCAGAAGAAGCGGTTCAAGGACACATTAAAGACCTCACTGAAGTCCTTTAACATCAACACCGCAACATGGGACAAACTTGCAGGGAACCGATCAACCTGGCGCGATCTCATCTTCAAGGGCTGTCAAGCATCAGAAGAAAGGCGGACTGTGGAAGCCAAACAGAAACGTGAGCTGCGGAAATCAAGAGCAGCCAGTGCTTCAACATCAAATGCATCTCTGGTTTGCCCTTCGTGTTCAAGAACATTCTTTGCCAAGATTGGGCTCATTAGCCACCTCAGAACTCACCGTACCCAACAATCTGTTGTATAGCATATAACAACTGTTATATAGCATATAAAGTCAAATAGACGCATATTGACTATTTAACATGTCATTATAGTGTATGTCATCAACATTTCAATCTTGGGATGAAGAAGAATACTGTGCTGGGGCTCCTGTTCTTCCACATCGTTCTGGTGCATTTATGTCAATTGATTCTGAGGTACTTCAGAATTCTGGGTTTCACAAACCTGTTCTGAAATTTCAGTTTTCTGTATATTTTGTGACATATTTATAGACTAAAATGAAATATAAAGAATTAGCTGAAAGGAATCATCCAAAGGAACAAATTGTGATTTCGAGTGATGATAGTGACCACAATCTCTTTCAAGTGGATCAAAATGTGAAAGATCATTGTCTAAGCTTCTCCGACTGCTATCTAATTTTCAATTTTTTTTCAATATCTTTTGGTTTTTAATACAGACTTCGGTTAACATGAGCCGAATACAAGAACACATTGACAAACGGCGGACTTGAAAATGACGAAAGCATGTTTTTCAAATATGGTAGTTTGAGTATTTTTTGAGTGCAGACGACGTGTTTCCATGTTTGCTGTAGCTATATGCCATTTGTTCGACAACTTTTGATGAATATTAGCCAAACGCATTTAAAAAGCCTTTATAATTTCCGTATAAGTTAGAGTCAAATTTAAAATTCTGTTTCACTGTATTCTTTTAGTCACAGCAATAGAAATATCGTCGCTAGGTTAGTTTTCCGTTAATATTTCTAAGGAGCTATATACAAGTTCTTTGTTTATTTGCTTGAATCTTTTTTTTGCAATGCGGGAGAAACTATAACGCTGATGATTCATCTATAAAAAGAAGGATTGACTCATGTTTTGCAATATAACTACCGTTCGTATCAAAGGATGCAAGTAATTATTTCTAGCACATAGAATTACCTCAGTGAATTAAAGTTAAAACGAATTGTGTTAAAGAAATGTGAACCAGCAGAGAAGTGAGACTCTAACAAATATTCTTATCTTATCTTTAAAAATGAAATTACCTGTAGGACATTCTTTGCATAAGTGCATGCAAAGCTTTTACGTACTTATGGTTTCAGTTAATATATATTTTCTTTATCGTGTGATTTCAGTAATATAAGATTGTTTTCTTAAAATTGGAAAAACAAAATTTATAAACTACGTACATGGTACAGTTTGACAAGACAAATTGTCCTTTCCTGACCCATGATCGTCAGTGGCGTAGCTAGGAAAAATAGTCACTCCCCAATCCTTCTCGCGCCGGAGGACCTAGGGGTCCGGGGCATGCTCCCCCGGAAAATTTTGAAATCCAGAGCCTTGGAAACAGCATTTCCTGCGATTTCGAGGGCGAATTATTTGTTGTAAAATAATTTATAAAAACTCATTTTTGTTAGCTGCATTCTTAATGTGGCAATCGTTGAAACTGCAACTAGTTAAAAAGGTACTAAAGATGGCTCAGAGAAACGTTACGCAGGAGACAATTGTCCCCTAAAACATAATTTACTCATCACTGCCCCTGCATAAACAGAAGAAATTTGTATTAGCACAAAAATAATATAGTATACGACACTTCTAAAGTGCATAGAGAGATTTTTCTTAGCATTCTACTTGTTAGTTTAAACTTGTTTAGATTGGGGCAAGTAGACAGGGATGGCTTTATTCTTTAAAGTTATGCTTAATTTTCTCAATGAAGTACCATGTATTATACGAACAAATATCAAAACACATACTATACTCATCATTTATAAAGAAAGGCCAGCCTCCTGGGTTTTCTACAAATTTTCAACCACCTCGTTATGCAACACCTCTGATTCCTCTTTCTTTTCAATGATATCTTTGTGAATAGATATTCTACACAAAGAGCTAAGCCGACCTTGACCCATTCTATTTCTTAAATAGCTTTTTACCCTTTTAAGCAAGAAAACGACCTCTCTACTGAAGCACTTGCCACTGCCAACACACCATTCAATTTTAACAAATTTACCACTTGACCTAAACTCGACTGGAGATTAAATTTGAAGATGTATTTAAGAACCTCATTACTGCACTCTTTGTGAAAGTCCTTGTCGTTGTAAATGAAGGAAAGTTGACTCTCCAAAGTTTGGATGTCAAAAGAGGACTATACTTATCTTTGAGAAGATTGATCTTCTCCTGTGGAACTATGCCCTTCCATGTAGTAAATAGTTTAGGATTTACAAGGTCTAAAAACTCGAACTGATTAATATCTTGAAATCGTTCACTTAACATGCCTTTAATGGAATCAATAATCTCAAAATAAAGCTGTTTGTAATTGTATCTACTATCTACTCTGGTTGCTGGTGGGCCTACTTTTTCTTGTGCAGTTTGGTAAAACTCGGTGAAAGCTTGATCTGTGCGAAGTAACACAATAAACTGCTTGAAATTGTCAATCTTGCTTATGCCATAGTTAAAATGGGTTTCCCTGTTTTGAAGAATGGAATACAAAATTGTGGACTGTTCTAAAATCCTGTAAAAAACACACACTAGAAAACAAAGAAAGCTATCAAGATAATGCAGTAAGCCACTTATTTTACTTAATGACTCATCATCCCACCCAGCTGGTTGTTCAAGTACCCCTCAAAAATATCTAAAAGTTTTTCATAGTTTTTGTGCAATACATTGATTAATCTAGAGCGATAATACCATCTTGTTTCACCAGGGCAGGAAACTCAAGGTTGTTAGATGTGAGAAAAGCTTTTCTTTTGGGGCATTGCTTGTAAATGTGCTGAATGTAGCTATATTAATAAAAAGATTTTAACAGGAGAAATTGATGAGGCTGACTGACATAGGACCAGGTTCAATCTATGAGCTGCACAATGAACAAAATGAGCAAAAGGATACTCTTGTCGAACCAATGCTTGAACACCATTGATATGGCCCGACATGACGGAAGCACCATCATATGTTTGTAAAACCAGTTTTTCTTTTATATTAGAATACTCACCAAGTTTATCTTTGACAACTTGTGATATTGCTGTGGCATTTCTGTTCATACTTACATCCACAAATCCTAATTGCCTCTCCATAATTTCACTTGCTTTGTCAAACCGAGCAATAACACTTAGCTGCTCTTTGGTGGAGACATCAGATGCTTCATCAACCTGAATACTCATAAATGTGCAATCATTTATTTCCTTTCTGATTTCATCTTCAATAATTGAATCAAGACAGCTGATAAGACCATTTTGAATTTCTGGGAGACTCCAGTAAATCTTCTGTCACCAACTATATCAGATTCTGCTAGTCTACTGTGCAGTCGACGCTCAAATACAGAATCAAACTTAGCAAAACATTCGAGCAACTCTTTATAATTACCTTTGTTCAAGCTACCTTCGGACTCATTGTGACCTCTAAATGGCAACTCTTGCTTTGACAAATACAGCACGGCCTCAGTAACAGTTTTAAAATTTCTCGATTTTGTCTTACCTCCTCATTGTGACGCTGAATCTCATTTCTTCTAGCGAGGGACATAAGACAATCAATTCGTTCACTAGCTCCATACGTTTTCCATGTCTTAAATGCAGTCAAATGCGATTTAGATTTTCATGCTTCTTAGCATCAGACATAATACTCCACATATCGTTGTAGCCATTCTTAGTCCACGATGGCGATGTTTTGGGGAAAACATTAGACATGGCCAACAAAACACTTTCTGCAAGGTTGTACTGCCACACAGCCAGTCCTTCGCCTCATACCAATCTCTCTGAAATGCTCTTCCCTTATTTTGGATAGTTAAATCAGGAGTAGGCCGTTCATGAACGATAACATTCTGTTCGACCGACGATCGAGCAGAGAACGGTTTAGCTAATAAGGTATTTACTAAATCAACATCAGTTGAGCAAATCGCAGTCGCACTTGAAGCCATTGTGTCATACACAAATACAAAATAGCAATTTGAGAGTAAACACAATGGAAAATTAATACCGACAATGACACGTAATTTGATAATCACTAATCGCTGTACTCGAACATAATGAATAATGTATATCAACATTTGTAATTTTTTACATTTTAAACAACACATTTCCGAAGAGGCTGTCGTTTATGTCCATGACAAATATTTCAGTGAAAGAAGTTCAATGAGCGAAAGTGATGAAGGGTATGAATGAATCTGCTTGAATACCTACGTTTCTCAATGCTCTTACGCTTTTTTCCCTGCTATTTGTATAGAGTTTTCGATGGATACTACAAGGAAAATCTATCACTTCTGTAATTTAAGAGTGGAAAAGAAGTCCTCTCGCCAGAAGAGTCAACACCCACCAATATATCAAATAACGTTACATTCTTGATTGACGCCTCTGAATTTAAACAATGGGATGATTGGAAATGTGACGATATGGGACCTTGGAAAAACAATGGGGTGAAAAAGACTCGATTTTGTATTTCTGAGGGAAGGATAAGTGAAGTAGGTCAATGTAAAACCAAGAAAAATGAAGGTTTCTATACATCGGTGAGAATGTATTACAAAAGCAAGACATCTCCTGACATCAAGAAGTACGTGGCATGTCTAGAAGGTACAGGAATTTTTAAACGTTTTGGACACAATCATTTTACTGGCATTGATTTTTAACTATGACCAATTTCTCCTTTTCATTGAGGATAAAATTTGTAATTTTTTATTTATGTTACTTATAAATGCTCACTTCCTTTGTTGCAACCCACATGTGGAAAATAAAGCATTATTAATGGTTCAGTATATCTTCGATGGAGAAATACACGAAATTACGCCCAGTCCTCATGGGAACTCGCGGCAGAAACAAGCGGGTGGATATATTTGCACAAAACCAAGCATATTAAAAAGAGTAAAAGAAGTTGCTGAAACATCTGGACCTAGAGGAACCTTTCATCGTGTGAGCAAAGAAAGGTGGTTACTTAGGTGCCAGTGCAGCAAGTGACCTTCCCCGAAACAGAACGCAAGCCAAAAATTGCCGAGCCAAAACAAAGCAAATCATGAGTTTTAAAAAGTTGACTCTCTTGCTGTTCTTCTCCAGGAGTGCAAGAGGAAGCAATTAAGCCAAGGAAAAGATCCCTTTATTTGTGACGTATCAGCTGCTCCTGAACTCAGATGTCTTCTGTGTTACGATTGGCAGCTTAATGAGATCGAGCAATTCTGCACTGATCCTCAAAACTTTGTAATATTTTTTGCAGATCCCACATTCAATCTAGGAAACTTCATTTTAACCGTTACGACGTATCGCAATTTGAAAGTTGTAACAAGAAGAGAAGGTCATCATCCTTTAATAATAGGACCTCTTCTAATTAGCCAAACCAAAACAACAGAAGTGTATGATTACTTCTTTGGGAAATTGACTTCCCTTAATAGAAACATAAAAAACGTTCTTGCCATAGGGACAGATGGGGAAGAGGCTTTGATCAGCGCCATGAAGAACAGTATGTGCTATGCAATTCATTTACGATGCTTTGGGCATTTCCGCAAAAACTGTATATTACAACTGAGAAAATCAAATGTGTCGGACACAGCACAAAATACTTTTCTTGATGACGTATTTGGAAAAGATCAGGGGATTTTATGAGAAGGATATGCTTGCAAAAACGTATTAGTAAACTTCCACTTGTTATAACATTGCACATTTTGCGTTATTCGTGTAATAAAAATCAATGCCCAACATAAAGTTTTAATTAGAGCCATAGAAAAGACCAAAAATTGTAAAATTGAATTTATTGTGACGTTTGGTTTTACTCAAGACATCTTCAGACAATTAATAAATACGATGTTAAGACAAGATATTATATTTACAAAAGGTGTTAAATTACTGCTAAAAGAGGCGGTGTCAAATGGATTATATGATAAAGAAGTTAGGAAGTAAAATAAAGTGAAATTAAAAGAGCTTAAGTGTAATGGAGCCTCCTTACATGTTAAGTGAAGGCTTGTATTTATTGATTAGAAGGCTCTCGTGAATGGAGAGTTCATAGGAATCGTTAAATATGGAGATTATTTTAAAGTCATCTAAGTTGGGGTGTGTCCAGTTGCGTTAATGTGAGCAAAATACTCGATAACGCAGGGTGAGAAACTTGGTTGCCTGTCAGGGGGGGGATATTCCCAAGTGCTCCGAAAATCTGGTGTGTAGATGACGTGTGGTTTGGCCCACATACGAGGCGTTGCAGCTTCGAAACTTGAATGAATAAACTACAACAGATCTCAGAGGCTTGGGAATTTTGTTCTTAAAGGAGAAGAAAGAAGAGATACGTTTATAAGGGCGGAAAACAAATTGCCATTGACTTGTGTGCGAATTTGAAGGGAGTGCATGCCAGTGAAAGGAAGACAAAAATATATGAGCATTTTGTGAGCAGTCAAGACAGGTGGTTTGGCGGCAAAGGTGTTGTCAAGGAAGTGACGTGTGATTTGGTCAATTATACGTAAAGGAAAACCGTTTTTATGAGTGACTTTCTGGTAAATTCGGATTTCTTCAACAAAGAAGAAAGAGTCTTTGATGATGAGATTGCTTATCGTAATGGGTTTTAGGAGTGGGATGAAAAAATTTGATAGTTTAAACGAACAGTGATAAATGGAAAAAACAAATAGCCTAAAAGAGTATGTTGCATGGCTAGAACGTAAAAAATAATCGCACTAACCTTACAACTCTTGTCACCTTCGACTCCAGTAAAGGTGTTGGAAAAAGAGAAATAAGCCAGCAACCAAGCAAAGTAATGGAGGTAGAAAAAAAGACAATGATTCGATAATGATTGTGTATCGAATAAATCAGAGTAATTTGCAATCACAGCAACATCAGGTTCTTCTTCATAAGTCACAACCTATAGGGCAATATTATTTTCAATAGCAGCAAACACGACTCTTTGCTGTCAACCATAGATATATAGACAAAGATTGCTGACGCATACATATTAGGTGGGGGCCTCATGAGTAATCCAATTTGGCGGCTCAACAAGGCAAAAGATATATAGATTTTATTATGAAAATTATTTTTTGTAGTTTTGCCAATGTACTGTTTAAAGTTCATTCAATCAAGTTTTATAAAAAAAAGAAAGAAACTGCAATCATTTTCAGCATATATTTCAGTGAATTCGATAAAAAGTCGCGAAATTATCCACCGATAAGACATATGTACAGTTTCTGTAAAATGGTCAATTCATGCATTATATTGCCAGAAATGTAATGCTATGTTAGCATATCGCCTCTCGATCATGTATTGAAGCATACATTCTGAGAGCGACCGAGGCTCAGTATTTTAATGAATTGTAGAAATTGCACTCCATAGCTACTTGAGGAATCATCCATCACGGAGTTAATACTAATACGACTGATAAACAGATCACCTTTGACTGAAAACCGTAGTGAAGTAAAACAACACAAGCTAGGTGGCTAAAAAAAGAGGATGGGAAATAATTTACAATGTTGAAGGTAGTGCCTTGAGTATCCATAAGTTAAGTTTTAAGCAAAGCTTAAAATTTTAAACCGTCAATGCGTTGTCCATTGTTCAAACAAAATTAAGCACCCAAAATGATTCTTCAATACATGACAATGATGACATTCATACAAATCACCACCCGGAATATGTTTTCTGAGAAAAGATGTATGTCACTGGAGGCCCGGATGCCTTTTGTTAATTTCCAGACAGCGACCAAGAAAGTAATCTTGCAATAACTTACAGACTATTTGATGATGAGTTTGATATAAACTTAAAAATTTGATCCCATACCCACTTAGCTCTGTGGCACTCAATGTATAATTGGATGTTATCTTTTAAAAGAGTACAAGACGTTGTACTTGTTGGAACTTGGATTCATTTGCTGTTTCTTTGTATTATATATGTTATGTGGCCTACCAGAAAGTTATAATTATTCCTTCAAAGTTCTGTGTAGGTGATACAACGTATGTTTACAACAAAAGGTCAAATTTCAATTGAGATACTTTTTGACGGGGTGTAGGAAGGAGGGAAAGGATAGTACCGTATACATCTTTGATTTCTTAAATAGTAGACTTATTAACATGCAAAAGCTATGATTTCAATAATAGTTACTCCAAGAATAATTTTAAAGGTAAAAAAAGCAATGGTGCCGGCAAGGGGGGAAAACTGCCCCAGCCCAAATATTTCTCACGCCATAAGATCTTTATATATGACGCTTGAAAATGTCAGTGACATCAAACAATTCGTGATATATGTAAGTGACATTTCGAGGGGGTTTCTGAAAATTGGAGAACCTAAGTACGTTAAGTCAACTATTTAAAAAAAGTGATTGGAGCAATACAACTTTTTGGTGAACTACATGGTTACAACGTAAGTTAATTCGAAAACTATTCTCATACCTTAGGCATGCTATTTTATTTAACATGAATGTATAAGCACAACCCTGTTATAACCATGCACTTGCAAGTCACACAAAACTGAACAAGTTCTAGAACAATATTTAGTCTTACAAATTAATCAACTACTAAACCACGAGGCAAAAGAAGTCATCGCTTAATACAACAGCAGAAATAGACCTTAGTCTCGATTGTTGATCCACATTCCGGAAAATGTGTAGCTCTCAAGAAAATAAAATAAAAAAAAGTGCGAAGATCATATTTTGATTTAATTTCAAACACCGCACTGCATATAACATTCTATCTCAAGAAGCTGTTATAAACTTGGGCTTTATAGCTTCCGGCTTTTCAAATTTCACATTTCGAGAGTTTATACAGAGGCAGACTTTCTCATTTTGGCTTTACCAATCCTGCTCTAAATTCCTGAACCCAATGCTGACAGGCATAAAATCTTTTTCGATTCTATTTCCACAGAAACGCAACCAAAAGAGCTTTCACTTTTGAGTGCAAAAAAGTCACGTGTGTGGTGGTCATTGTTTTAGTAACCAGATTCCTTGAAAACTTGAGCAAAATATAATCACTGTAAAACTAATTGGTTAAAATAACCATAAAAATTGGTTACTCAGATGCATTTAACCACTTTAACCAATCATATGGTTATGTTAGCCAATCATTTTTTACAGTGATAACATGGTACTCGTATTCGGTATTATATGGACGCATTTACACCGTTTCAATCCAAGAGTTTCTGGTAATAGTAAGTATTTCGTCTTTAGTATTATCTCCGAGTATATATACTATAGCCAATATATTGCCTAGAAATATGGATTATATATGTAACTGCGTGAAAGCATTATTGATAAAGCGCATTTTGTCGTATTTATTAGATTATGTATGTATAAGGACATTTGTCAGATGTGACTGTTTGTAGTAAAATGAGTGCCGATAGAATAAAGATCTTTCATTTATTACTGTTGTGTATAGCACACAATCAATATTGCTTTTAGACCTCTCCGGATGTATAGACATCTATAGACATGGTTTTCATTTTTCAAGTGGAAGCTTTGAGTGGAAGTTTTTAAGCATGGCTATCATTTTGTTAACAAAACATATTCCGAGAAGGGTAACTTTCTTTACGACACTGCAATTCAATGAAAAGGAACTTACAAGTCCAAAACGAGCTTTTCAATGCATCCAAAGACCAAACTCTTTTCCTTGACACTAGTTGACTTTTTAAATAAAACACCTAAAATGTAACAATAGAAAACCAAAATGTCGAAACGCGCTTATTTGAATCATACCCTATTGGCAAAAATCAGCAAAAAATGGCAAATAATAAGTCTTTATATATATATTTAATGAGTTAATTGTTCCTTTTTTTTTCTAGTAAACGTAGTCTAAGTGAACCTTATATGAATATAACATATATAGTTTTAAGTGCATATTAACATTATTTAAAATACTGCATTCACTGGGAATATTTACTTCTGAGAAATAAGCTGTGACAAATGGAATGCGGGAATGATCAATCAGTTCTACGGCTTTGCTTGAATTTATTTTGGCATTTAGCAAGCTTTATCATAACAATAAAGATAAAACTAACAATTAATAACATCGATTTGAACTGATTGTGGTTACGAAGTTTATTGGTTCCCACGGAGAAATCTTTTAACTATCTATGAAAGAACTATATGGTTGCCATTTATGAATGCTGAGGTGGAACGTTTCATTCATAGCTCAATCAAATAAATATTCATGTTCGATTGAACTTCATACCAATCAAAAGTATTTCATAGTTCGTTTGTACGTTCATTACAGATAGGTCTGAAACTTGAGAATAATCTTTGCGGGGTGACAGACTATTTTGCCCGACATAAAGGGCGTAGCCATAGACTTACAAAATGAATAAGATAATTTATTGGACAGATATAGACATAGATAAAGCTCAAATTAGACAATTCATTTTTTCCCAAGACTTGACGATTCATTTTGTAAACATCGATAAAATTTCGGTCTCAAGCGTTGACTAAACATATGAATAGAAAACTACGTGGAATTTTATTAAAAGCAGAAAACATCAATAGCTACATGTATGCAATTCAAATCTATTTTTAAACGAGCAATAAAACATTAAAATTTAAAAATAAAATTTTGGAATTTTAAAAGAAAATTTGAAGTTCCAGTTTTGTTTTTAAAAAATTTCCATACAATATAACTGTATGTAGTAGGGTACTTTATTCTGCTAAGCAGTCATTTCAACAAAACAGGTCGTTTGGCGTCTCCTTTTGGCGTCATTGCCACTGTTTACCATTATCTTTAAAGCCAACACTGATGCTTTTGTCAGAGATCTGTTGGTATGATCATCGCCTTTACCATTGAATTCTATTATTGGGGATGATTTACCTAGCTCATTCAACCACACGCAAAGTTGTTGCGATTAATTTGTTGTGAATAATAGACTATTGTTAGGGCCGTAATCAGAACCGGGATGGTGTTAATTCATATATTCATTTTTCCCTAACAACTTCTTTTAAAAGAAATTTGATTTCAAAAAATCAATGCAGGGATATATTGGCTATAACAAATCTCTACAGGAAGTCAAAACAAGAACTCTAAATTTTCTGGTACCAATCGGTAGTAATAATAATCATCCCCGATTTTACGTCAAAGCTTCTCAATCTTTCATGCTCATTGATGATATAAAACTCAAACAGTTTGTACTATAGCGCTTTCTTAAATAATAAAATGGAGACTTTGGCGTGGTGACAAATCTGAAAATCAGGTTCGTGACCTGAATAAATTGGTGAAGCTTGGGGAAACATTCGCTCCGTGGAAAGCGGACGTTGATAACACCTTTTTCTTATTTCGCAACGACTTTTGCCATTCAACTTGGTATTTGCAATCTTTAAAACTATTTTTAGATTTGTCACCACGACAAAATCTCTATTTTATTATTTAAGATCAAGCTCGTCACAGATCGCTACCCAAAATTGAGTATCGAAAACGCTCAAAGAAAGAGAAGGAGTGGACCGAGAAAGGAGTTCAACGAGTTCGAATTTTTAGTAAAGATGAGCCCGTTCCAAAGTAGTGAAAAAAGTTGTGGAGAACACAAGGAGTCGCTTATGATTTCTTTGTGCGAACATTGGAAAGAGTATAAATAGTTTCAACTGACGCAAGTTGAAAATTCATATGTTACTACAAAAGAAAATGCTATGTACTTTCCTGTGGGGCTTTTGGTAAAGACCCTGTTTTATGCTGTGAATGCAGTGCGCTAGAAAGCAATCATGAAGAAGCCGACACCCGTATGCTTTTACACGCCAAGCATGCAATGACCACTAACGTTGCTGTTATTATTAGGAGTCCAGATACAGATGTCTTCATGCTTTGTGTGGCAATGCAAAAAAAAACCTGGGTTCAAAGGACTTATTTTTTATTAATTCGCACAGTACATATTAATTCAGTTACTGTCGCCACGAACGAAGAATTTTGTCGCTGCTTGCCAGGCTTTCACGCGTTTTCAGGTTAGCATTCCAATGTGAGTATTTTGATGGGAGTAGTTAGAGAAATGGCTCATTCTAATCATTGCGTATTTTTCTACTAAGTTTTAAAATATCAGAGTACCTAATACTAAAGCATTGACGTTTGCTTTGCATTTAAGAAGTGACTGTACGAGCTCTTTTTAAGGTCAAAGGGAAGGTCAAAGCACGGAAAACGCCAACTGCTCAACCTGCTCATCCTCGCTCCAGACTCCCGTCTTGATTGCGTAGACTGTCATCGTAAGACGGGTGTTCAAGCGTTTAAGCATGCGATGTTCATGTGGAAAAGCTGACCTACTCCGCACGGATTTATGTTCTTGTGTGAACAGCGAAAACACATTTGCGAAGGCAACGAACAGAGGTCCAAACTAGAAGATTCATACCGCAAAAGTACTGATGGGGATTTAATTAGACGACATTCACGAATGTTAAATCAAAAATATAACACTAATAAATAATTTTTTGTGAGATGTGTGACATTCAATAGTTTCTACTGTAATTTTTCATATTTCCCACAACAAACATTGAATAAAAGTTACCAACTATGCATCCTGCACTTGTATTTATGTAGAATATTGTGGATGCTTGTATTGCCTTTAATGTGCGGAACATTGAATCTGTATTGCGTTTTTTTGACCAAGTTGATTTATGTTTTTGTCGAATACGATAGAGGCAAAATTTAAACCTAACCCACCATGTATTTAGCACGCAAGGCTTTTCAATTAGAAAGGAAATAATGATATTATTATGTTAGAATTTTCGATTATATCATCAAAATGTAAAAAGTGTACAACACGAAGTATTCCCAGGCGGTCACCCATCCAAGTACTAACTTCGCCCGACAAGGCTTAACTTCGGTGACCAGGCGAGAACCGGTGATTTCCTTGTGGTATGGTCGTAGACATTAACACGTATTATTTTACTAAATTTTATCTTTATTGTTTTGTACATTTTATTTTATACCAGTTCAGTTTGATTATTTTTTGATGACCATAAATGACTTTTTAAATTGGTCGAAGAAATATGGGCCATCCAACCAGGGGCGGATTGAAACTACGTCACATTCAGCACGCGACGTAGTTCAATTCTTCACAGCAGCGGAAAAAATTAATCAAATTTTAAATGCCCCTAGTTCAAAATAAAAACAATTTGCCGCGTGTTGAACAAAGTCCGTTTTGTCGAAAGGACGAAGAGCATTTTTCTATTCGTCTTTTGCAGGTTCGAGTCTCGTCTCGGTATGGTGTAGTTTGTTTCGTTGTATGAATAATGATCATGAATTCTTTATCCGAAAATTAATTAAATTTTTTCTGTCCTCACAACGAAAGCATTAGAAAAATAAACATATTGTCAGGGTTAGGGGTAGTATTATGAGAAAATTGTGCAACAACGTGAATTCACTGAGCAATGTTATTGTTTCCAAGACATGGATTAAGATTGGGATTAAGGGATCAAGTGGCTAAAATAAATTATATTTCACTTGCGGGAGAAATACCCATAGCTAACCCGCACAGAGTCAGCACGCCTTAAATTGTGCTGAATTTGGAGACTAAAATCTGTCTCTTGATTGGTTTATTGCCGTTGTGCTGACTAACGAGCCGCCGTTTTTGCTGAAATGTTCTAGCGGTGTTGTGCGAAATTCAGCACAGATTGAGATTGTTGATAACTGAGGTTTTATCTTTGAGCTTCAAAAGCAACGATTTTAATGAGAAGCATGGCATCTTTCACAGATCGAGTCGAAGATGCTTTTACGAGGAAAGATGGGACTTTTATGGCTCAACTCTACGGAGAGATGTTGGATTGCCTGAAAGTCAACAGCATTGTTACCAACGATCATTTGTTGGATCGTCTCGGTGTTGATATTTTCCGAAATATCAATGCCGAATTTTACATACCACAGAGTGCCAAGACAAAGAACACAAATTTGGTTGCCTTAAGGTTAGAAAACTTATGACATGTTATGCATGCATGCTTACACAAGAATATATAAGCAAATATAAATTGACTTGATGTAATGCCCGATGGATTTGTCATTTGTGGTTTATTTATGTGATTCAAAACAAAACAAATTTTCGAATTTCGATCATATTTAAAACGTTTCTATTGATTTATTTCTTGATGTGTTTAATAGTATACTTAAGATAAGATATACAAAAATGAACTGAAGCATAATATTTGAAATTTACATAACATTATTTCAGATCTGCTACAAATGGCAACTGCCTCTATAGTTCATTGTCAATTCTGCTTGTTGGTGACAACTCTGTGGTGACTATTTTGAGGCTCATGACCTCTATAGAATTATTTTTATATGCTGATTATTATGCGAAACATCCATGTTTTTCAAATCTTTTTGAAACTCAGCATAACAAACACTTTGATTCCATCTCAAGCATGGTGGCCATGTCAGTCTCTTTTGAAGCTATTGATAGTGCTGGAAGTGGTTGTTCTGTTGCTGAACTGGTCAGGGCAGAAGCTGTGTTAAATGCAAAAGATATGGCATGGACTGGGTTTGTTTGTTTGTTGGCACTCTCTTCAGTTACATCCTGTAGCATTTTTTCTTATTATCCTGACATATACTCTAGTGCTTATAGGTGGAATTTATTATTTAACCAAAGAATTGAACCTCGAATTCGATCTAGAGCTTGTGCTTCCACTAGTAATTATTTGCAAGTTTTGTTTTGCTTTGAAGGTTCAGCTCCTCAAGCAACTGCATTCAAACACAATCACTATGTGCCTTTGATACTTGGTGGGAAGGGAACTAAAAGAAAGGGAAGTAGTCACTTGTCACAAGCTAAAAAGCCCAGTATACAAACAAAGTTGAGGTTTACACCTTCTGGTCCTACTGAGACAACCATGACAACTAAGGCTCATCCATATGGTATATCTCACAGTAGCGCTTTGGGTTCTTGTGATGCTTCTTTTATTTCATCTTCTACCTTGCAATTACCAGATAATAAAACTGCAAATGCTGATTTGCCTAGAAATCCATATGATGTTGGTTTCTATAGAGAAAAGGTGAGAGGTATGGAAATTCATGAAATTGAAAAACTTGTGAAGAATGTATTCATACCTGATGAATGCTATGAATTTCCTAAAACTATTGATGCAAATGGTCGCAGTAGGTCCTTTCGACATGATTGGCTGAAGCATTATCTTTGGCTTTTTCATTCTCCAAGTCTTAATGGTGGTTTTTGCTTACCATATGTTTTGTTTGGTGATAGGTTTCCCCTCCAAAAACAGGCGAATCAAAACATTTTTTTTTAGAGCCATTAACACATTGGCCTGATGCTAAAAGTGCAATAAAAAGGCTTATAAGTACATCATCAGGTCTTCATGATCACACTTCGGCTCTTCTTAAGGAAATCTTGGATCAGAGTTCCGGTAAAAGCCAGCTAATAAACGTCATGATTGACAGTAACTTAAAGAAAAAGATTTCAGAGAATAGGAAAAATTAGTTCCAGTAGTTGATACCATCATTCTTGCAGGTCGCCTTCAATTACCACTTAGAGGTCATCGGGATGATTCTCAGTATCATCCTGAAGTTGGTGAATATTCTGAAAAGCATGTTGGTAATTTTATTGAATTATTAAACTTCCGTGTTCGTGCAGGGGACACCATTTTGGAATCCCATCTTAAGCATCATGATAAAAATGCCTCCTACATCTCTAAAACTACTCAGAATGAGTTAATTAGGTGTTGTGGTCAATTCATCACTGAACAGCTTCTAGTTGAAGTAAAGAAGAGCAAGTTTTATGCATTGATTGCAGACGAAACATGTGATATTTCTAATAAAGAACAGATGTCTTTGGTTTTGCGTTTTGTTGACGAGGAGTTCAACATAAGAGAAGAATTTTTTCGTTTCATTCATTGTAGTGAGGGTATGTCTGGGAAGGACCTTGCATCTGTGATTTTGAAATGTTTAAACGAAGAGTTGAATTTGAACATTCAGGACTGTCGTGGGCAGGGGTATGATGGCGCAGGTGCTGTTGCTGGATGCATTAATGGTCTTGCTGCAAGGATTAAGAATTTGAATGAGAAAGCCATTTACACACATTGTTTCAGTCACAGATTAAATCTTAGTATTTGTGGGACTTGTGCTGTTCAGTATGTAAGAAATGTTTTGGAACATGTGAAGGAAGTTGCTAACTTTTTCAACTCTTCCCAATGCAGACAACTAATTTTGGAGAAATGCATTGGAGAACGCTGTCCAGATTCTGCAAAAAAGAGATTGAAAAGTGCTTGTAAGACAAGATGGGTCGAGCGTATTACTAGCTTAGATACTTTTGAAGAACTGTATGTTGCTATTGTTTTTTCCTTGGAAGAAATGAGTTTTAACGTCGAAGGCAAGTGTAATCGTGAGACCTCTAGTAAAGCTTCCCCTCTGTTACATCTTTTGACATCTTTTGATTTTATTGCAGCACTCGTAATAACTAGATGTATTTTTGATCTTACTCTTCCAGTTACTCAGTTACTTCAGTCTTCTAGTAATGATATTGCTGACGGTTTGAACTTGATTGAGGCATTAAAAATAATGTCGAGAACTGTAAGAAATGAAGTCGATGTTTATCATGCTAACTGGTACAGTATTGCATTGACGATGGCAGAAAAGGTGGGTGTTGAAGAGAAAAAACCTAGAACTTGTGGTCGTCAGGCAATTAGAAGTAATGTTCCGTCTGAATCTGTATCTGATTACTTTAAGAAAACAATAACCATTCCTTTAGCTGATCACTTGTGTTCTGAGTTAGAAAAACGGTTTGATTCATCAGCAACTAGCATATATTATGGCTTGTTTTAATTCCATCCAAGTTACTTTTGTGTCTTTCTTGTGGCGTTTCTTGGAAGGAAAAATTTTATTCATTTTCTTCTTTGTTCTTGGATGATCTTCCAAATCCAAAGGCTTTAGATGGTGAACTTGATCTCTGGCAGAAATACTGGGAATCGTCTTCTAGAACTTGTCTTCCTGAAAATGTCTCTTCTACTTTAAAGTCGGTAAATTTTCCAGGTTTTGAGAACATAAAAGTATTGTTAAAGATCTTAGGTACTATTCCAGTCACTTCTTGTGAGTGTGAGAGGTCGTTCTCTGCTTTGCGAAGACTAAAGAACTATACAAGAAGTACTATGGCTGCTGACAGGTTAAATGGTCTTGCTTTATTGTATATTCATCAGGACATTAATCTAGATATAGAAAAAATTATAGATCTTTTTGCAAAAAATAAAAGAAGAATTGAACTAGCTTTCTAGTTCGGAGTGAAAGTTCTTCATGCCTTTTTTAAACTCTTGACTGTAAAGATGACTGCCGCTAACCTCAGTCAATATAAACACAAACAATAGTTCTCATGACTTTACTTACCTGGACGATCGAAATCTACAAACATTTTTTTGCTTATTTTTTATTGACAACTTCATTTGATAAATTGACAAAATCGTTTGCATAATAATCAGCATATAGGTATGACTAGACCATTATAAAATGAAATTCCATATTGATGAAGCGTAAAGAATTTTTTTAGGCTAAGTTTGTAATGAACCAGGCCGTCCATGTCGGAAGCCCTCAAAGCATATTTTTTTGCGAGTTTCCTAGGCATGCTGATGAGCTCTGATATTGAGCGAAACGGTCAAAAATCGATAATTTATGAGCAAGAATGTTAGCTCATTCCAGTAATAAATATTTTAGAAGACCAACTGCAAAAACGCAGGAAATAGCGTTTTTTGCAATACAATTTTAAAATTTTACCGGGGGGGGGGCATGTTCCTGGACCCCCCTAGAAAATTCGCGCTAACGGTGCGACATTGTGACTAAGTTCATATACGAAGCTGGATCCGCCCCTGCATCCAACACAAGGAATTTAGTCTGATACTTGTGAAAATGACTTTCAACGGATATTTTGTGAAATCAACAAAGAACCTTGATTAATTGGTTTTCATTTGTTGTACGTCCTTACCCTTCACCATTCATACATTCATCATACAAAAATTGCTCATGTTGGCTACATTCAAGGTTTTACCTTCATGTTGGTACTTAGTAGTAAGTGAAAGTACAGCCCACCCAGGCTTTGAGCTGGTTATTGCTCATGGTTATGTGTTACCATCATGAAGACTTTAGAGACTACCTGCAGATACCATCACTGAAATTAATACATACAAAGTCATCTCCATAAGCATTGGCTCTAGCCAAGAAAAATATTAAACGCTTTACTTAAGCAGCTCTGAACTCTGGACATAGTCAAAACATGGTTTATTAGACTATTATAAAATTTACATTTATTATATTGAAAACACTCAGATTTATGCACGTTTATTTTCTGTATGGTTAAATAACAATGACAAGAAAAATTTAGATATACAGACTTGCAATATATGCTATAATATTAAGCTAACATAAGTCAATTGAACAAAAAGCACCATAACAAGTTTTCACAAGCAAACACCTTATTGTGTTGAATAAAGGAATAGATTATGGTTTAAGTACCTTGAAAGAACGGTAACACAGAAAGAAAAAATTTAGCAGAGTTTTAGTGGAGTGGAAATGGGTATCAGTGTTGCTAGATGGGTACCCTGCAAACCCGCCCGAGCTACCTTTAAAAGTAGCTCATAAATAGCCCAATTATATTTTGCAAGAAATAGCCCAAATTTGCATCAAAACAAGTAAAACTAGCCCAAGTCTGTTGAAAATATTTAATTTAAACCAAACTACACATTGATATCGTATATCGCATCGTTTGCGTCTTCTGTACTTTCATACATTTCTGAAGTAAACCTAGATATCATTTGAGGCCAAGGAGTGAAATTCTTGCAGCAAATTTTTTGCGTTGCCATATATGATTTCACGTTCAAGAGATTCTCTAGTAGCGATTGTCCCATTCGATTTCTTAGTTTGGATTTTAGCAAAGCCACCAGAGAAAATGCTCTTTCAACTATTGCGTTGCTAAAAGGAAGAGCCAAATTAGAAAGTGCAAGGCTTCCCAACTCTTGAAAATCGTGATCCCCAGAAGCATCAACATGATTAATGACGTCAATCCAAAATTGCTCAATCTTCTGGTCGTTGACATCAATCCACTGGATTGAACCAATGCGACTATATTGTTGGTCAAGTTTACCTAAATCTCCAGAAAATAGTGGAAGAAACGACAGGTCTTGAAGAGATCGTTTCTGTTTGCCTGTATCAACAGTTGGACTTAGATCAGCAGTAGACTCAAGCCGCTCCACATTGCATGGCAACCTTTGCTTCATTTGCCTGAGCAACTCAACTAGAAATTGTTGACATCTAGATTTGATTACATCAACCTTTTCAGAAGTTAAATTTGATTCCGCCAATGCCACTTGAAATAAAATATCAAAGTCGACCGCAGAAAGAGGCAAATGATTTCTCTCATCCTCTATGTCGTAAATGAGAATCGAGCACCATGTTGTAAAGGTCACAGGCTTCATAGTACGGAAAAGAAACGCTTTATAAAAACTCATAACATAAGTGAGGAGTTGCAACGGGTTAGCAGAATCTGGCTGAAACAGCTTATTTACTCGGTTTAATTCTTTAAGGATAGGCTGCAGAAAAATTAGATATAATGTATTCTCCATGTCACTATACATTTGAAAAAGTAATTCTGCAGTGTAGTTGCGATCTTCATCTTCGGCAAGCTGAAAGTGTAGTTTCAGTTCGTCAAACTGTTGGAGTATTCGGTCAACACATGCAGAAATAGATAGCCAACGTGTGTCGGAGAGCTTTAAAATCTTCAAAGGTGCTTCCCCCACGTTGATAGTATCAGGCGATACTTTCGTTGCCTAGAAGTGCTATGAGAAAACCAGTTGTGCGTTTCTGACACCATGAACTCCACATTCCGGGGCATTACTTTAAGAGCATGCGAGGAACAAAGTTGGATAGAATGAAAAATGCATCTTATATGTATTATGTTAGGGCATAGTTCACGAAATTTTGTGATTACAGAATTGTTCCTTCCACACATTGTGTTGCACCCATCAGTGGCCAAGCCTATACACTGCTTGATATCAAGTTCCTTTGCTCTCAAAAATTCAATTATGGCTTGAAAATGGCCTCTGCCGTTCCTGATTCAATAGACAAAAGTCCAAGGAAGCTTGTGAGAATCTGTTGTTTGGCTATGCTGTAATATTTAACCATAAAGTACAGTTGTTTTTCATTGCCAATGTCAATGTTTCATCTATAATAAGTGAATAAGGGATATCGACCAATTCTTGAAGTAGCTGTTCTAACATTGCTGGTCCTGACAGACATTTAATCAATGCAGTACACTTTGTTCTGTGGAGTTTAACATCTTTCCCTGAGACATCTTTAAATAACTCGCCAAGATGATCCACGGTGTTTAAGCTAGAATGACACGCGATGTGGGCAGCAATCTTTATCTCTGTAAATTTTAGAGAACTGTCTACTTTTTTACTTTGACAACCTAACTCAAATAAGGTTCTTGAACTGGAAAAAGGTTGCTTGTTGCGCTTATGTTTCTCAGTTTTTGCATGGGAAACTAGATCCCCATGATGTGCTCGAATTTGAGTTTTGCAGTACTTACAATATGCTTTTTGGTCATCTCCTGTTACACTCAAAATCCATTCTTTCAAGATTTCTTCCTTTTCCCGGTCTTTACAATACTTTTTCTGGTATTTTGCCCACTTTCCCATGTTAGATTAGCACAATTGCTGTTTACCACGACAAAACAAAACACGAGGAGGCTAGATCATCAAATTTTTTCCAGCCCAAAAATCCCGCAAAAGTTATTCCCAGCCCAAAACCCGCAACCCGCAACCTCCCAAAATTTCCCGCAAACAGGCTTATAAACCAGCCCAATTGGTGGGAAAACCACCCATTGGGCAACATTGATTGGTAGTAACTTCTGAAAATTACCAACGTCTGCCGATAAATTGGTTAAGAGGAGAGGGTCGGTCAGTCATTAAGTCAAATTCATAACTCTCATATATATGTTTTAGGGCAAGTTGAATTGAGTTGTGTTAGAATCATAATGATTTGTCTATAAATTACTTTATGTGAAAGTGTGCTATATATAAGTATAATGGTAGTTTACAATAATTGAAAATGTCGAGCAACTCATTGATGACAATCCAGGGAGATTCAGAATGTCAATAAAAAACGGGTATAATTCATTTTGTTCTAGTTGTGCAGAAAAACACGAATGTCGCTGCTCACCGAGGAACGTACACGAAGTACTCACCTTTTCACAAAGGACATAGGGCCTCAGTAAAACAAACGTGTTAAGCTGACCTTGATGTGGAACACTTTGACTATTTTTGGTTTGGTGGGAATCTAAAGCCTTGTTTCCATATAATCGTCTCGATCGTCAGTCGTCTGAAAGCGTGCAGGGACGATTAGAGCGTTTTTATGGAAACATTTTCGAGACGATCGAAACGAACGAGTCGATGAAGGCGATTACAATCGTCTGGATAGAACTCTGTTCTTGAAACGATTGCGTGTGATATCGTCCCTGCACGCTTTCAGACGACAAACCATCGACACGATTATATGAAAACCGGGCTTAAGCGTCAAACGACCCCCACTTGTTGACTGAGAGAATACTTCTTTGGTTATCGTAGAAGGTCAGAGACAGTGGCGTGGTGGCAGGGGGGCGGAGCCCCCCAGCTGTTGACTTCTGGAGGGGCGCAGAAATGAATATGAGTCAAGAAAAATGAATTGAAGCAGAACAGTTATTTCCACAGTTATAATATACAGTTAATGAAGTTAACTTTAAAGTAAATGGTTTGAACCCAGGAGTATGGTTCGTATAAGTCCCTGGCGGTTTTGCGTAAAATTAAAAACCTAACATGGCTAACTGAACATTTATAACGATTCTTGTATTACCTGTTTTTGTTTTTTCTATCGTTGTCACTCAGCTATAAGTTACTGGTTATCAATATATTACTTCATTTGTCCCACGCCATTGCACAAAGGAACGAAGAATGAACGTACTATTTACCATGGTAATTCTACTTTTAGCCCTGTCAGTAGGGCTGACCACTGGGGCTGACATGTTTACATGGGAAAAACGGTAGTCCTAGAACATGCATATATAGGCACCGAAGAGGGGTGCCAACAAATGTCGATAATAAGATCAGCTAAGGAGAAGAGATTTACAAAAATATCACAGCAAATCGTGAAAATGTAATGCAACTTTTTACATTTTCAACCTTGTCGTTATTCCTTTATTTGCAATTGTTTTCAGTAGCTTAATGTTCCAAAGTTGCGTTTTCCATTGTTATTTTGTTGAACAGACTTGTTTGCTTCCTCTGTTAGAGAAAAATTGTCTGTTTGCTCATTTTTGGAAATTTAGAAGGGCGATACCACTGATAGGTCATACCTCAACCAAGTCTTAACTCTTCTGGTCATGGCATATTTTCTTTCTCTGTTAATAATTCTTGCGGGATTATATATGGAACTGTTCTTATGTAGTACTATAAACAGATTTTTTAGTAGAGTACTTGCTGACTCTGAGTACTCGAATAGAATTAAAAATCTAAAGCGGATCTCTTTAAAAATTTTGTTACGTCGGTTCTTACAAAGAATTAATACTTAAGCATACGGAGGAAGACAGTTTGTTTTGGATGTAGTTGAGAGATTTGAGTGAAAACATACGATAAATGAAATAAATCACTTCTTTAATTTACTTAATGAAAAATGAATTTTACCTTTTTTTGTAGAAATAAAGCTATTTTAGCTGTTTTTGGTATCTGCTCGATTTACTACATTTAGTATAAAGTATTCAAGCTTGCCCAGTTGTTCTTTACACTCCGTAAAATTGTACTGTGTGTAAGGTCATATAGAGAATGACAATGAATCCAATACCCAACATAGTACATGCGACAGTGTGAGCTGAGAAGCGTCTGTCTTCGTACAAAGACCAAGCCTAAGTGATTTTCCATCAGCACATGGCGTAATCATAAGAAAATGCTCCTAAATTTCAGAAATATTAAGTGAAAACATTCAACACAAAAATTGACTTGTACTATATTCCCTGTTGTCATATATTTCAAGCAGAACTAAACATGAGCTCAATTAATCGGTTATACAAACGAACAATCCTATTCTTCACAAAACTTCATAAAAAACTAACATCTAAAGTCATGAATTTGATCTAATGTAGACCAGATGGCAATGACAAACATCAATTTCAAGCAATCAGTACTAGCATCTCGTGTACTTGGAGCGATGAACTGTCTGCCATTAGACCAATTCAGTATTATTTGTATTGATGACACATTGCTCGATTTACTCACACAAACTTACAATGGTGAATTTAATCGATTTAACCGATTTATCGGTTGTGTGAACGACATCTCAGAAAACTGTTTTGAAACACAACTATAGCAAAAATGGTAGTTAGTAAGAAAAAAACCCTTTAAAAGTGGCGAGAAATCTAAATGACGTCATTTTCTTGTGCAAAGCTTGTGAGTGCAGTCACGTGACATGCAATCGAAGCTTAAACTGGGATCATCGAAAAATGCAGAAAGGACTAGACAATTGCTGGGTCATGAAAAAAGAAAATTTTCAAATTTTGAACAATTTTTGGGTAAAAAATATTAAATATATAATTTTATTTGAATTATGCTCGTTGAATCTACTTTATTTCTTAGCCAAATATTTTTGTTGGCTACCTACGTGTACGCATTTCGTACCTACTTTTGACTTACCCGCCATCCATTTTGAAAATATTTTTCTTCTATTCAAAATTGCAGTCAAATTATTGGGGTGGGGGGTAAGCATATGGGGCTAAGTTCATAATACATACAATTAAGTAATGAAATCATAGTCGGCCAAAGTCGGACACATTGGTCGGCCACTGTAGCTGAACATCCTGGAAACGATTTTGCCCCCCACCCCCCTTGACTCTTACATAATGGACTCCGTCGATTTCGACGTATGAGGGTTCCACGAAGTGGAAAATCCTGGTTACTGAAATTATAGTGAAAGCAGCTGACCAGACTACAATCACTCGTACCCTTCACGCAACCACAACGATGATATCAGCGTGACACCGTGTGACAAGGCGGCAACAATGCAGATGCAGGTACAGTCCATCCGACGACATAGTTTCCTCTACCAAATTTCCCTCACATGGCTTTGGTCAACCCGGGCTAGGTTTACAGACACATTGCCAAATGTGCCACCAGCCGGGATTGAACCCGCGCCGTCTGGCTTACAGCTCACGCCATTAACCATTCAGCCACTCGCCCTTAAAACCTAACCCTAACCCTAACCCTAACCCTAACTCTGCCCCCAGCCCAAAATATTGGTTTTCTATTGCAGAGCCACCAATGAGTGCCTTCGATGGAGAGTCCAGGATACAACCCACTCAAATGTGTGAGGTATAAAGTGTCCTTATTCAAACTGTTCTTAAAAAAATATAAAAAATTTCCTTTATTAATTTCAGTTATAAGTGACAATAGCACTACTCTTGATTATAAATAGTATTAACGTTAAGACTTTACAAATGCACATAAATAGCTTATGAGTTATGAAAAACGGCCCATTGCAATGTTTCTAAATATCAAAAGCAACTTTGATGTTGAAATTTATTACCTTCAACAAAAAGTAAATTTTTATGCAAAAAAAGCACTTCAGCTTGTTGGCCTTTTACGGGACGTGCCCTCCCCCCCCCCCCGGTTCGTTCGCTCGTGATCAGAATAATTTGTTTATGGCATTTACTAAGTCGGCACTTTATTGTTTCTTTGACATGTTATGAATATGGGCATTCATAAACACTGATAAAGTGATAAAGGAAGAACTTTATAATCAGATTTGGTAAAGGTGGCGTTAATCTATACCAAGCCGAGGTATTTATTATGTTTATATACTCTATTTCTAGTTCAAGTTTTTGGTGATAACTTCGATCGAATCTCATATACATGTTCTATTATCGAGAATTAGTATAGCTGCATCGTCATTAATTGACTAACAGGAGTTTGTTCGAACTAACTGACAACAGACTCTGATTTTTTTGGCCACAACGGAGCAACCGCACATATTCTTGTAGTGATAATGAAATGCTTTTGTTAACCACGCTGAAAAATACAGGCGTTTAATAGAATATGTGAACAAAAATCAATGCCACTGTCAAGATTTTTTGTGGGTGGCAAAAATCCCCCAATTCCAAAATGCCTTTATGTGTGGATTGTGGAAACTCACCTTTTACTATGGTGGTAGCCTGGAGGATTTATTTTTAACTTTAAAAAAGGAGTTGACATTGTTGAGGCAATCCATAACCCCTAGAACCGTTGCATTTTAGATTTAAAATGTTCAAACATAAATTTAAACTTCCTAACAAACAAATTCATAAAGTAAATGGTCAACAACGACAAAAGTCAACAACAGTAATAAGTCAACAACAACAAAAACATTCCTTCTCAGGACTATACCAACCTGGATGATCTACATTTACAAACATGGAACAAATTCATGTATAAGTTTGAAATGTTATAAAGTTTATTTTTTGAAGGAGGTTAACTTTGCCATTGACATAAGCAGAAATAAGCGTCTGTATGTCAGGCCCTGTAAATGCAACAGTTCATTGGTAATATTTACAGTATTTGCTGGTGAGTTAAATTTAGAAATGAGGACCATATTTTTCTTTCTTTTAGAACTGATTTTGTTGAAAATATCCCAACATTACAAAAATGTTTGTTTGTGTGCCTGATCAATTTATTATATATGGAACACATTATTGGAAAGAATAAACAAAATGTCAAAAAAATTGAACAAAGGTGAATCAGGTTCTAACATAAGTGGTTCTCCAACAGCCTGCAAACAGGCACAGAAAGACATATTGAAAAGTGTTGTAAGTATATCTGTGATATGATTATTGCTTGTGACATAAAGCTTTTCGTAGTTCATGTTGGTTGGTAATTTGATTGATGATCTAATTAGACAAGTTTTGACAATATCTAAGCTCAGAAAGCGGGATGCCAGAACATGAATAATTTGAAGAGAAGGTGGAGGGTGGCTAATCATATGGGCACATTCTACTTTATCAGTTTCTATTGAAGTAAATTGTGATTGATCTTTGATTATAACATACGATTATGTGAATATAAGCTCCCTCAATTCTCAATCCTCTTACATCCCTGAAAAAGTATGTGCACTCTTGTGCCCCACCTGGATATGCCCATGCACTCGCTGCTAGTCTACTGCTTATGTAATATTTAGTTAAATTTTGGAAAGATAGTTAGACTATCAAAGCAATTAGTTGTTACTTTAATTCAAATGAATCTTTCCCTAAGATAGATGGCATATTTCAATGTAATATTGTAGCAATTAGTTTAATTAATTATGTTTATAATGCTTATAAAGAAAACATTAAGTATTTATCTGCATTGAAGTTGCAACTGGTGGCTACTATGAAGCATTAGACACACACTTTGTCAGAGAAGTCATTTTGTATTTCAAAAATGGAAGTTATGGAGTAGTCCATGTTTTTTATGTACATTTTTCAATGATTCTGTAGTTTTGGTTCTACTAATATACATTATAATTTTTGCAATATTTCACATGATTGTCACTTATACTGCAAGATAACAAAGTGGTTGTCTACCACTGCATTCATGATTCATGTCAAATAATTTACTGTGCAGCCCACTAATCAAATTGCTTTACACAGAATGACTTTCAGGATCTCAAAAACTATAAAAAAGAGGTTTCTATCGAGCGAAAGTATGTTGGTGTAGTCATTGGTAAACGTCACACAGTGATCAACAGCATCATGGCACACTCTGAAACTCAAATCATTGTTCCCGCTCGAGAAGGCAAGTGGGTTTGTGTGTTTTCCTATTGAAGCTGTGGTGATTTAGAAAGTTCAAAATATTGTCCGAATATTGTAGCTTATGCCTGGCATTGTTATATGCCCAGCTTGATAACAGATATATTTTTGTTGTTTGATGTTTCCATTTCAGTTTTTGATTGAGGGATTCTTGATATGAATGCAAGTTCTTAAGTAATGCATGCATGCATGCATAGTATACTCTATTGTAGAAAGCATTTTTTTGTGTTTGTTGAAGTTTTAACATCGGCATAATTTATCAACTAGCTACTATCTCTTCCTTTTTTTTTGTAGAACAGCTTGGATATTTTGTTCAACTTGTTATCATTGGTGAGAAAAAAAAATGTCTTCAAGCAGAATCTCTCATACGACAAACAATTGTAAGTTAAACAATACTCAATTATGGTTGTAGCATGTTAGGTCAGTTAAATATTGAACTTGAAAAGTCTTTCGTTCATTTCGTTGATTTGTTAAAAACTCTTTTCTTGATTTTGTTGTCTTTTTTAAAAAACTTTTCTTTCAATGGAGGTTAAAGTTGCAAATTTCGTTGTTACACTATTTGGAAATTGTGTTAATCACTACAAGGATAAATTGCCAACACTTACACACTTCTTTGCGATTATTGTTTTTGTCATGTCTTGCGTTATCAGTAACGTTTGAATGAGTTTTAGCTATATCTGGCCTGGACTATTGTTACTGTGAAACGATATGTTCTACCTGGGAACATTGGCCAGCTAGCTTTTATAAGAAAATTCAAACACAATCATATCACGTTTGTAATCTTCTGCTTCATTGTTTAGCCTGAAAACTCTCGTATGCAAGGTGCGACATGTTTGTCAATTTATTGAACAAAAAATTAATGTGAAAATTAAGAAAGAAATGTGCTCGCTTTGCATGGGGAAAAGAATTCTTCATTCCTTTTAAATATCTTAAATTTTCGGACATGTAAACTGTCTGATGAAACTAAAGCATGATTAAGCTAGAGCCGAAGTTTTTTAGCCGCATTTGGCGATTAACCCTCCCCTCCTCCAAATTTTAAAAACCTTCTGCTATCTGTGGAAATCATTGACATTCAATAATTTCAAGTTTTCAAAAAATTTGTTAGAGCGTTTTGACGATCATTTTTGACGATCGTTTGTTTGATGTTTATGTTTTTATTATTTATTACCAATACATTTATGTGAAATGATTTACTGTACATACAGTCTATTGATCACTTTTTCTTGGTTATTTTACACAGAATGACTTCAAGGATCTCAAAAACTATAAAAAAGAGGTTTTATCGAGCGAAAGTATGTTGGTGTAGTCGTTGGTAAAGGTCACACAGTGATCAACAGCATCATGGCACACTCTGAAACTCAAATCATTGTTCCCACTCGAGAAGGCAAGTGGGTTTGTGTGTTTTCCTATTGAAGCTGTGGTGATTTAGAAAGTTCCAAACATTGTCTGAATATTGTAGCTTATACCTGGCGTTGTTATATGCCCAGCTTGTTTACAAATATAGCTATGTATTTTTGATGCTTGATGTTTCTGTGTCAGTATTTGGTAAATAGCCGGGGTTTTTTCATACAGTAATGCTTATTTAGTTGTATATATCGTAGAAAGCATTTTAATGTGTTTGTTGAACATTTTCGTCACAATTTATCAACTATTATCTCTTCCTTCGTTTTTATAGAACAGCATGGGGATTTTGTTCAACTTGTTATCATTGGTGAGAAAAACAAATGTCTTCAAGCAGAATCTCTCATACGACAAAAAGTTGTAAGTTAAGTGTAGTTACCATTCATCGCAAAGCGCCGTTAGAATCGGTGACGTTTATCGCTGATGGTCGGTTATAGCAAGTGCATAAAATGTTCTCAAAAATATGCGATGATTTATTAGCCAACACGCTTTAGTATTCATACCAAAGTTGAAAATGGCTCCTTTTAATCTATAAAATTGATAGTTTTGTTAATCACTACAAGGACAAACTGTCGAAACTTACGTACTTCTTTGCGATTATTGTATTTCTCATGTCTTGCGTTATCAGTAACGTTTGAATGAGTTTTATCTCTGGCCAGGACTACCGTTACTGAGAAACGGTATGTTCTACCTGGGAGCATTGGCCAGCTAGCCTTTATAAAGCCTTTGTAATTTTCTGCTTCATCTTTAAGCCTGAAAACTCTCATGTATGCAAGGCGCGACATGTTTGTCAATTCATTGAACACAAAATTAATATGAAAAGAAAGAAATTTGCTCGCTTTGCATGACAAAAAGAATTCTTCATTCCTTTGAAATATCTTAAATTTTCGGACATGTAAACTGTCTGATGTAGCTAAAGCATGATTAAGCTAGAGCCGGAGTTTTCTTGCCCATTTGGCGGTGAAACTCACCCCCCGAAGTTTGAAGAAACTTCTGCTAACTGTGGAAATCATTGCATGAAATTCAATATTTTCAGTTTTTGATCAAAAAATTTGTCTGAGCGTTTTGCTGATTATTTATTTGGTGTTCATGTTTTTTATTATTTATTACCAATACATTAATGTGAAATGATTTACTTAGCTACTGTACTGTCTATTGATCGCATTGTCATTGTTATTTTTACACAGAATGACTTCAAGGATCTCAAAAACTATAAAAAAGAGGTTTCTATCGAGCGAAAGTATGTTGGTGTAGTCGTTGGAAAAGATCACACTGTGATCAACCGTATCATTGCAAACTCTGAAACTCAAATCAATGTTCCTCTTCGAGAAGGCAAGTGGGTTTGTGTGTGTGTGTTTTTTTTGTTGAAGCTTTAATGATTTGAAAAACATTGTCCGAATATTGTAGCTTATGCCTGGCGTTATTTTATGCCCAGCTTGATCACAAATATAGCTACGTATTTTTGATGCTTAATGTTTCTGTGTCAGTTTTTGGTTATGATAATTTTCTGATATGCGGGGTTTTTTCCATAAGTAATGCTTATTAAGTTGTATATATTAAATGTAGAAAGCATTTGTTGAACATTTTCGTCACAATTTATCAACTATTATCTCTTCGTTTTTATAGAGCAGCATGGGGATTTTGTTCAACTTGTTATCATTGGTGAGAAAAACAAATGTCTTCAAGCAGAATCTCTTATACAACAAATAATTGTAAGTCAAACAACAGTTCGCAATTAGCATGTCTGTTTTGTGGATGCCAGTTGATGAATGAACTTGAAAACTCTTCCGTTTATTTCGTTGTTGTTTTTAAACTCATTTCTTGACGTTATTTCCTTTTTTAAAAAAAGCCTTTGCTTCAGTCAAAGCTAAATGTTTCCAACTTCGTTGTAACAATATTTGATATAGTGTTACCACCATTGAGCTATAAGCTAGTTGCCACCTAGCGTTGTCATGTCGTATATCATCAGTGACGTTTGAATGAGGTTTGAATAAATTATGTCACCAATTGTGTTAATAGACAGCTTTAGCAAACACAACGCGACGTCGACGAGGACGTGAAAATTGAGAGATTTAGCAAACACGACGTATCGTCTAAGGCAGGGGTCTCCAAACTACGGCCCATTGGGCCTCTCAATCCGGCCCGCAGAGACACTTAAGAAAAAATAATATTATTAAGCAAAATAAACTTTGTGCAGAAAGTTCACGTTATGACGCAAGCCAACTTGCAAGAGTGGCTTACGTCAATTTTTGTCTCAAATTCCTACTTCCGTTTCAAGCACATTGCGAAATTTAAAAATCTGAAAGATGATGTGGAAATTTTTTATATTTCAATGCTTCATAATGGCCGATAAAAGAAAAAGGAAAGTAGATGATGAATGTCGGCGATTTCAAGAAGAGTGGAGTGTAAAATACTTCTTCATCGCTATTTGACCAGCGGTATACGGTTCGTCGGCCCGCAACATGCTGGATGAAAGTTCATGTTGCCCTCTGGCTGTAAAGTTTGGAGACCCTGGTCTAAGACGTCGTGAAAATGGCATAAAAAATTGCGTGATATTCCCATATATGGTTGGGTCCACGCCATATTTACGCCATTTTCACGGCGTCTTAGACGATACGTAGTGTTTGCTAAATCTCTCTAATGGCGTGGTAAGGTGTGCTCGCACACATTTTCTACTTCAGCTACAGAATTTTGTTTTTGTTTCTCTTCCAAAAATTTTCTCTTCTTCATCTCTATTTTTGAACAATGGAATAATTTCCTCAATGGAAATTTCTACTGCAGACGGCTCTGGAGAGATCCCAGAAGCTCTTTCCTCCTCTCTTAATCTTTTGTTGTTTTTGAAGTAAAGTGTAGTGGTCTTGAACAGACTTTTGCGTCACGTTAAACTTTGGGCCATCCATATCATTTAAGGTATCACAAATCATTTCCCATGCATTACCTCGTTGCTGCGCTCCTTTTTTGAAGTTCCATGGTTGGAATAAGTACATTTCACGAACTAGAATCGCATTATTAAATTCATTTGTCCAAGTCATTGCTTTTTTGCTAAAATTACAAAAATAATTAAGGATGCAAAGGAAACCAAACAAATAAACTAATTATAAATATATAATATTTTGTGTAATATGAAATATAATAAAATATTAGTTGAGTTTTCAAATATAATGAAATATTTGAAAAAAATTGATTTAGTACTCTGTGTTAAATAATTTGCCCTTATCTCAGTACAAACTGAACATAACAATATCTTATTGCTGAAAAATGCTTTAAACACTTAAAACTGTTCGATTCCAACCTTTTTTGTATTTTGATGTTCATCTGCCATCTTGAACATGCAGGACGCGTCAAAAGAAGACGATTTCACGGCGTCGTCGCCAAAGGAAGCAGTCAAAATGTCAAGAAGCACGCGCACTAGCGTTAACTCCCAGCGTCGTCGTCAAAATGTGAAGTTTCGTAAACTCACTAATGGCGCGCATGGCGTGCTTGTGCTTCCGGTCAAGTTTAGGACGGAGTTTTTGTGGATTTGAGGACGTGAAAATGGGTGATTTGACGTCGTGTACGGGACATCAGTTCTTACAGTCAATTTTTCCACTTTTGAAGCGAAACTTGTATGTTTTTCATAATTTCTGCTGCAAAAGTTTTTTGACATTGCAACTGTAGGAAAAGCTCAAAATATGCAAACTTAAAAACAAAAAACATCGAGCGGGCTTTCCCTTGTATGTTTTTGTATTTAAAACATGTTTCTTTTTTGCGTTGGGTCGAACGTTATTTCAGTTAAACACTGCTCTGTTTACATGAATAGCTACAAACAAAATGTTAAAAATTTTTAACAACTTTTCCAGTCCATTTTATGGCGAATTTTACTACAACTTGTTTTTTTACTGTTTTTCACATCGTACATATAATTTTTATAAAAGCGACTTGTTTTTAATTAAAATCTATTCAATATCACATGTTAGAGAGTTGATAAAGACATGGCCGATGTCTAAGGTGTCAAAATAAAAGATTTTCATGAAGAATAAGTACATAAACAAACTAACTTGTTTTTCCAAAACATTGCTGGGATTCGCCTTCAGTGAACGACGGAAAATCAAACATTTTTGAATTCCAATTCACTATTTTTTGAACAAACATTTGTATTTTGTTAGAAATATGTGTTTTTTACTCGTCTCATTGAACAAAATAAACTCTTTAAAAGTGAACTATAAATTTTCACGTCCTCGACTCCCCGTCTCAAAAATGCTAAACCAAAATAAGTTGACAATACAACATCGTCCTCGACCCAGTTCTTCTCAACTTGTAGACGTCCTAGTTGACGTCGCGTTGCGTTTGCTAAAGCTGTCTAATCACTCCGTAGTGTGCCTTCCAACCAACGATTAACGGAAAATAGCTATTTTGATAATTTGCTGTCTATGTAATTTGAAATGATATCTACTGTAAAACATAACCGTTCTTTTTTGTAGACAGAATTTAAAGAGAAAGAAGACCGTTTCCAGTGGCTTTCGATCTTGAAAAAACATATTCCTGTGATGCTTGGAGGGAATCGCAAAACGAAAGAATACATAGAAACCAAATCTGGAGCACGAATATGGGTACCCAAGGTTGAAGGTGAAAATTCTTCATTTCTCTTAGGATTGAACATTGAACATTATTATCTTATTGTAGTTATAATGATTATGCTACTACCAGTGCAACGTACTTTTTTAATGTTTGTTGTACTGTTTTATCATGTTGTTGTTGCATGGTAAAATACCTAAAAGAATACAACATTACTAAATTTTATGTCTTGTTTTAAAGGCATTATATAACTAGTTTTTCATTTTCATCTTACCATGTCCATTTGGAATTTTTTGGTATTTTCTCAAACAAAAAACATGCGAAGTTTTGTGCATAATTATTCGGTTTTCAATGGAGTTGCCTATCGTTTCCATTTTATCTAAGTGAGTTTTCAGCTGATAAAAGCAATGCATGATCTACATATTTTGCGGAGAAACATATCCAGGGAGCACATATTGCTGGTTGCGCCTCACCTATGTTGATCGATGTTGTTCAAACCAAATAAAATAATACAAAGTGAAGGTAAAAAGTCTGATTCCTGTCAATGCGATGGTGTCTTTAGTTGATATTTAACACGTTGTCACTTGAAAAAGTACAATAAGCGCTTACAAATGATACAATATGTATTTATATATGAAAATTTTATGATATGGAACAAGTTAACATTATTACACATAATATTGTGTATGACATTTTTTAGCTTTTTAAACAGATATAAGTTTGTCAAGCATAATGTAAACAAGTTCTTTTAGTACTTCTTTATATTGGTTTAGAAATTTCTGGTTCAACACAAGAACTTAAAAATTTTTCATTTTTTACATAAACGGAAACCTTCCGCCTTTGTCCTTATTTTTCGTAATTAGATTCATCGATAAACAGTCTTCACTGTATCGTTTGTCTTTCCGTTTCTGTAACAATGTTTTGTAAACTGCATATCGTCCGTTCGGACCACGTTCAACCAGTTTTCGTTTTAATGTTGATTAACGCATTGATTTCGCTTGTCTTGTATTCACTGCTCATTGGATGTTACGTAACGTGGCTGTTCTGTTACGAAAAGATATTGTCCTAGATTTATGCTGTAATGCATGGGGTAATAACTGCAACTATGTTTCGTATTTCATTTTAAAGCTTTGTAAACTGTTATAGACCCACATGGGGATGTTGCTGATGTTAAAATCATCGGTGAAGAAAGTAATTGTCGTCATGCCCGATTCCTTATTTTCGAGATATTGGTGAGTTGTCAAAGTGTTTAGTGAAGTGGAGTGGAGTGAAGTAAAGTGAAGTGAAATGAAGTGGAGTGGTTTGGAGTGGAGTGGAGTGGAGTGGAGTGGAGTGGATTGGAGGGAAGTAGAGTGGAGTGGAATGAAGTGTTATTTGAAGTGGAAGTAAAGTGAAGTCAAGTGATTGAAGTGGATGGTTAAGTTGAAGAGAAGTGAAGTATAGATAAAACTTTAATAGGTTCAGCTTATTATTGTTAAACGAATAAGAAAAATTAATCAATCATTTTCTTTTCTCATTGTGGTGGATGGAAAAAAATTTTTCCAACTGTAAACTAAGAACGCAGTTTAATATGGTGTTTTCTACAGTCAACTTTCTCCACTATAAAATATTCGATTATATTGCACAGTTCCCTTACTTAGATTAAAAATCAAGTGTAAATTGAAGGTTGTATCCAAACTTGTGATTTTCTTAAATTGCGAGTTTTGGCACTTCCTTTGGCACCGTGAGATCGCCATGGCCTGTAGAATTGCAGTAAAATGTCTTTTTAGATGGAAAACGAGCTACATTCGGAAATATCTCAGGTGATATCACCTAGAATATTGTTTCATTGATTACTAAGCATTTTAATAGACTAAGTAAAAAGGAAAGAAGATGAATGCTTTGGGAATGCAGTTCACTTCTTGTCTTTGCTTAGCGAATTAATGAAGACCCAAGCGTCATTTAAAAAGCTTAGCTATTTTTATCAGAAAGAAAATAAGCTGTGATTATTGTCAATTCATTGCCTTCCTGTATCAAACAGAGTTGCCGTAATTTCTCCAATTTACAGTCACAACTCTTTTAAATTGATGGATGTTCTATAGAGCACCAACAATGGCTTATACAGCACACAGTGACGTCTGCGTCAAATCATAGTCTTTGTCAGTTAGGTTTCCAGCTGTTTGTTTTTTAAATACTTACTAAAGCATATATTTTGAAAAACCCTTGTGCAAAAAATTTGAGTTTGAAAGCAAATTAATGCGTGCGTAAATAACTTTTAACTATCCAGCCCATTAAGGAGTCTTTATATACTGGTGCAAAATGGCATTGACGACGTTTAATTTTTACCATCTTTTTCAGTTATCTTTTGAAGACAAAATGCAGAGAGAAAAATATGGAGGCGACGTACGTTTCGTTTGCTTAGACAACGAAAACGAAGAGGACGAGTATAACCTCCATCAGTATAATGTTGCACTGCGTGGTTATATCAAAGGCGAACAATATAGGATTTATTGTACAGCTGATAGAAATCGTAGTGAGGTAAATACATTATGGGATCATATGACAACATTTAGGAAAACAAAAATAACAGCACCGACCAAAAACAATGTCGTCGTTTCAATTTTTTGTTTATTCTTTGTATATTTTATGCTGTTTTGGAATGGGAAGTGTCGTGATATTTCAAGTATTGAAAATTGTTGCTCACTGTTTGAACACTTCTTCATTCGAGACATTATTGAACATTTCAACGCGAAATCAGTTACTGTATATTTTATTAGTCTTCATTGCTTTATTTAAAGTGCCTATGACCCAAATTTTTAGATTGTCTCTTACAAAACTTCTAAAACTACTGACTAAAGTTTTAGTGAAGCAAAATCTAGTTTAAAATTTGACATTTTGCTTTGTATATTGTAGACTATCACGCTACTTTTGTTTTCTGTTTCTTTGATTATAAATGTTAATCTCGCCATATGTTTTTGAGGTAAAGGCAATAATGCATAGCAAGGTACAGTTATTAACTTATATTCAACAAATGCATGGCTTGATTGGTGAACTGCTGCAGTCAATTTCCGTGATTTAGTTTTCCTACAGCATCTTTTCATTTATAGCTAATACTAAATATATAGGTTTATATATGTTTCTTTATCAATGTATACATCAATAGGTTACAAATGAATTTTCTACCAAATTGTGTATAAGATATACATAGAGTGATGTGAATTGCTTGATAATTATTTTTATATAAAAGCTAGAAGAATTTGAGCAATTCCATTAGTCGAGAGCTATGATCTATAAGAGGACATACGTACGGAATTTGACGTCACAGGAAATTTCATGTTTATAAACACAAACAAATTGCGGATGTATTTGAAAATTATTGCAATACCTCCTGAATGGAAAATGGATATATTCACAAAGACCTAGTATAGGTAATTAACGTATTTGAGCAAAAAGAAAAGAAAAAACCCGGTTTTCAAACATTAATTTGTACTTCGTCTTCGATAACGAAATTTCAACAATATTGATCTGCAATATTGATCACATGTTTTTCATGTGCATATTAGAAACCGTGTTAGGATTAATATATTATTTATATTCTCTGATGATGGCTTTGGAATAAAGTCGAAACACGGTGCCATCCAGTAAACTGCTATAGTGGCAAGAATCTCTCGTCCATACGTAGTTGATCAGCCATTGCATGTTTATTTTGTTAGCCAATCACATTTTATCACGTGATTAAGCTAGCCAATAGCATTTTTTCAATTCGATAGATCACGTAAGCGTGATATTTGCAAAATGAAGACTTTTCAATGTTTCAAGTGGTGGCGGCTCGTGGCCACATTTTTAGTTTTTATCACAATTGACGTCACACCCGTGTATCTATAACTGTATAGACAACGGTTAAATGTTATCTATTTGTTAAAAATACACAGTTTTCAAATACCATTTAATAATTCTTACAAATGTTTTTATATTCAAGAGAGAAACTATTAACGATGACATAAAATTGAATTTGCTACCATCGTTACAAAAGTTGGCAGAAATAAAAAAGAAGGAAAAGTTGTCAGAAATAGAAAACGAGGAAAAGTTGAGGATTGATTTGTGGTGTCATATTGGAAAAATGTTTGTGTCCAATGTCGATCCAGGTAAATTTTTTTTAAAAATAAGTTATGATGCCAGCTTTATGAATTTAACATATTTATGCGTTATTGATAGCATGCTAAACTGCTCTTGACTATGATTTTGAATACTTTTTATGACGCTGTTTCTTGTATTTTGCGTAGAGAAGTTGTTATTTTTATTAAGTTGTTTTATTTTAAAAAACCATTCCACTTTAACTTGAGGATAGGTAATTTTGAGAAAGACATTAACTTAACCAATGTGAACTATGCAGTGTTCTCTGACGATTTGACGGATCTACTTTAAAAGTGGCAACGTTGGCTTAGGAAATGGAAATAGATTATAGCATCTCAATTTTAACACTAAAATGCATTCCTTTATGACAATGCTGTTTGCGTGGTAATGAATTTATTACTAATATAGTGTTTTTGTTTTTTTTTGTGAAATGTAAATGTAACTTATAATGTTTACAATGACTCGATTTTCTGATACTCGTGTAAATCAATTTTTAAAGTTCATATTTTAACCAGATGTTCCATACTGTAGCGTAGCACATCTCGGCATTTATTTCAGACACGCTGATTCTAGTGATATAACTTGTCATACAAGTGCTGATATATATGCTTGCAAGACTTTTCCCTTAACTCCCTAACATCATCACTTCTCAAAGAAGTCATTTTTGCTCTTTTGTAGTAGAAGAAAAGCAATCATTAACGGCATCTCAGGTTAAAAAGAAGTTGCAAATAGGTCGTCGTCAAAGTCTGGGACAAAATGTAAATAATAATGAGGATAGATGTTGGCATGTCTCTTTTCAAGAAGGCGTTCGAATCGAGGATTTTGATGATGAATATTTTCCAAATAAAGGAAAGAATGATGATTTCAATTTGAAGCTTTTACACACTCAATGGCGCTTTGACTTTACCTTTAAGACACCATCAGGTAATAAAGTATTTTTGCTGTTTATTTTCGAAGATGGAAAATGTTGACGTATGTCTCTACTAATAAGCAATCATAAGACCAATGATGTTCTTGGAATAAAAATGAAATATTTCCTAATCCGTTTTAAACTATTGTTTTCATATCAAAGTGAAGGAGGAATGAATTGTGTTAATCTAGACACTATGACCAGGTGGCGCACATTACGAAAAAGACCTGGGACCGACTTGTTAGAGTCTATATTTTATAGAAAAAGGACACAATTTTACCCGGACAGACTTTTTTCTTCCTCGATCAATTTTTGTAATACCTTTTTAAACATACTGTAGTGTCTTAAGTAGCCCCCTCATGAAAATAACCGAAAATTACCCCCCCCCCCAGAAGGTAACCGCTCTTTTTATAGAACTTTAAAAGCTTTGCAACATTTGTTCTTTATTGTCGAACTATAACGTTCATGTACATTTTTCAACTATCACAACCTTACACAACTTTGAACAAATTGAAAAATACTGTTTATAAATCATGGATTGAGAGTTAACTATGAGAGTTAAACGATGCTGAAAATAACAACTCGAAACTCTAAGTTCTTTCCTACACTACGCGCCTCCCCCCTGAAAGTAACTGCCCCTTGAGTAACCTGGCTCCTTTTGAGACTAAGGATTTTCAAAATAGATTTTTTCTGTTTAAGTGCGCACCGTTCGATTGAAAGCATGGAAATGTGATCCTCTCGAAATGGAAGAACCACCATTTGAGGTCAAAAATATTTTAAGAGAAGTTGATCTCAAACACTGTAGAAATATTAAAGCTTGGCTCTGTAGGCCATCCGTCACTGTTGCTAAAGGAGAAATAATGTCACCAAAGTCGAGTTATGACTGTAGGATAAAACTGAGGGCTGGTAAGTATGTCATTTTTTTTAAATCAATACTTAAGTGTCTAAACGTGTAGGTGCCAAACAATATTTTTAGCTAGCATAGTTAGGATATGAAACAAAGTTGAGTTCTTTAATGTTTGATTAGGAATTACATGAAGAATGGTCAGCAAGTAAACAGGAAAAACTTGTATTTTGAAAATCTTCTAAAAACACAAAATATTCATCAACTAGTTATTAAATTATCCGAGCTCAGGGGCGATTTTAAGCCCTTTGCCCTCTCATCAGCCTCTGCGCCAGTTATGATTGGAACGGCATGCGAGCGTCATTTTCATTTCATATTTAGTAACATGACCTCCATAACATTCATCCTGAATGCTGAAACTTGAAAGTGTATTATGAATCCATGTATTTTCGAATGTCATGTTCTTTGACGACAAAATGTATATGTAATGTTAAAAAAAAGTTTGCGATGTTTTTTTAATGCTTTTATCTTATTTCGGAAACCATTTCTGAAGTACGTGAATTATGGACAATAAGTATACCGGTGTTGCTAGAATACCGATAATAAATAATTATTTGATGAGGTTGAGCATTATATCAGCAATTTTTCAAACAGAAATTAATGCTATCTTCCGAAGCGAAGCCAAGGTAGGCAGCATTGACCGAGGTCTGAATAATTCTTGATATCATGCAAAAGCCGATATCAAGAATTCAGTTCATTCAAGTTCTTAATTGTTGTAAATATTTCAAAGCCAGCTTCGCCACTTTTTTAGTGTTTTTTGCATCCTTTTTGTTCGAAAGCTTTCCTATCGTTTTTAGAAACTGTGGCAAACATTGCCATTGTTTGACTTTTTCAAACTGTTTTTTAATGACGTAAATAATTGTAGAAACTATTATTTGTAGATATGACGTCATTCTTACTAGACAGCGCAAATGCTCTAACGAACTAAGGAAGTGCTAAACACTTTTGTCGAAAGTTTAATGTGCTAGATTCGATTTAAAACCTGACAACATTTTTGTAAATGTTTATTGATTACGTGACTGATGACGTCTTAAAATTACCAAAAAATTGCATAAAATAATTATATTTCTTGACTGTTGAGCCAAAATGGCGTAATAAATACATATTTGTAAATAGTGCACAAAAACCGTTTGAATGATGTATATTGTGTTGAAAAATGATAACGTCATCATGACTTCATATGCAAATCATCTGCCCTAATCACGTCGCTTACTTGTTCCCTAAGTTTTTGTGTCTTTTTACAAATAAATACATTACACAAATAATTTTCAAAACAATTATTTTAAAAAGATATTTTATTTATTTACTAACATGTTACACTATTACGTAGTTCTATATCCGTAACCACAAATTATTCTCATACTTGCAAGTCTAAAGTTTGAACCCTGTAGTATCGTTACATGTTTGTAGATGTAGATTGTCCAGGTTGGTATAGTCATGAGAAGGACTGTTTTTGTTGTTGTTGACTGACGTTTTGACAATCTTATCGGTAGTCATCTTCAGAGCCAAATGAAGAGTAAACGTTAGGTTAGCCGTATTTGTTATCTGGTTCTTACTTCATTGTATTGTGTGTACAGGAAATGTGTAACTATAACGACCTATACCAACCTGGACCATACCAATCTGGACGATCTACATTTGCAAATCTATCGTGAAAAAATCAAATAAGCTACTTTGTTTATCTCTTAACAATCTGATGGTGTACTTTCAGGCTAACAAAAGGAAGGAGGTATGCTATTGATCTTTTGTGTACCGGGTTTCACGCACTGGTGTTAACTTTCTTACATAGTTCACATGGAACTCAAGGCATCCAATCATCGCCCTAGTCTTAGCTCTTTAAATAGTTTGAAACTTCCTATGCCTTTCGTTTATTTTGGTGCGTAACGTTGGAGGTAGCTGATCTCAAGTCAACCGCAAGGGTACAGCGTTGCTTTATTTTTTAGACCATTGCTAGCCGTAGTTGTTAAAGGTGTCATCGGCTCGATGCAACGTTGCCAAATGTTTGTTTTATAGTGTACTTGCTTTGTTACTTGTTAAGTTGAATGTAGATTGGGCAGAAGACACATTGTTGACTTATTTTTTGCTCCTTTTTACTCCAGAGCTCTGGTTTCAATATATTTTTCTGTCCTCCTTCTCGCATAAATGATTGTTTAAATAAACTCGCTCACATTTTTTCAGTGTCATCATTGACAATCTCATTCTGACCAAGAAAGTGTAGCAGATGTCCAGATGATGTCAAAAACTTTGCCCATTTAAAACGAATACCCTGTCGTGTTACAACATGTCAATCTTTGTAAGGCTGGAGAGCAAATCACAATTTTTCATTCATACTAATTGCATCAATATTTGCACATTGTTGTAGTCATATTTCAGACTTTTATCCCAAAGTCTGTTTTAGATTTTTGAGAAAACGAGGAAAGAATTGATGTCACTTTAAAAACAATCTAACTTTTTGCTGAACGTTATGTATTAAACATTTATTGAGTCATTTTCATTTGTCAGTTGACATGGGCAGTAATTACAGAACAGTGGAAAAATTGTGGTTTTAAGCAAAAACCATAAAATTGAAAAAATAAGACATTGTAAAAGAGTTAGCAGCTAAAAATTTAGTATTTGTTTAAAGTGGGAAAAATTGAAGTCTTAAAAAAGCTTTTGAATTTACCAAACTCTGTCCAGCTGCTGGACGTTCTTGGCTAGAACGAGATTATCATTGATGAAACTAAAGTAAATGTGAGCGAGGTTATTCGAGCAGCACTTTTGGAAGAGACGGAGAGAAACATACATTCACACCAGAGCTCTGTCTGTTACATAAGAAATTTAAGTCAACTTTGTAGGCTTAGCTAAATAGGAATAATAAGGCGTACATTGTTGCACCAAGATCAACATTGTTGACACCTTTAACAAATTCGGCTAGCAATGGTGCAACAAACAAAGCAGCGTTGTACCCTTTTTGTTCACTGAAAGTCACCTCCAACGTCGAGCACAAAGAGACGGGAAAATGCAACAATTGAGGTTATATGGGAACATGCTAGTGAAGATGTCGACAGCGAAAGCAAAAAAAAAAGCGTGAAAAAAAGACAAAAGAAGCAACATACAAAAAGTACGGTGAAGTCGGAAAACAGTGCCGACATCAAACATTTGGATCACCAATTCGAAGGCGAAGCATGGTACAAGACAAAACGATTTTGATGAACAGTTACGGTTAAATTGAAAACGAGGACAATTGCTTATTTTTTTCCAAATAAACAAAGACTCATGGGAAGTTTCGAACTTTTTACGAGAAAAGACTTATACGATAAATAGATTCCAATACGCGCTATTATAGAAGGTGGACGTCAGAAAAACGGTACACAAAGGATTAGTAAGTAACATACCACTATCCTTTTGCTGACCTGAAAGTTCACCTTCAGACTGTTGAGAGATAAACTTAATTGATTTTTTCATGATAGACTTGCAAGCTTAAGAAGGCATGATTTGTGGTTACGAATAGGGAAACATGTTGGTTAATAAATAATATATCTTTTTTAAATATTTATTTATAACATTATTTGTTTACAAATAGTTCAATTTCTGAGATTAATGAATGAACTTTAAAAAAAAGTTAAGCAGAAAATAAAATGACGTCATTTAGGCATTTTTGCCAATGAAGTTGTGATTGTGTCATTATTTTTCAACACAGTACATATCATTCAAACAATTTTTGTGCACTGTAAACAAATATGCATTTATTATGCCATTTTTGCTCAATAATACATGGAATATATTTGGTTTTATGCGATTTTTTGTTAATTTAATGACATACAGATATCGAGATTTATTTAGAAATATGACGAAATATGACGTCAAAATTACATGCAGATATCGAGAATCATTTGCATGTAGATAACCAATCATAATCGGCATTGTTTACACAGTGAATAATAATCAAAGTTAAAGGTGTATTATTTTAATAGTATTCGAGTAGTTGTTGCAAATCTTCTTCATGATTTTGTTTTTCTATTCCAAGTTAGATGATAAAACAAATGTAGCCGACGTTTTGCGTCAAACATATTTTATGACCCATGTGACAATGAATTATAAATACACAAAAATGATGATCTCAGATATTGTCGCGTTTTGTGATGGAAATGTCACAGCCTAGTTTTCTTCTTACATGATACCTTTACAACACCTTTCATTTTTCATATTGTGCTAAATATGCTCATATTTTCTTATTGTATTTGTCGTTCAATAGGCCCAAGATTTTTAGCGGGCGATGAAGCCAAGAATGAAGCTGAAATTTTGTGTGACTACTTATCAAACTGCAAGTTTGATGAGCACAATAGTGATGCTCAAATGATTTTGCCCGATGAAAATGAAATGAAAATACCCGATGGTTTCGACTGCTTATTCTATCGTGAAGCGAAAGAGAAATTCTATAATGCAGAAATGGATGGCGAAGTGTACAAAATTATTGTTTTGCATGAAAAAGGGTGGGATTCAAATGGCTTGATTAAAATACCTCAAAACCAGGTAAGTTATCAAATTTTGTCGCTCAAATAAATCTGATGGGAAATGAGTCTACATCGAGTCATTCCTAAATATTGCTACGAAGCTTGTATATTTGAATATACAGGGCCATATTTTCTTACAAATCATGCAGCAGCTGGGCGAATCCTAACCTTTTGTCGATATGATAGGCTGTACCAGCGAAAGGAATTTTGTGATATCTGACAGTAGTTAGAATTTTACTTGTGAGTTGTTTTGATTTGTTAACAAAGGAAATTATCAGACAACTTTGAATTTTTAATTTTGGATGTATGTTGTTTAAAGTGAAATGAGTTAGCATTGTTTGGATTGATTTTTTGCCACCGTCTTTGAATCGGACTAAAATGAAAACTTTTTTGGTAAGATTAGTCAGTCTCTGTTCAGATAAATTAAGTACAAATGAAGAGTGGAATATAACATTTGAAATTTGCAACAAAACTGAAAATTAAAACTCTTAGACCAAGAATTCTGGAAGAGTTGAATCGCATGGAGAAACTGGGAGTCGTAACGCTAATAACTGAACCAAAGCATGGGTTTCTTCATTGGTTAAAGTCGTTAAACCAAGTAAGATTCGCTTGTGCGTTGACCAGTAAGATTTAAACAAAGCAGTGAAGAGAATACAATATCCAATGAAGAGAACATCCAATGAAAACCGTTGATGATGTTCTGACCAGAATACCTGGGGCTAAGAATTTTCTTAACTCTTCACGCAACAAATGGATTTTGGCAATTCCACTTGAAAAAGTGTAATTATTTCTGACCTGTTTCAAAACTCCATTTGGACAATATTGGTTTAAGCGCCTGCCATTTGTAATAAAATCAGCGCCTGAAGTTTATCAAAGAGTTATGCAAGAGATGTTTGGAAGTATCGTAGATTGTGGAGCTGTTGTGGATGATTTAATGATCTGGGAAGGAGAGGATAAAGAACATGAGGAACTTCTTAGCAGAATTTTAGATCGAGCACGAGAAGTTAGGTTAAGGTTAAATCAGAAGAAGTGCAAGATGCGAGTTTTGTAAGTTTTGTTTATGGGGCACAAGCTTACGTCACAAGCCTATGGCATTAACCAAGCAATGAAAAAGTGCAATCCATTGAAGGTGCCTTGAACCGACTTCGTAGCAAAATCTTCAACAATTTATTGGTATGATACAATAACTCGCAAAGTTTATTCCAAATCAGTCTGAAAAGCAGCACCACTACGATCTTTGCTAAAAAGGACTACTGCGCGGCAGTTGAAAAATGAATATCGGAGATCTTATCAACATTTGAAAGACAATTGTGCTAAACAGCCGACGTTACAATATTATGATGTTACAAAACGAGTAAAGATTTCCTGTCACAGTAGTATATCTGGATTTGGAGTAGTTTTGGAACAAGATGGTCATCCAGTAGTGTATGCATCACAAGCTTTATCTGAAACACAACAACGTTACGCTCAAATAAAAAAGAAACTACTGGCCATAATATTTGCATGTGAAAAGTTCCATCAATTTATTTAAGATTCAGACAGACCATATACCTTTGAAAAGCACATTCAAGAGTTCACTTGAATGTCCAATGAGATTACAACAAATATTACTTCGGCTGCAACATTATGGTTTACAAGTTACCTACAGGAAAGGAAATGAGTTGTACGTAGCTGATACCTTAAACAGAGCTTGCCAAGAAATAAATCTAAACGATACCCTCGAAGAAGAGTTAGAGATAAACGTACTTCTGCCTGTTTCTGCAGGAAAATTGGATGAGTCACAAGAAGAAACAAGAAAAGATCCAAGCTTACCACAATTGAATCATGAGTTCGTGTCACCAACAAAAGTCGCCTTTATCCCCTTCCATCCATAGTTACTGAGATTGTAGAGAAGAACTTAGTATCTATGATGATCTTATCTTCAAGAGAAACGAAATAGTAATTCCAGTTGTACTGCGTAAAGAGATACTTAAGATCGTTCATCAACCTCATCTTAGAATTGAAGCTAGTAAATGACGAGCACGAGAAGCTTTTTTGGCCAGAAATGGATCGTGAAATCGAGCAGCTAGTGAAAATGTTCTGTATATGCAATCATAACAAGCCTCAACAACCGTCAGAACCGTTGAAGCCTCATTCAACTCCGCTGAGACCATGGCAACGCAATGGAGTGGATATTTTCATGCTTCATGGAAAGAATTATATGATTACTGTTGATTTCTACTCAGGTTGGTTTGAATTTGATCTTTTGTACAACTTATTATCAATAATTGTTATTACTAAGTAAAAGGCATAAATGGCACAATATGGAAATTCAGATGTACTTGTCAGTGAAGATGGTACTCAATTTACAGCAAAAGTTTAAAGCTTTTCAAACTGTATGGCACTTCCAACATATTACGAGCTCGCCCAACTATCCACAAAGCAACGGTGGCGTCGAAAGAGCAGTTCAAAAAGCAAAGTTGTTAATGAAGAAAGCTATGGACGATAATGTTGATCCACATGTTTTATTACTCAACCATCGTAATACACCAAGAGATACGGTATTTATAAGTCCGGCGTTGCGATTAATGTCAAAGCAAACCAAGACACTTCTTCATATAGCGGAAAAACGACGGAAACCCGAAGTGAAGATCCTGAAGTTGCTTCTGATCGACTTCATTATTACAAGAATCTTCAAAAGGAAAAATTTAATTCACGAACTCGAGGTTTCTCAGTCTTAAATGAAGGCGATGCCTTCAGGATTCAAGGAATAAAAGGATTTCAGAGAAAGGGATTTGTTGTAGAGAGACAAAAGTCCTCGATCATATTTTTAACTCATCTGACGGAATACATAGAGGACATAGAAAACACTTGTTGAGAGTGGACAAACCATTTGAATCTAAAATCGAGAATATGAATTTTCATGAGGAAGCTTGATTAGAAGAACATTTCTCTAGAAGGGTTAAAATACTACAATCTTCCAGCACAAAGGATGTTCAATGTTATGGAGGAGTTGTTGTTAAAGAAAATGACGAGGATGAGAAGATACACGCGAAGTGCACGTTTAGTAAAAACACCTGTTAGACTGACTTATAATTAAGGTTGAGCATGCATTATGCATGATTAAGCATATGAAAAACAAACATTAGATCAAAAAGGGGCTTTAATTATTACTAATAAAACAGCGTTAATGTTGTCTTTTTCTATCAGTTAGGGATGAGGTTCGTCTCGGAATCTTGGTCAAAAAAACTGCTTGATCCAGACGAAGACTGGACACCTGAAGAAATTCTGGCCAAGTTGAAGAATTACATGGACTTTTTCGATCTTTTTACTCGAAGTTTTTTTCAGGAGTAGTAGTGTTTCCAAAAATTTGTTGCATGTTTGTACATGTAGAGCGTCCAGCTTAATGCAGTGCCGAGTAAGACCGTTAGTGTTGTTATTTTTACGTCAATTTTACAACATATGCACATTTTTTTATCCAAGAATATGATTTTCTCAAATATTATACTTTACTCAAGTAGAATGTACCGCAATCTTTGTAGAGATTGTTGACCGTTTTAATATCTTTTATGGTACATATGTAATAAACTAAATCGTCGGTGAAGTCATTATTTGGTTGATGAAAGAAATGAAAGACGGGGGAAATGATTGTTGCGTTTGGACAGCTGTGGAAACGTGTTGACATTATATGAAGAAAGTTGCAGCCAACGAGACATCTGTTCGCCACGGTAGCGTGAATGCCGTAAAAAAGAGGACTGAGAGTGTGATAATGCAAAGATCATAGGACGGTACTGGATGATATCTCAGAGGCAGTACCACATAACTGTAAGAGTAAGCATTCGTGTCAAATTACTTTAAGACGAGTCCACAGATAATAGCCAAGATGCAGATTTAACACGGCATTAACTTATCTCTTTTACTCGAAAAAAAAAACTCTTGGAGAGACAAGTCTTGATCGCTGCAAACCCATGTGAAAACAAATCTTACTGCTAAACATAAAAATACCAGCCTACAGTTTTCTCAGGTTGGACAGGTTGGACAGCTATCTAGTGGGACACGGCAATTTTAACGACAAAGCCCAATTCTTCTTAAGCAAGTGAGGGAAGAGTTCATATATCTCAGAGAATGACTCTGAATTTAACGGCCCAAGCATAACATCATGTACGAATGATAAAAAACTGTGTCTGCGTTATAAAGGCTGCTTAGGAGGTTGTTCGTGACAGAAGAACACTAAATCATTCAATTCCATCATGTACCGCAGATTTGAAACTGTGATTAAAGCTGGAGGGGACCTACAAATTGCCGATTTTTTTGCTTTTTTTTATACGCCTACTTGTGATGATTTTTATCCCCTATAGTTCAGTATACCTATAAAGAAGTGGAAAAACGTTTGTATTAAAAACAAAAACCACTGACACTCCGTAAGAAATGAATATTTATATTAACCTTTTCGACAAGACTTACATGTCATCATCAGTATAGAATGAGTTTTTAACTATAACACTATTTGGCAGTCGTAATTTTTGTAAAATACGATCTTCGCAATATTGCATTAAAATTTAAAATTTGAAAACCTGAATTTGTAATGGCATTGGAAATTGGACATTTAAAAGGCTTCTACACCTAAAATTGGAAAAAGACATTTTCTTTACTTAATGAGAATGCACATACATGTAACTTGCTTCATGTCGGAGAATGCCACCAAGTCCCTAGTAATACTTCTTCATGTATCTCAACATTGGCTTCATTAAGGTGCTCTGTAAGTTTTTTCCGTCCAAAGTCTTGTTTTTCGTTTATCAGACCTAGCGTTCGAGCAGCTTTTTTACTTGGACTTGGATACTGGACATTGTTATCAATTACTTCTTGGACAGTATGTTCTGGCAGATTTTCCAGACGTCCAATTCTATCATAACTTGAACCAATTCGTTCGGATAGGAAATCAATTTCTCGTCCTGATAGCTTTGTGCTGTCTTCAAATATCTCATCTGTTTAATATAGAAAAAATTGTACTTTTTCGCCGGATACTTATGCTAGCATAATCATCCAAAAGGTGCTATTCTATTCCTATCCAATTATTTTTCTGTTCCTTTAATCGATTAATGTACCTTTCAAACAATATTTTCCCACCATTTTTGGCAATTTTTTTGAGCCAATAACTTGATTTTTTTATTGTAAACCATGATTTTGTTTTAGCTTTACAACACAGTTGCTATAAAATTTCATAATACCCATAATACTTTGAAAAACAAAGTTGAAACACTGCAGTAATTTTGAACAGAATGAAGATTTTAAAGATTTCGGGGGAGCCAACCCGGAAAGTTAGTATGTACATTTCAGATCATTCGCATTATTTATGCATTTAGAAACCCATTGTTTTTACATTGATCAAACTTGCGGGCTGACTACGTCATTGTTCTGCTAGTTCTGCTAGTTCTACAAGTAGGATTTGAAAGGGCTTTTTGACACAATAAGAATCTTTTGCAATTTTCTCGTAGAAACATCCTTTACTTACGTTAAAAACGACATTACTTATAAATTAGTGCTTACAAGTGGCGAAGAATGCCCGAGTTTTTACCTCTACAATTCAAATGCTTCTCTAAAACTATTTCTTAATTTCTTTTAAAATGCCTTATTCAAGAGATATTTCAAAATGACAACGGACATTCTAAACCAGTTAATGCATATCACTCTTAATTCTTGAGATATTGTGGTTCTTGGTTTGTCTGATATATCTAACTTGTGAGGTCACATTGCATAATGAGAACTATAATTATTAGGTATATTTACCGATACTTTAATTTACGAGTTCCCTTCTTTGTGACATGGTTAATGGTAGAAAATGCTGCGTACTAGTGTCAACCTAAAGTTGTCAGGAAACTGAAGAGTATTTGAAATATTGTGGGAACCATTATGCAACATGACGTCACAAAGTAAATGGTTTGATCCCGGGAGTATCGTTACATGTTTGTAGATGTAGATCGAGCAGGTTAGTAGAGTTCTGAGAAGGACTGTTGTTGTTAACTGACGTTTCGACAACAGACAGCGGTAGTCATCTTAACAGTCAAATTTGACTCAGTCAACAACAACAAAAACAGTTCTTCTCAGAACTCTAGTAACTTGGACGATCTACATCTACAAACATGTAATGACGTCACAAGTTGTATAAACTGGAAATGACAAAAACGTCAAAATCACGAGATTAAAAAAGAGATAAGCATTTACAGTATTAGAAAGTACACGGTCATTTCAAAAGTTTAGTCATTTCAAACATTATTTAATTTGCAAAATTTCCATTTCATAGGCATTTTAAGTGTTATCGATGCATCCAGTAAAAGACAAAAATATTTGTACTCTAACTGGAAATAAAAAAGGCGTTAACATTGCTGCTGATACCTTCATTATAATAATGATCATTATTGGCCGTTAGCTAAGAACCTATTCAATCTATTTCAATATATGAAAAATTTTTTGAATTAGCCACTTACATAAAGGGTCCCTGTCGGTTACCTAAAACAGAAAAATAAATTAAAAGTGTGTTTAAAAAATTCCTACGAAGCAAGTTTTGTCAGAGAACAAAAAAAGTCTCGTTAATCTTGAGTATTTCAAACTAAACATAAAAGGTATTACGGATCAAACTTAATGTAGCATGTTATCATATTTTTCTTTTCAATCGTTACAGTGTAACAGTTGCGCAACCAGCCCGCAAATTTTTCAGTGCTGTGTAAATATTTGGTGTTAACTCACTGTTAAAATAATAGTACTAAAGAAAGCAATAATGCTGGTGATCTAAAATGTACAAGCACTACCCAGACGTGCAGGCTGACTAAACGTGCAACTTTCAAAATATATTTGATGCCAAATCAAATGGCAGATTCCTGCTTGGCGATTCCTGGACGCATTGCTTTGATAGAAATTTGAAGAAAAGCCAATTTTTGTAATCCATGGTTCATCAAACGGTCTTCGATGCCTTCAACGTTGATGGAAAACACACCATAAACCAAAAAGAAAAGTAATTCGGTTATTTATACCTGCTCGAGTTCATTTTAAACGGGAACTTGGAGCTAATTAGTTTTCTGTTTTCAAACAATCTGATGATTTTCTACAATAAAAAGTTTACCTTTTAATGTACATGTAAAATCTTTTCTGCAGCAGTAAAATATGAAATGCTTGACACTTTCCTTTTATTTTGGTGGAGTAACTATATGGCCCGTTCATTAAGTCCTACTATATAAATTTTTGTAAACTCACTCACAGCATAAACAATGTGTTTTTAAAGAAATGAGTCAGCATAAATAATTTTAAAGAATTGACAAAGCAAAATTAAATTATTTTCTTAGTAGACAATTTCAAAAATACAGAATAAAACATACTGTGACAAACAAAGACATCTCCTAAACTCAATGTATGAATTACATAAAAAAAAGAAAACTCACTTATTCAATTGGTGATATTTCGTCCAGCATTTTCATTCACATTCAGACAAATAATAAGAAAAAGTGGTGAAACTTACAGCCCATTTCTCAGACAACGTGTAAACACTTGGATTTCCAAAAATGTACAATGCACATTTTGCCCTTGAAATTGCGACACATATTCTGTTACCACTACTCAAGAAACCAATCTTCTGGTTCTCATTACTGCGTACTAGCGACAGCAAAATCACTTTGTTTTCTTCCCCCTGTATACGTTTGAAAAGAATAAATTGAGTCTTGTAATGATAGTTCGTAAACTATGGAAAATTTATTTCACCTGAAAACTATCAATAGTTGTTATCTTGATTTCTTTAAGCTTTGTAAAATACTGTTCAGAAGGTTTATTTGCTTCAAGAAGAAATTTTCCTTTCATTCTATTTACCTGGAATATAACGTAACGTAGTTTTAATCATAAAGATTATAAAAGAAATGAGGTGATATTTGGCCAAATTCAACTGCTGCATGTACAGTATGAAGACTTAAAACGTCGATGTTTAAAAATTTTAGAGTATTTATCAAAACTAAACTCTCAATAGTCAACATAAATTAATTACCAATGCAACCTACTTTTATTTTTCTATGCACAATGGAACAGCCTGCTTCGTTAAACTTCTCCCAATTAATTTCTACTTAATTTATATTTGGCTTAAAACTGTTTTATTGCTTCCAGATGCTTCGCTAGAAGTCCTGCACGATTAACTTATCATATTATTTTATAAAAACTATTATACTAACGTGTAAATACAGCTCTTTTCAGTCTTTCAAATTTGTAAGAATGGTACTTTTAAAGGCGACTTTAGTCATTCTTATGTAGCTAACTATGCCTGCAAGGAGGGATTACATGGACTACTTGAATGGAGGCTATGAAACAAAATAATGACGTAACAAACTCAAAATATAATTTTAAAGCAGGACTTACGAAAAAAATATCCTCGACTGAATTTTATGCTATTGTATGCAGGAGTTGTTTCTTTCCTTGAGACTAATTTTTACGAGAATGGGCGTTGTCAAATTCAGCTGACAACATTTTTGTGCTAATATTGTGACGGCAATGTAAAGTAAACCCTTCTCTAAAACATTATGAGCAGAAAAAGAATTCAAAATCACCTGAAAGAATGAATTTATGGTGAAAGATAGCCAATCGACTTGTTGTAGACCAGCTACGACACTTATTGGCGCAATCAGTATTATTGCTGTAATCTTTTATATAATCTTTTGTCGTAACGCAGAGCAAATTGAAAATCTATTTTGGTCACCGTCACCACTTACTTTCCCAAAAGATCAGAATTATATTTCACAAGCAATTGGCCATCAAAATTTGTTTTAAAAGTATGATATTACCCCATGCATGACTACATTCACTACACTTTGCGTCAATTCATTAGGAGGAGTATTCTAGTTAATGTTTAATTCTGTCTTAAAAGCATTGTTCACAAACACATCAATCTTTGCCAGAAAATCAATTCGTGAGTTACGTCAATTTTCATCTTCTAAGTAGAACTACATACCTGTGCATTGTAAGGGCAGATGACTGTAATATCAGCAGGACTATAGCCATTTCTCATCAAGTATTGAGATACTTCAAGAATCCTGTTTATTTCGTAATCATTAAAAGGACTTCTTGATCCAGAGGGGTAAGTTTCTTTTTTTGTGTGCTTAAGAAAGAACAGGCTTTCTCCAATGCACAGAGGCGGCTCGTTGTCTTTAATTTTCTAAATTTTATTCAAAAGATTAAAAGAATACCTAAAATTAAACTCAACCAGCTTTATCATATATGTATTTAAACAGCTTTTAAAGATTCCAGAAATTACAAAGTGAATCATGGTTTTAGTTTCTTTGCCGATTCTCTTAGTTGCTCACATAGTTATAAGATCAGAAATCAGTCGAAATGATGTCAGTTAACCACGGCAACAATCGTGAAACGCAATAAAACTCAACTCACGTTTGCGCTTGAACTCACGTTTGCGCTACAGTATATCTTCTTCCTATCCAAATCTCTTTCATTTACGGGGAAAAAATCAGTTGGTAAAAAAATTCGTTTTCAGCCAGAAAAGCGTTGTTAAATTGAAAGTTTTAAAATAGTTTGAGATACTTTCCACTGTACATAGAAGAAACCACTTTTGCTGGCAAAGAACTGTATTTAACACAATGTATACAGTTCTCAATACATCTCAATTCATGCAGTTCTCATGATATATCTCAATATATCTCTACAAATGCTTTTTTAACAATCCAACAACATAGTTTTACCTCTTTTTTTGTTTCTAAGTTGTCGTAGATTTTTATCTCACGAAGAAGATCGGCTATATCATCACGCATTCGACATTGTTGTTTTAACTGGACAAATGGAAATTTATTGTTAATCAATCGCTCGAACATGGAACAATCAAGATTCTTTTTTAGCAGTTTGTAGCAGTTAACTCGTGGTTTTAGCTGATAATGGTCTCCTATCATAACCAAATGCTTCAAAGATTTGGGAAGAATTGATACCAATTGACCCTCCATTATTTCTGCAGCTTCTTCAACAATCACAGCGCAAGGCTTCAATTTCTCTATAAAACAGAAAATAATCAATGGGTTATTGCTGAACAAAACCATGAGAAAAAATGAGTTTATGAGCAATTTAACTGCAAAACAGTAAAATAAATTATGTATTGCATGGCATTGCATTGATTATAAATGTATTGTTTATTTGATAATGTTCACTTCTGAATGTGTAGAAAACCAGAACAGCAACTCTGAACAGCAACGTGGTCACATTCACATAAATAACGCGCGACTTTAACATTACAACAATTCAACTGGCAACTTTAGGATGCCAAGAACTCAAACACCCTTACTCCTAAATAATCTTTTTGCTATTTTGAAGTTATTGAATTTTACTTCTTCATTGACTTTTGCAGTGATTAGAACAAGATTTGTCACATTACGCATGCGTACGATTATCTTGCGTAATACAATTTCACATTCGTCATAACCTGCCGGCACAGTGGCAGATCAAGAATGAGCAAGAATTAATTACAAAAGATCAATATTGTATATATTTACATTTGAAAATACCTAAAAAGCAATTTGATTAGTGTAATTTTATTATATTGAAACTCGTAATCAACAATGCTGCTATAAAAGTATTTTGAGTCTAGCTGCTATACTTTATCTTGACTAACCCTGCATCACACGTAACGTAATATACACTTACCCAACAAATGTGAACGAGTTGCAGCTCCAGTAACTGTCATGGCAATAACATCAAAATTTTTTAGAACGCAAACTGTGCGTTCATCAAGAAAATCTTGACGAAAACGTTTATTCTGAAAAAATAAACATCGAATGTTAAAAAGAACCCTTGAATGATGGTCTGCTACTGACAAATAACCTAGCCAATAATTTAGACTTGCTGACTGTTGACCCACATGCGCAGAATTTAACAGACCTGTAGCTATGACAAAAGGACAATTTTTAGTATGCAACTGACTTCACGAAAAAAAGTACAAAAAAACAACGAACATAGATACAAAACATCTTACAAAAGATGTACAACTTTGTTGGAAAAAAGCACATACGAGTAGAAATTGTAACTTTTCGACTAATTTTCAAAAAAAAGATAGAAAATAGCTAGCTACAAATCTCTGCATTGATTATAACCACGTGTGCGCGAGATAACAGGCATTTTTCTTTAAATTTTGAAAAAGACTTAATTCTGCGTTCTTTTTTTAGCAAAGTCTTTTGCGATTGTCTAATTGCAAATTGGAACTCTGATATGTTTGTTCATATTGAGCAATAGTTTATTGTAATACTTTTCTGTGGTAAAGATTAATAAATATTAAACAACTTTTGACAAACCTAGCTATGCAAGGAATAGGATCTTTCAACATGCAGAAAAAGTAGCTGTATAGAGTCAGCAAGTATATGTGCAACTAATAAAAAAGTTGGGAAGAAATGAAACCTTTCATGTCTAACAGTGAAAAAGCCTAGTTTTCATTATCTTAAAGACAACGCCAAGTAAGGACAGTTTTTGCAACATACAGCAGGGAGGATTTTCCCCTTCCCCAGTTCTTACGCTCCTGGTAATGAATATCTTACCTTTTCAAACGATTCAACAGCTTCCCTAAATTCTGCAAAAAGTTTTCCACGTAAAGCACGAAGGAAATTAGCACGTTGTGTCGAAGTTAAAGACCACAGATCATCTTCATCAAGAAGACTAGCATATTCATCTATAAAGTCAACAACAGTCAGAACATGGTTAGTCGGTTATAAAATGTTTTTCATACTTGAAATGATCATGATTTAGTTTAAATATATTTCTACCAATGAATTATACAATAAATTATTATTTATCTAAAGAGAGATGCCTTTGACGCAAATTCGCTTCGCAAAGGAGTTATTTGCATAAGCGAATAATAATCTTATTGCTTCAGCCGGTTAATTTGTAAGTTAAATTTTAAATAGGGGATATGTTAATCAGGGGGAAACGAAGAGTTAAGTTGGCACAATGATTGATTTTAGTTTTCACGACAAATGGTAAGTAGTACATATTCGGAGGATAGGTCTTAAAAACAATTTTGCTTGCTTATTCTTATCTTTTCAAGCTTCTTTTGTGCTTTTGTGATTTTTAACGATGTAGAGGACAAAAGTTCTGCCCAAACTATTCCTTTGTGGTGGTTTATTTTCTCTTTATTTTAACCATACCGCCGAAACCAAACATGTTTGGTCGCCCCAGGGAAAAGCAACGGTTTATTTCTCAGTAAGTTTGTTTCAGACACCTAACTCATCTAATCTAAGTGAGCCGCAGCACTTGTTTACACGCATTATTTGGTAAGCCCGAGTATATTTTCATATATTCTGCGCAAAATCAAAAATATACAATTGACGCTCCTTTTTGTTTGTGTCTAATTTTTATGCTGCTGTAATACCGAAATTTATTTGGTTAATACAGGTTTTGTTACATATAGCTATATAATTGCATTACTGACAGGTTTCACTTTTGATACAGAACTGTGCACTGTTGCAGATCATTTTACAGCTATTTCGGACCTAAAACCAACCAATCACATTAAAATATCTGGTACTGACGCTAAGTCACCACCGTTTTAAAACAGGCAATTGCACTAACAGCACAGAATAGATTGTCTTAACAGAAGGTCCTCTGATGTAGGAACCTTTGATGTTCGTGTCCCTCACTTTTCTACAGAAAATTTTAAGGAGACACGCCTTCCAGGAAGATACTTCTGCAAGATTGCAATACAAAATATAGATGTTGTTTTTACAAATACATCGTTTTGCACTACAAAATCTTGGTACCTTATCTTCTTCGTAAGATGATAACTCTTTGTAAAAATTTCGGCAAACTTTTGCTTTACACTTGAGTTATTAGTAAAATAACATTCTCGTGCATTACTATTCCATAAATGATTTATTTTGTGATAGTATCTTGCTGGGAAGTCACGCATGCGTAGTGGAAAAATACGCCACAATCTTAGCTGAGTGAGCTTTCTCTGTTAGATGTCTATTCTGTGTTAACAGCCTTCCTTACAACTTAGAGCACTTTGAGATAAACAGCGCTGTAAGTGAGTCGAAAACTCTAAGTTAAAGCTCTAGACGATACTACCAAATTTCAATCATTATAAACCATATCCTATAAGTGTAAAAAAGCATGGACTTTTCATGCATGATTACAGTAAAAGTATCATGAAAAATCAAGCAAAAAAATTTTCAATACAGACAATAGAATAGAGTATACGATAGAATTGTATGAAAATGTGTGCAATTCAAAAAATTTTTTAAATGAGCACGTGCATTTAAATAAATGTGGATTCCGTTTACATGTCCATGTTATAAAAATCTTTTTAACATGCCTCTGTATCATTTATGAAATAGTTTTTTAAAGACAATCTAGATCGTTCTTCACTTAAAAGTTAACTCAACTCGGCCTACCTGGCTCAGCTGATGAAATTTCGATACCATCAGTTAACGGTTCTTCATTGTTAACACCCTCTTGAATTTCATCGTATGACGCACTTACGTCGTCCAAAGGCACCTCATCTTCCACAGTATCCTGTTGCCTTTCTTTAGACGTAACATTTGAGTCAAATGCTTCACCACGCAAAACTTCTTCCTCGTTCCTAGTTGGCCATCGAGAGATACAAACAAAGAAGGAAAAATATGAAAAGCAAAGATTGTTTTCTCTAAACCAAGGTCAGTCTGAAAACGTTGCTGCAAAAATGTATACGTTATTACCTGCTTTCTGTCTTGAAGCGAAATTTTTCAACTCTTTTTTTCGTTAAGGAGCTTTCAACTTGACTTTTTGCCTCCTCCAGCCATGTCTTCACACATATTTTTAATTTCTCTACGAAAAACAGGCAACAACAAATCATTTAATGACAAAATTATCATAATATTTGAATCTATCTTTGCATATAAACAAAATATTTAACTGGCGTGAGTTCTGAATAAGACATAATTACTGAATGCTTTGCATGGGATGAGTTGAACAAAATAATTTTAAAATTATACTGATTGATGTTTGACTGTGTATTGGAATGATGCAAAGTTGACCGTCTTCTATTAAGGTTGAAATGTGTTTGTAGAAAAATAAAATCATCTATAATTATATGTAACTGATACGATATATACATCAAATGTAATATGATGACGTAACGTTCCACCGTACAAATGGTGATTATGATTTATGAAGGAGAGAAGAAGCTATAAACAATGACTAAAATTTAAAACTGTGTCTTTTTAAATAGGCCTTTTCTTAGTTATCATATGCAAAGACAAGCACCGATACGTTTGCATTTGATGCAACAGAGCTTAACATAAGCAAGTTAATATATCTGCTTGCTCACCTTCTAAAGTCTTTTCTTCGTTCTCTTCTGAATCAGGTGACATGCTCAAAAGAGAGCTAATATGTTCTTTGCTAGCAACCTAATAACGTTACATAAAAAGGAATAAAGATGTCGTTTCTTTTTGTACTTTGAAAATAATATTTCTCTGCATTACTATAAAATTCCGTTTAAAATTTTTAGCTTGGATCAAAGTACGTATGCCGGACAATTGTCCACTTTTTACAATTCCTGGATCGATTTTCTTAAAATTAGCAAAGGATTGAACAATTGTTTCATGTTTAAATAGACTGATTTGTTAATACCTCAAGGAATGATTTAACGGTAAAATGCGGTATTGACAAATATCTAAAGAGCTTTTTAATGTTTCTCTTTGCAATTCGCATTTGTGTACAAGTTTTCATGTAGCTTGGGCGATGTTTTTTCTCAATTCCTGTTTCATGAATGACCTAAATAATCAAATTAAATTAAGCTGATGAAGAAAATCTTTGGAAACGTACTTATTCATCACATTACTTTGTTAAGTAGAATGTTGTTAAGCTCCTCTCGTGAGGTTCTTCCAATCCGGACGATGTTCGACACATATTTTGTGCAATCAACCAAAAAAATGATCTAAGGCAACGTTCTTGAATGTTACAACCTAAGCATAAGAATAGTTGCTTACTTTACAATCACGAAGCTTGCGAAACAAATTTTAAGGCAACTTTTGCCATGCAAATGAAATTAACATGAAAATGGATTGGTTCAACTCCTGCGTATGCTAGGATTCAAGAAACGTTATTAAAAATCTGTCTCAGTTAAATTCTCACCAATATTGGTCCTTGATAGCGCTTATGAAATTTCATGGAAAGCATCAATCTGAGAATTTTGATGCCTAAAAATGATTTTCCAGTTCCTGGAGGGCCCTAAACCAAAATATTTAAATAAATTTTTTTTGCCATAAATAAAAATAGGTACACATTGCGTACACGTTGGAAGCCTTTGAAACTTATAGTAGATTTATAAAACTAGTTTAAATAATTTTATATAGTCAATATTACTAACTCAAACCTGCATGAAATTCAAAAATGTGCTTTGTACTCACTGCTTAATGAAATGACGTTGTAATTGTCAAACTGTTTATGGATTTACTGAACGCCCTTACTTAGATCGCATGTCATGTGACTGTGCTTTTATCGTAAAAAGTGGAGTGATTAAGATTTCTCACAAATTCTATAACAATAAATACTTTATTATTTTCATTAAAAATTATTTTGCGCCATAATTCCTATATCGTTTGCAACTTTTGTTTCAGTTTATAAAATTGAAAAACAAAACTCACTATTTCTCTCGGGAGCATACATATAAACAAATACCTGAATCAGTGACACTTTGTTCGTAAAAAAGTTTTCAATTCCTGATAACTGAGAATCATCAAGCAAAGTTTTACAGCCTTTCTCTATGAGGAACTTGAACTGTTCGTGACAACTCGTTAATTCACGAGGAAATTTAAACGTACACGCTTCAGACTTCTCAAAAATTATGCTCCAATCATCAGTGTCGTCCATAGTGTAATTAGGGGCTGGTGATTTTTTTGTCAAAACTATTTCATCACAAAAGGGTATACCTATACAAGGGAAAATAGCGGATCACCAATGCACAAATACGACTAAGCCCCAGGAACAGCTTTTTAACTGATTCACATGTTACACAATTATGTCAAACGTAAAGCTCGTTGAGCGTTTACCCAAAAAAAGACGTAAGCAAATGCTTGTATATGTTGTTGACTCATGTTATAAATATTTTACCCTGCAAACACAACGTAAGTCGACTATTTAAAGGATAAAACATTTCAAATTTCTTTACAGCGTCAATATATCCAAGAATGAGGTGTTGCAATTTAAATGATGAACATTAGATGTTAGTGTATAATTTAGTTAGTGCTGAACACACTTCAAGGCACCAGCTGAAAGGTTTCTATAACCAAAATCACGTTTCTATCTACAGCTGCAATAACAGTAGTGCAAAAAAGAATCGTCGTTCTCAAAAACAAAGCAAAGAACTTGCAAATACAAAGCTGGAGTAATATTTTAGCAACAAAGTACCACTTGAAACCACTCAAAATAATTTACAATATAAAATAAATGATAGAAAATGTTAATTTTATTAGTGGTCTGAAAAGCCCGTTTGGCAGGCAAACATTGAACCCAAATTAAGAAAACCTTTAATTTAAGAAAAGGAAAGAATTTCCATTTCAGTTCAACACTCAGCGTTAAGCAAAAAAATTACAACAGCTGCATGGTTTTACATTATAAGTAACTCATATTGTAAAAGCAGCTCGATTGTTACAAATCTGTTTTTTGAAAATTCATAATCCGGAGAAACATTAAGAAATAGCTAAGATTGGACAGGGTGCAGAAATGGCACTTCCAATTGTTCATCTAAGTGTATTTTTTTCGTAAATAAAGTTAAAAGTCTCGGTTAGAGTTTTGCGATCTTTAAATCTCGTGATTTTAAAGCTAATCGTAATCGTATGCATTGGCAAAATTTATATAATTAGCTTCAACACGTGTAACTCTTTTCATTGATTTCATACTAGCTATAGCACAAGTTATTTTAAAATAGCTTCGCAATTGTAATCACTTTTTTTGTCAATATAAAAAAAACTTAAAAATAAAGCCATAGCTACGTCGTTCCTCGAATCGTGTTAAGTTTGGTTTTTTGGGCGTTTAAAGAACAAACCACTCACAGTTTGGGAAATAAATGGCTATGCGCGTAGAGCAAATGGCGAATTATAATTTAAAAAATTGTTACAAATTAAAGAAGTTGAGTTAAAGTGAAAAATGCTTCGACCACTAGTTTCATTGAAAAGTCGGGGTTAAAACTCAAATGACTCAAAATGCATATAATATATAAGTTCTGCAACTGTTCATAAGAAGTATAGTGCTCCACGATGTTATGAAGGACGAAGAGGGAAAGTGATACTATTACTCGGCCAGTTTTATGAGAAAGACCTTCATCCAGCTCTATAATATTTTAACTAAACAATGCCCGCGCATGTATGTATGAATCGACTTTCACTAAATATATCGACTATTTCCCGTAAAACCATTTCGCATCACATGAAGTACCTATAAAACCTGTTTTCCGTAACGTCTTATACGAACTTAGATAAAGCATTGGAAGTTGCAATACGTATTAGCTCAAAAATTTATTGTACAGTTTTTGCACTGATCAATTTAGCGACTTATTCAAACTGTATACCTTTTTGCCGGAAACACCCTGTTGCTATTAACTATATATTTTACTTAAACAGAATTTACCAATACATTTCATAAAGTAAAGCCAAGCAAAATGAAGAACGTAAACCCAGCACATTGTAAAACAAAAAAATATGTTACAAAAGAGGACATTACCTTCTTCTTTCATAATTTTCAAACGATCCATGCATGGAGCGAAGTTTTTATAAAATGTCGGAGACTCTGCCATCAAGGCACAATCACCTAAAAATTTTAAAATAACATTACAAAGTAGTTATTGTAAGTTTTCGCCATTTTTATTACTCGTGAATTGGATCAAATTAATTAACAAGGAATACAAGAACAGTGCAAAATTTCAAAAATACACTGTCTTTAAACAGGCAATTTGAATTTAATTTTGATTTACAGTGTATCATGACTACATGAACATCCATTGACTTCATGACAACATTCATCAGGATCAATAATTTGCACAAAATACTCTTAAATATAGTCTTTAATATTCTATGTGGTAAAGGTTGTCATCTCTTCTTGAGACATTTTTTGAATAAATCAAAGTGGTTGAGAGAAAATGACCAACACAAAAATTTATTCCCAAAGCCATTAATCAGCTATGCATTCATGATGGCGGATGTTAATTAATCGACATCATAAACAGGACATTATTTAAGAACCAGTCGTACAAACGAATCTTTTTTTGAAAAGCTTCCAACCTCCTCTATTTTCTTACAATAGTCAATTTACAATCAAAAACAAATTTTGGGGAGAAGGCGAGTAGGCGACTACTTTCGCAGAAATAAATATCCAAGTGATTTTATCAGTTGAACTGAAGAGTGTCGTTTATTTCACATTTTCAAGATAATTTTGAAAGATCGTTTATGATTTCTATTATTATTTTTCCTGCGATTAAGGCTTCTCACTTGACTCTGAAGATGACAACCGCTATGGTTGTCCAAACGTCAGTCATTATAAACGCAGACCGTCCTTCGCAGAATCCATAACACTTCATATACTCCCCGATTCAAGACATTCAATCCTCGAAGAAGCTGCTTATTTGATAATTTCACCATGGGAATTAAGATGTCGGAGCAGAACTATCCAACTCTGACACTTTGCAAAGAGGGACGAAACTAGAACGTTAATTGGATGGGGGGGGTATATTTAAATATTCAGCTCTGCCCTGCTGATTTCTATTGTTTACGATGTTAATTTCAAAAGAAATCATTAGGGCAGAGCTGAATATTTACCCCCCAATTAGCGTTCTAGTTTCGCCCCTGTTTGCGAACGACATTATATAAAAAAGGAATCCCAGCAAACTTCTTTACGATTCATTCTCAGCAACTGTAGCTTATCGTTATTCTTCACTAACTTGAGGTTCACTTCAGCAGTAGTAGCTTCAAGTTTGCAATTGTTCATATTGAAATCATCAAGTAAGTTCTCAATGTGCTTCTACCAATCAAATTTTGTATTTGTAGGATTTTGTATTGTTTCAATGTTAGACATTCATTGTTTTTCCACGGATCTAACACAAAAAACAATCGCATTGTTAGGCTGGCTTCGCTGATAAAAGTCAGCACGTTTTCTGAATATCAGGCCTGATATTCTTGATTTGAGCAAATCCTTTGGGATTTACTCAACAATAAAATCCGTCCACGCCCACTGGAGCGACATTAGCATTGATAAATAATTCTTTCGTATCAGACCTCAAAAATGGCTGACGTAAAAACATCCGTGTAACCTTCGGATTAGTAAATTATACTATTTATTAATTGGTAAGTGAAGATATGCTGATAGCGAATCCGGTGATTGTCAAAATAAATTATAGCTGCTCAACTTAATTTTGAATTCGAAGTACTTCATAAAAACACTATTGCTTTTGAATTTCCAAAGAATATAATTTTATCAATAGATTTGTCTCTATAATACTCTAAAAATGGGCTTGTATAATTTCTTTTGACTTACGCAGTTACCCTAGATCCGCCATTGACAGAATATACATCATTTGACTGAGAGGTAAATCTTTCTTCCCTGCAACTACTAAATGCGTTGTAAACGAATGCTTTTCAAGAACAAATTTAGCTATTGGTTATGAATTTCTAAAGAATAAAATCCCATATCAGTGAAGTTGTCTTTGAAGTATTTCGAAATGTAAATATGTCTGAAAATGAGCTGCAACAACTTCTTTCCACGTACATGCGCTAACTTTCCATGACCTCCGAGTCTTGGATATGCACGTCACCTTTTGCCATAATGATTTTATATTTGTCTTCTTGGCCATTTACACGGTTTTTAACTCTATATACGCACATTTACCGTGGAACGCATTTTTGTTATTCTGTTAATCAACAAATTTTTAAGTGCTTTTTTTTGCACTGCTTCTTTCCAGTACTTAATTTTTGTTGACTTTACAGTTTGGTATTTATTTTTCTGTATAGTTCCACCATTCTTTTTCAGTTGGGCTGAGGAATAAGAATTTCCACGTTTTCTTCAAAACTTGTCATTAAATTTCTATTTCCTTTTGGGAATTATTCTACATATTCTATTTATTCCAAATCTTCGTGCTGTTATATAGCTGGCCCATAACGTGTACAGCTTCTTCTGGTGTTTCATCAACTTTGTCTGCAACTCAAGCTTTGTTAAGTCAACTTAAATCTTATTTTGTTTTGAAGTAAGTTATGCACCTTTCTTATTCTTAGATTTCTTGTTGCTGTTTAACCTTTGAAAGGTTCGAAAAATTTGAATGGGTTTTTGAATGCTTCTTGCACTTACTGTGAGGTTACCACGATGTACAGCGGTATCCAGGGCTCATATACAGTATCTGTTCGAGTCAGTTGCTTAAATTAGTAAACAAAATTCCATTGCTTTTAAGGTGCAATTAAAGCGCTCTTTAACTCCATTCAGCTGTGCTGTTTCTGACACTGTAAACTTTCAGCAGAACTCCTTGAAATAATTGGAGGTGTATCTGCACCATAACGATTAACTGTTTGTAAACATGGAGTATGTCTGTTTCAGCAACATATTATTGTCATTTCCAACATATTTACGCTACAAATATACCATGTTAAAAACATAAATGTGACTGCACACTTGAACCATCGCAGACCATATAGTTCGAATTGTCAAGAATGTCAGACGAGACACGTTTGAGAGCTTTCTGTGCGATTTCTTTGGTATTTGTGGCTTTCTTCTTTTCTCAATGCAATGTTTAACATGTTTCTCTCATTTTAGTGAGACCAGCAATAGTATGTTTTACATTTGTTTTGTTAAGAAACCAAGATGCTTGTGCTATATAACTTATATCTTGATGATATTTTGGTTTCGTTGCAGGTATAGTTTTCATGAGAGGATTCTTACTAATGACTTGCAAAAATAACAGGCCATTTTCATTTCTTAAGGTTGGTTTTGCGACCATACTTACATCATTCTCGCACTCTTACCGTTAAAGGTCAATTTGAGACAGAAAATAACTGCTTTGTACACTGACCTAAGGTTGACTTGAGCACGCGTGCTAAAAACATTTCTGGGTTTGAGCCTTTCCGTTATACTAAAAAACTTCAATTTCTTCAATGGTGGATATCTAAGCAAGTTTCTCTAGTTGACAGGAAAAGTGGTCTGGGCAGCCAGTGAGTATGAGTATGAAACTTTCAATGTTTGTATTGATGTTTTCTTCTAGTAAAGGACTGACGAAGCATTCTGAATAAGATGCATGATCCTGAATTTTTTTTTATTCTTTAGTTTTTCTCCTCAGATGTTTTTGCTAATGGCCCTCCTAAGCTATATAGATCTGGAGCATGTTGTTGTAATTAGTTGGCACGTGGTCTTGTGAGATGTCTCGTTTTTAGATTTTTTTTTGTTCTCGTTTCTTACCGGGTGTATTGCCACTAATGTATACACTTCCATTTGTTTTTTTATGTGTGTCCTTGTTTCTCTTTTTTCCTGTGTGTGTGAGGGGGGGGTACTACCGTTGTTGCAATTTTCTCGCAATGGAATCAAAGATGACAGCTGGTGTCATGAACTTGAAAAGGATTGCGGAAAAAAAGATGAAAGACTGGTTCTTAATAAAAAGACTCTATGGACAGTCAAAAACCAATCAACCAAGAAAAGGAGCTACATGGACAACTGGAGAAAATTTACAACGCTAAAATCCTTGAAACATAAGTATCTAGTTATCCAGAGATGCTTAACAGATTTATAAAAGGTTTGAACATGTAAAATTAAAACAAGTGAAAGTCATACTCTGTGAAAATTAAATTATATTCACTTCAATTAAAGCAATAAAGTTCTGCGGAGACATTTTCTTGTATATTCCAAAGACTGTGTTTCTTCACACTCACATCCATACGAAACACTCACATCTTAGTAAGACATTAATATTTCAGTCTAACGTTGTCATAATACCAAAAAATAGATATAGTCAAAATATTTTCAATAAAATATTACATTTTGTCATGTTGATATTGTAGCTAACAACATGACATTGCTTGGTTTGATAAATTAAAGAGAGCGATAAAAATTTCTAATTGACAAAACTTACCTTTGGTAGCCAACTCTATCAATTGTAAAATCACGTCTATGTTCGTCTTTCCATTTCGCTCTGAGCATAATTCCACCGATATAAGTCTATATAGTTGAAATGTAAAAGAAATCATCATCAATTATATCAACTGCGTTCTTTTTTAGTACAGAAATGATCAGATTGTTGCAGAAAAGATCAATTTAAACACCGTCAATGCCCTTGTTAATCCCTTGTTTTCCAACTAATGCAATCTTGTCTCTCTACACATATGACAGTGGGCAACTTTGGTAAAGGCCACTCAAAATACTTTGCTTTGATAAAAATAAAGAAAAAAACCCGACGGAAAATATTCCTGAAATGGTATTTATAAAAGTCATATACTTCATAGGTGGGTAATTTCACTACTGCAAAATTTTTAGAATGTATCGTTTTCAGTGTAAACTGATAGAAAAGTGATCAATGTTTACACTTTAATTTGATCTGTGCATGTATACCTACTTGGTATTTGCTTTTCCTTTCATCTCACATTTTACCACAGTTGCCCATATCAAAGAATCGAATTTCTCACTAAGAGAAATGCACATTAAGCTTCCATGGAGCATTTCATCAGAACACACAGACTCCTCTTCTTCCGAGCTACAAATAAAAACAAACCCACACAAAAATTCTTTTAGGCCGCGGAAATTATACAAAGATTCTTAGCAGCCATGAAAAACGACTCCCTTAATTAGTGTGATGTTCAGGAAACGCTAAAAAATAAAGTTTTTTGGCAAAATAAAAAATTCTATTTTAATATGCTTGATATAAATTGCACTATTAAGCTCGTCCATAACAAGCAATAAAAAAATTGAATTCCTTATAGGCAGTCATGCATTTCACATTGTGTTTTATTTAATATTTATAAACAGCAAAAAAGCAAGGATCGCGATGTTTAAAACAGTAGAAAACAATAGATTTCAAAGGAGCCTATAATACATCATGCACATATGAATATGACCACCATCCCAATTATCGATCTTTCGTCGTCCTAGGAAAAGGGAGCTCTTTAATCTCTAATGATATGTATTCCTCAAATAAAAATACATTGCTCTTTTCCACCATAATCTAACTGGTTTCATTTGTCCAGCGTTGATTTATTGACATGACTTTAACACGCTTTTACAAAAGAAGGTTTAGTTGAAAGGCTGAAATATTTGGGTTTCAAAAAACACAATCTCCAGCGTCGTCAATTAGAGTTCGACAGAATGACAGAAAATGAAATATATCTGATCAAGAAACACTTTGCATTTGCAAAATAAATAAAAATAATTTAATGCAGTAAGTATATCAATGGAGAAGGGCGCGTTATGTGTGTTTTCTTTACACAGGGTATTAGAATGAAGCTATGTCATGAGTAAATAATTGCTATATACTGTATAAAAATCGATCTGAACAATGGTCTTACCTGTCACTGGCATTATAATCTTCGCATTCTAGCACAAGATGACCACCACCTTCCACAGTGTTTAATGTTATTCTACACCAATAAATAAGTAAAATAATTTTCCCCTGATTTCAAGGTTAACGTCTAGTGAAAATATTCAACTAGCTGTAATTATTTTAGTAATTTTCGAAATAAAACAACAGAGCAAAAACTTTAACAGGGAATCTTTATGGTAAATGAAAGTGGTTTCGCGAAGGCTTGTGTCCCCGAAGATGAATGCCTTTTGCTAATTTTTTTTGCGTGGGATGAGGAAGACACTTTTGAATATCTTGCTAGACGTGCTTGAAAATTTCAACACAAATTGTTTTAATTTTTCAATGTTCTAACGAAAAACAGTGGTATTTTATGGCTGTGGAAAATTTTTGACTTTTTATATGTTTGCAGGCGCGCTATACCTATATGTATTAAAGAATAAAATTTCTCATGAGATGATCTTACGACTCGGTCTTGTTATATTTGCCTTACGTGATTTATTCTAACATTTAATGGCCAGTTACGATTAGGCTGCTTTTATCGACGAATATCAAAGTATATCCAACCGTGATAGACATAAATAATGTTGAGCGATGTAATTATGAATAATTGAAAATGGATAATTAACTTGAGGTACTTGAATTGTTTGGTCAAACTACACTTCAAGGGAATGACCGAGATTTATTCATATGATCTACCAGGGGCGGATCTAGAGTATGTCAAATCCGTCGCGCGACTGATGTTTGAAATTCAAAAATTACCTATTCATATTAATTAAAAAATCACTAATTATTCTTTATTATCGCATTTACTTCGTGATAAAAATCCAGCTTTATTTATTATTGAAAACTAATGACTAATGCAACGAATATCTCCTTGGTAACCAGATCAGTTGAATTTTAATTGACCTGGAATAACCGACTGATAAGCGGGGTGGCTTGACTGGTTCGACTTAAAAGGAGTCTATGAACGCCAGAAACGCTATTTTATTGGTCAATGGCCAGATCAGTGGACAGTCTGGAATAATCTCGACCGATAATAGGGTGGCCGGACCTATAAGGGAGTCCAATTGCTATCTTACAATTGGTTCATTTGAATTTTGTCTTACTGTGATTGGTTTGACCGATTTCGACTGATAGCCAACTGAACTAACATAGTCAAGCTCACTGTCTGAATTGAATGTTTGATCGTTCATAGTAATTTTCTTAAGCATGATAGAAACTAAACTACAATCAGATGGAATTTATGGAAATCTTTACAAATTCATATGTTGACATGAATGCTGCTTTCCAAACTGGGAATTTTTCAAGAGGGTGAAAAATTTATGGATAAATTGTAAATGCTTGGCAAAGACGATCTCGCGAGCGACATTTCAGTCATTGATGTTCAAAAGCAAGCCAACATTGTTTTGAGTTTTATCAGCAGAAATTTACATCGAAAATCGTAAGTAAAGGACAAGTGAAGTGTATGCATGAATGTAATATATCAAAGTCAATTTATGCGAGTGTGTGATGCGATTTATGTTAATATGGCGTATGGTAAGCAGATTGATGCTTCTAAAATTGTTGTTGCCGAAGGAATTTTAGCTATGATTTCTGTAATGCTTGGGGAATCGTGGCCGTTATATGGCAGCGAAATCCTACATTTCTGCAAATATATTTCAATGGACAAAAATCTGTAGCCATAAGGTGCCATACGATTATTTACTTTATCATAAACAAATGTTTGGGGCTTTTCAGTTTATGATCATTGATCATTCAATCATTGGACAGTTATACTACATATTGTTTAAGATTTGAGAAAACTAACATTGATTACATGAGAAGCTGTTTACTATAACCTGTGATTTTGAGTCTTATGATCCATGAAGCTTTTTATTTTGACAATTTGACTGGAATGGTATTAAACCTGAGTATTTCACATACATGAAATGTTGTCCCATGTCACATATTGTCCCCTTTTCTAACTGAACACCTCATGTAGAGATGTAAAGGTGTGTTAATCTATGGCTCATACCAGATTGTTTGCCATAAATTCCAAAGGGCTATTGATGTATGAATAGCATTTTCTATAAAGTAAAAATGTCTTCCAATGTATGCAGATAAACCTTGAAATTTGGCAAAACAGCAAAGTATTTTTCATGATCACTAGGTAATTTTTCTGATGATCAGTATAATTTCTAAACTAAATTATTTCAGATTTACATTTAAACGAGCTTTGATCATATGAAAAGATATTTATCATAAACAGTAAGCATGACACATGAACCAATTTTAACATTCATGTAATTATATAATTAAAGACATGTTGGTTACATTCTATTTGTATTTGCAAATACAATGCTACTAGTGATTGCTATATAGCACACCTTGCATATACTTACAGAAGATAGTGAAATGCCTAAGAAACATTCATGGCATTAAGCTGTCCTTAACTGCAATTTTTCACTTTGATAATTTTCTTAATCTTTGACAGAAAAAAATTTTGAGTTTTTCTCAAAAAATTTGCTGGCTCTGATGTGGAGATGGGTAAAGGGTTACAATAAACTTGCATGGTTTGAAGTCTGAGCTTTTCTATATTTATGAACTGTCACTTGTAGTACCAAATTTCTAACTTAACTTATTACATAGAGGTTTGAATGGGGGTCTCTAGGGGGGTCTATGCCTGACAACTTGGTAGAAATTTTAAAGACTATATCTGTTTTGAATAGCATTATTGTAAAATAAATTTTACGTTCCTAGACATGCTAATGAGCCATATATTTGGCATGATAATGAGCCTAATTATTTGGCAAAACATTCAAGTATTGTTCACTTCATTTTTTTTTGAAAAAACGTAAGCAAAATGTGTTGTTTTTACCGAAAAACGATGCCCACAAAATACATCTTGTATTGCTCTAAAACGCTGAAAATGGCATTTTAGAGGTTCTGAAATTCAAAATTTCTCAGGGGAGAATGCCTCAGACCCCCCCCGGCGCGGAGTGCCTCCGACGTTTTATGACTGATGTTTGAAAAATCCTAGATCCGCCCCTGTGATCTACGCTAATCGAACAGAAACACCATTGGTAGAGAAAGCCAATACGTAATTAGATTAAAACCATATAAATTAATCAAAAATACAGAAATATAAATTTCTTGAAATATTCAATAAAGCAGTATCAAAGCTGTGTACTCTAAAACCGACCGGAATATCCAATTAAATTTAAGGAATTGCAGCAGAGTAAAAAGAAAGAGAAAAAATTTCGTGTGATTTAGATAACGATTACAACGTCTTTTGAGAAACCCACACCCAGAAAGCATAGTATTTCTAGTTCAAACGTGGTGTGCTGTAATTCGCATACTTTTTAAACTTGGACGATATATGTGGAAAGAAACAAAATAAACTGAACGCACCTGAACAATTTCATCATTCGGGGATCATAGCTTTTGTTGCGGGAAAGTTTTTGTATTCCAGTAGAAAGATTCCTAAAACATTCTTCACGAAGTAATCTGTAGTTTATTTCCAAATATTGGTTTGATGAATCATAAGGTTTATCCTTTTTAATGGCGTCAAGAGTATTTAAATCGAACTCTAAAAAGTGCCAGAAACACATGCCATATAAGTATTTTTCTCGATTTAAGCATAAAGACGAGTAAAACACCAATCAAAACTTGGTGGATGTATAATGGATTTAAAAATACAAAAATTCATTATCTAAGTCAAACTCACTTAGAAAATATAAGTAAGAACACTATACATGGTTTTGTCACCTTGGTTAAGTGATTTAAACACAAGTAATTTAGAATAGAACTCAACAAAGATTCAAACCAACATCAACCATCAAAAAACATCCTTGCTTTTACCAGACACTCTCGTATACTTTTTTCAAAACTTACCAGAGAATACTTCTCTTTCTGTGGGTATGACAGGTAGTTCTTCCCAGCTACAATTGAATGTGTCAACTTCTTGGCATCCTGGTACAGAACTTGACACTATCTCGCCAAGCTCAGCTAAATATTCAATACCAGGACTTTGGACGAGCACTTCGCCATTCATTTCGTCGTCTCTTGCAAAATGCATGGCATAAGCCAAAGGCTTTGCAACTTTGAAAACCTTTCGCGCAGTTTGAGGGTTATGCTTCAACATTGACTTCAAGAAAAACTTTATGCCATCATATTGCCTAGAAAAGAATTAAATATTTTCATCAAACATCTCTTCAATACAAATGTATGTATCTAATTCGGAAGATACCAAACTTCAAACTATAGTATGAGAGAATCCACTAGATATGGATTAATTTTTTATTCAATAAATTATTTTAAAACGTATCATTCATTATTAAATCATAAATACATAAATTAACAAGACAGTAGTAAACTTTGTTGAATTTTAATGTTGACACGTAACTAGAATGCTCTTTAATAAGGACCTTAATTAGAACAGTTTGACAGTCACGGAAAGTTGTTTAAAAGTTCTATTGATTTCTTTTCAAATGTTGTACATTACATTGTACAACAAATAACATTGTTTTTGCAAAAAGAAACATGAAAATATATAAAAGTAGTAAAGAAAAAACACTTAACATCAGAGAACGCAAATAATACCGAAGAATATTTTCAAGGTAAGAAAATAACAACAAATTATATTAAACACGGAGGGATGCAGATTGTTCAAGGGGGATGCAGATTGTTCAAGAGGGATGTATCGTTATTCTAGCTAAACTTGTAAACCCGGGATATTGTGGATTTTTAGGCTTACAGACAAATGAGCCTTGCGTCATGAAAGTGTGATTACTTTTTAAAAAAATTTACATGTTTTTGTAAATGAATGCGCACTTAGCAATTTATTTCAATTTTAATGTTTCAATGAAAACTCCCATGGTTTATACTCAATTGCAAATGGTCGTAAAATAAAATACGCAATTGCTTTTTGAAATAATATGTTCTACTTTTTACTCAGTCTTATTGTACAATTTCATAGCCTCTAATACAGTAATACTGTTATATCAATCTTCTATAGTACAAATAAAATTTTAGAATTTTTCTTGGAGTGACGTGCTAAATATATTTTTTGGGGGGTAGGTGCGCACCCCCTGTACCCCAAGAAAATCCACCCCTGCTTTTTTGAGGGGGAACTCGTCCAATAAAATCAATGATATATTCTCGACAATGCTTGTCTTAAAAAGTTATTAAATCTTTAAATCGGTTGTGATTCTTATGTATAATGTACTGATAGAACGGACAGCAGCGTTCTCACTCGACTGGAGATACACATGGTTTCTTTGCAACGCAGAGTATACTTGCTTCTTACACATTAAAATGAAAAATTAGCGTATAGCTGAAATAATACCTTGTTCCCCCATTGCTTATAATAGACGGTAAAAATTTGATGAAAAAAATTGACGATGAGATGTCTAGCAAAAACTGCTCGCAAGCTTGAATCTTTAACTCCTCCAACTTTTGGCAAAGCGACAAACATAGCTTCATGAAGACATTCACATGGTCAGAGTTGCTTTCAAATAATTCTCTGTCATTCTTTATATAATCCCATATTCCTTTATACCTGCAAAAGAACACAAATATTGAGATCGATGACAAAATTGCGAATAATGTATTATTATTGGCATTTCCGCATACAGCTCTTTTTCCACAGCTAACTGGACATTGTCTATATTTCCGCAGTTTTGCGAAAGAATTATTTATAGGTTTTTCTGCCATCACTGTCTTGTAGAAAAAAAATAAAAAACGATTCTCGTTTTCTGTCTTAACAGCTAGGTAATGTCAATAACAAATTATGCTAAAGAAGAAAAATTGCAAAAGATTCTTGCGCCATTCTTTAAAAACCCACTCAGCTGCAATTTTTTAAACGTATGTTTTGTAGACATACAGTAAAGAGTCTCTTTAATAGTAATCTTGCAATTTCGTTAAAGCAAAGTGAGAGCGCACTGCCCGTCTTTCAAGAAAAATGAGGGGCATATTTCCACCACCCTCCCACCATTTTTCGACGCCATTTTCTGAAGTACTTTGAATTTAAAATGGAGCAGCTATAATTTATTTTGACGAACGCTGGATCTGCTTCTGTTGGTTACAAATTTCAAAAGTTTTAACCATTTGACAAACTGTTATACACAAAATTAATTCATTTTGCCTATAGCCAATAGCTGGATGGCTACCCTGAATGGTCGTGTCACAGGGTATTCAATCGAAGTATTCAACTTTAATAAGCAATTCTGCCATCTCTAATACTTATATGTGGCAACAATTAAACTACACAAGTAATTCAAAGTTATTTGTCAAGACGTGCAATAATTAAGCCCAGGGGTGTAATAAAGATAAGTATTTTACATTTATTTTACAGAATTAGCTATATTGCAGTTACCTGTCATAAAACTGGGTATAAACATCAAAGCCAGATTCATCATTAAGTTTATCAAGCACATTTTCAACAAATTTAGCTTTCGCCGAGATTTCCACAAATTGAAGTCCTTTAGACCTGCAAATATAAAAAACAAACTTTTCACTATATTCCATTGTGAAACGCAGCTAAAATGAAAAATATGTGGAAAAGTGTTTCTGTATTCTTTGATTCCATTATCAGAGGGATCCACTTATTGTGGAGATAAATTTAAATCAAATGTGGTTGCAATTTAATCTAACTTTCTTTAAGATAGAGGAAAAAGATATATGTTGTAATAGTATGATGAGTTGCAAGTTTTACATATGTTTATTAGCTCAATCATGATCCATGCATACTGTTGAGTCATGCTCATAAACCACAAAAACAACCTGTTGAGTTCGTATTACTCGCCATATCACTTTCTTAGTATACTCTATAACTTGAGTAACAACCACGAGTGAACTTAATGATCGAACTGATTTTTATTATTTTACAGAGCAGTATTTATACTATTTATTACAAACAACAAACATTGTTATTGGCCGGAGTAGTTCCTCTGTTTAAGCTATATATGGTATATAAGGAAATAGAATGTGCGTAGTTTAGTTTATTAATGTATCCGTTCCCACACGGCTAAGAGCCAAGGAACAGTTATTGACCTTAGTTAAATTTCCTTATATACCATATATAGCTTAAACAGAGGAACTACTCCGGCCAATAATATTATTTGTTGTTTGTAATAAAGAGTATAAATACTGCTTTGTAAAATAATAAAAATCAGTTCGATCATTAAGTTCACTCGTGGTTGTTACTCAAGGTATAGAGTATACTAAGAAAGTGATATGGCGAGTAACACGAACTCAACACATACTCTACAGACTAAAGACTCACATCAGAACATGGAATTCTGCCACTTTAAAGTTGCTTTGTACTTTAATAAAATCTTATTATCAGACCTGTCTACAGGCACGTAGCCAGAACAATAATTGGGGGGGGGGGGCATATTCATATATGCCAGACATGCCATTTTAATTTCTTTTGAAATGCCCCTGGCCCCAATTATCATTCTAGTTACATGCCTGCCCGTCTAATTACAAACTCTCATGTTTGCAAGACTATTGACAAAGTGCATAATTGACAATAGTACAGCAAAATAGAGCAATGTTTATTGGAGCATTTAGCAGACAGCATTTCACAACCACATGCTCAAAAGAGACTTGCAATTCATACTAGTTTTACACGCAGGATCTATTTTATAATTCATAAGGAAAGACAAAGAAGAAAATTCCAAAAACTGTTTGAAAATTCTTTGACTTTTCAGAAATAAGATTAGGTAACAAATTATGAGACAATGTACTACAACTTCATGCAACCATAACTGGCAACTTTGACTAGTCAAATTAATAAACTAATCAAGCCTCTATCAAGTCAATCACATCTATCATAAGTAATTTCGTGATTAAGAAAATTAGATTATACCTTACAATAGACATAACACCTGTGTCATTATCCACTTCAACTTCATCACCAAGAGAGATCAGGCAATAACCACAAAAAATATCATGTCGGTTTACTTTTTTTTCCTCGTTTTCGTTGGAGCCATGAAATTGTTTCAAATAAACTGCATTTTCACATTTGCAAGTTATTAACCAGACTGGAGAATCGTTACTCTGAGATTGTCGTCGTTTTTTACTGGTCTTCTTGAAAAAGCTTGGGTCATCGACTTCAGTATCATTTGTGAGATCAGTAAGGACGCAATGGTTTAACTCTTTTTTTAACTTGCTAACCAAATCTTCTGCTCGCTTAAAATCAATTTGTCCAGCTTTATTAAACTCATCGCTCTTAACAGTTTTCCAGAATTTAAAAGCGTAATTATAACGTATTATAAACGCACGATTAGGATAATTTAGTTTTTGATTTTTTCCATTAAATTCTTGCAAAGCTTCGTCAATTTTATTCTTTATTCTCGCACGGTCGCTATCTCTTTGGATGATCGCATGTATAACACTTTTAAGATTATGCACGGAATTATTTCCAGCCATTTTTCGTGCTAATATTTCATGTCAACTTTTGGATCAGAAAAGAAATATTTCTTGCTAGTTCATTCATAATATCAACAAATAAAATACATCCTAGAAAGTTGAAACTAACAAATTACATTCTAACAGCAGCACATGATTGAGTTGTTCCAGGAAAATTGACAAATTCCAGGAAATTTGCATGTCGGACTCATTGTTCATCTACTCGTTTAAGAAAATGAAAGTGAAAGATGACTGCTATTTCTCATTACAGCAATAAAATTGAGTCGCCGTTCAGGAAATGGTTCAGAAAACTTACACTAGTTTATACACAATTTTTCCTCCATTGCGCAATCAATTCAATAATTGCGCATAAAATTAGCAATCATCTCGCTCGTTAAGGTCTAAAAATAATAGCTTTGGAAAGTAATAAAAGTAGGGGGCATTGGGGCGCACCCCCCTTAATAATTTGCTACATGCTGTTACAAGTACATTGGCGCTTTAATATAAGTAAAATACTTGTTATATTGTGTTGTAATGTTACATTAATTAGTAAAGTTTGACATATATTATAGCTGCAAAAGTTGTCACCAGGGTGACTCGGTTGTAGCTGCATGTATTTGGATCACAGTCGTCGTCGAAGTCCTCACTGCGTCTGAATTTCCGAATCCTTTTATGGGGGTGTTCTAGTGAAAAATGGGCGAGTTTTCGTAAAAAATGAGGTTGGCAAAGTTAAGCGCAAAGCCCGCGCATATGCCCAATCTGCCACGGGATTAATCTGGCCCTGATTACAATTCGTATTTGAATGGTACAAACCAACGGTACAAAACTGACAAGAATGTTCTCATTCAACAACAGAAAATGCAAAATAACTATCAAACAAGTGAAATGGTAATAATTTCAAGGTTAGCAGTCATTTTTGTGCAACGTTCAAGAACTTTCCAAAGACTTTTTAAGCACAATTGTAGAGAACTTTATCTATAAAACACGAATTTATGTGATGGAGTTCTTGTGGTACCAAGCATGTGGTATATATGGTACTAGGAACACGACACATGCGAAAACACAAGACACAGAATTCCAAAACTTGTATTCAAATTTAATATGCAATGCCGTAGCCAGCCAGCAAATTTGATATGCAATGCCGTAGCCAACCAGCAAATTTAGTACTGCTATGCAAACTTGTCGTTGTGCACAGACTGTAAAACAGTTACTTTTGACAGAAAATCAACAATTGTGTTCTAATTTTGATGTGTAGCAGAACCATAATTGAGGGCTGGCTAAGCCGCTACAAGTAGAGAGAGAAATACGATAGAAGAATCTTTTGAAAAATTTTAGGCCTTAATTCAATACACAATTCTCCAACGAGTAGGTTGTTCACATTTACTAATTTCTTTGTCCGAACATAAGCAATTAAATGTAGTGTCAGCATTAAAACCAAGAATATCCCTCTCTTCCTGTATCCGGAAAGAAAACGTGGACTCCTTGGTGCCGACGAAGTATTGCGCATGTGCACAAATCCACTGATCAATAATCGCAACGCCACCGTCACCATATTTCTTGAGGACAGATTTTGTTGGCTCATATTTGACGACCGGTAATCTTTCTTTCAAGTATTCAATTTCTACAAAAATATTCAATTGTCATCAGCATAAAAGAAAACAATTTGTTCAAAGTTCGAGTTCATATAAATGACGTAATTGGATATTCGCTACAAAACAATATCCATGAAGTCTCTCCTTTTCTAAGTGTTATTTCATGTAACTTTCATGGCATGCAATAGAAAAGTAAATTTGATGTATGCGAAAAACACCATCACAGTTGTTAGTTTACGTTGTACTTTTTACTCGTTAAATACATGACACACAAGTGTAATGGAAAATTATTAAGTTAGCCGGTGCTATAACATAAAAAACTTCTTTTCTTAAATTAAAGTGTGATCGACTTTTTTTTAGGCAGTGTTTATTTCTTACAACTGTCGTACAGCAGGAGCATGAGCAAGTTGAAAACATTTTATGTACTGAAATTACAACATTGCTTCTTTCGTTGTACCATGCTCGTAGTTTTTTCAATGTTTTCGAAAGAGTTGAAATAGTAATTAGCCTTTGTAAAGTAACTTCCGTTCTTAAATGAAGTCAAAGTTCAATCTCATAAAATTTGAAACACAGTCTCGTTAAAAATAAGTACGCAATGCGTACATATGTTTAATCATTCTAAGGATGGAGTTCCAGTGATGCCCAATTAATGTACATCAACATATCTACGAGACGTTTTCTAAAAACTTTATGAAATTATTATCCCTTCTTTTGACACTTATCATCAGATGAATATTTTCTATTTCCTCACTGTTTATTCCAAAGGCTCAATAATTGTCCCAAACTAACGCTCTTGCTAAAATTCCAAATTATGTATTTGTGTTCACGTGCTTACATCGCGCAAAAGTTGGCTTGCCACAAAAACAAAATCGTAGCGACGTCCTCAAGAAATCTCAAAAATTTTAACGAAAAACTCATCGCTATTTCTGATGAAAAATATTTTTGAAATAAATACTATTTCTTCAACAAGCTGTCTTTCAAATTTTCTGTAGAGAATATGATACAAGTCCTTCACTCAACCGAAATTCGATATTCCATATGAACAGGCAAAGTTAACAAAACATTACTTCACAACTGTAAAACTATTTTTACTATTTTAAGTATGCAGTCACTAAAATAAAATATTGTTTCGAAGATTACAAAACTTCTTTGTCGCAAGAAAAATATAAACACAACTTCTACAAGTTTGAAAATTTTTGCTATCCAATGGATAACGCTATCCAGGTTTCGTGCAACCGGCCACAGAATTAAAGCGTCTATAACACTCTTACAGACTAAACTTGAAGCTAGAAACAGCGATATTCTTAAAAAAGATCACATACTATTGGTAATTATAAATACTCGACACAAAAAAAATTTGTTCGGCTTCGCAAGCTACCCACAAAAATTGCTACCATAAAGACAAAATGAACATTTATCTTAGACGTTATTTCATTAAATGAGATTTGAAAACTTTGCGTCGAACTTAAAAAATTAGCGCAAACTATGTTTATTATGTAAATCGGCAATTGCTTTTAATCATTGAATCGCAAGCGGAAGCAGTCTCATAATAGGAGTAATTATCACATATAGCATTGTCATACGTACCATTTTCTAAAGCATCTGTAGCAAGAAACACCTTGTCTAAATTTTCTTTTTTCAAAATAGTCTTAACCTGTTGAATGGCGCCGTCCAAACTTGGTACATGCTCTTTTCTAGCATAAAGAAAATCAGCTCGACGAAGATGAATAGCAAGATAGGGGCCACCCAAAGCGCTACCATCTTTTCTTTCATTTTTACGCCAATCGTACTTTAACTCAGTTAAGTCTTTCTTGTCATTAGAATTCAAATGCTCTTGACGAAAATTATTTCCAATTTTCCTCAAGTGTTTTGCAAAAACCAAACTACGCCGTGCCTATGATAACAAAAAGCGGTTTTTATGCTTCGTAAACGTGAACATCTATTTAATGAAAATGAATTTTTGAGCATAAAAATTTGACAAAAATATGAGGTTAGCTCGAGAGTTTGGTTATGCTTTGTATATGTAATTCAGATTTGGGCATAGTTCATTTCTTTAGAAATCTAAACTAAAAATTGTGTTGAATTTAAAAACTTGATCATATAGGTCAAGGTTAGTTTTGTTAATGTGGAGTGCTTCTTTGATTTTAAGGGAGAATGAGGTGTCTGCAGTGTCGATGATTTTGAAGCATGAGGGTGAAAAGTTGGTTTTACCTGAGTGAGATTTAAGAAGGTGTCGGTAGATATGACAGTTTTTGTCTGTTGTGGTATGTTCCCTGATTCTGGTGGATAAATGGCGCTAGGTTTCGCCAATGTATAGGGAGTTACATCCCACGCAACTGAATTTATATACCACCATGGATTTAACTGAATCTGGCATAGGGTCTTTGAAAAGGTTTTTGATTTTGAATGTTGTGAAAATTAGTCGAATGTCAATATCTGTACAGAAGCGTTTCATAATAATTGTAACTCTGCGTTGTGTGTGTCGTAAGTAATGTCCGATGTATGGTAGTTTGAAGTATAGAGTTGTTATTTTGGAATTTTGTTTCCGTTGGTCGTGGTCGTCGTATCAGGAGTTTCAGTGTCCAGTTTGAGGTTATTGTTATTTTTGCTGTCAGGATATCGTTTTACGGTTCTGTTAATAAAGTGTAGTGGGAAGGAGTTTCGTAAAAGAATGGATGTGATGTTTTTTATGTCTCTTTGAAAGCCATTGGTCGTATAAGTCCGGTTTTATATGAAGGTGATGTAAAACTAAAATAGTTCATCAGAAGTCCTGTGTATGTTGGTTTGTGATATGTATACGTTGTACAGGTATCATGGGATTTTGTTAGTAAAATGTCAAGAAATGGCAGTTGATCTTGTTGTGCAGTTTCAAATGAAAATCTAATGTTTGCGTGCTGTGTGTTAATGTAATTATAAAATTTCATGGCCTCAGTTTCGTTAGTAAAAACACAAAAAATATCGTCAACGTATCTGCGGTAAAATAGTGGTTTAGTGTCGTTGTAATTGTTTAGCCAGTTTCGTTCATGTGAGCCCATTCTGACAACATTCGAAAGAATCCACCAAGCTATAAAATGCAATATTCGCAATCAAAAAGACTACACGCATCTCAATACAGAACTGGCACACATCGCTCACTCATACGTCTCATCTTACCACCCGACACCAGCCGACTTCAAAAAACATTCCATTCTTAAAAACATTCGAAACAATCTAAACATTATTATTCTCAAACCGGACAAAGTTGTCATCCTGGATCGTCAAATCTATCGTAACTATCACGTGAAGCAAAACTGCAAAAACTGTTAAGAAAGCTTCTAAAGAAAGACTCGATTAACAACAAAGTTTACAATGATATCTTCCTCAGAGGTTCTCAACCATCACACTTCTATGGCTTACCGAAAATCCACAAGAAACGAGAACCAGAACAAGCGCCTCCACTACGACCGATAGTTTCATCAACCAACGCATACAATTATAATCTAGCTATAGATTATAGTATCTTGTAGTATCTTAGTTCTCTACTAACACCACTCATACCAGATGACCACTCCACTAAAGATTCTTTCACTTTGTTCGATGACTTCTCATCTTTTAACTCATCCACCTCTTGTCACAAATTCTTCATCTCCTACGACGTTGAAAGCCTATTCACTAACATACCACTTACTGAAACCATCAACCTAGCAATTGACAGAATATTTACTCACAACCCCAGTATCACTATAAACAGGACGGACCTCACGCAACTGTTTTTGGTAGCGACAGCAAAGACGCATTTTTTATTTAATGGAAAATTTTATGACCAGACGGACGATGTTGCGATGGGTTCTCCCTTAGCACCCATACTTGCTAACATTTTCATGGGCTCATATGAACGAAACTGGCTAAACAATTACAACGACACTAAACCACTATTTTACCGCAGATACGTTGACGATATTTTTTGTGAGCTTAAATTACCTCATTACAAAAAGAACGCATTACCTTCCAATATTCAGTTTGCCCATATTCAATGTGAAGTACTTCCTCAAATCTGTCCACAAATACAGATCTAAAAAAGTTCAAAAGAATATATTTTGAATGGTCGGAACTTCGTAAGCCTCGCGATACTAGTCATATCTATTGTGGTTCTATATTTGTGGTTATTATTCAACACAATTTGAATGTCAGCCTCTACAGTTCTCACCATGAAAGCGTGTTGTCTTTAATGAACGGAACGAAAAATTTGTTTTTTTGGGTAATTTATACTAAGATTTTAATACAGAAAGAAGCTTTTAGCTGAAGAAATGTGACGTGCACAAAAAATAGAGAAGAGCTATGACGCTACGGCATTTTTAATGAGGTAATGACTTAATAACTAATATTATGATAAAACAAAGCAAACGTCATATAAAAATTACGTAAGCCAAACAAAAATGTAATCGCTTTTTGCAATTAATGCCTGTTATAGAAGTTGCTATTTATAAAAGTGAATGGGATTAGATCTAGCTTTCGTTGATGTTTCCTTAACGCTGACATGCCCAAGACACTGTGGACGACCTGAGCCCACAGGTCAAAGACTGGATATGAAATACGAACAAGAATATTATTCTGAATATTACAATGGTCAAAATAAAAAAAACTCTATCATAACTTAGAGATGAGTTTTCTTAACCCCTTAACAACCGAGCGCGAGGTCTCTACGGAGAAATATCGCATCGACGTTTTTTGTACAGACCGATCCCGTAGGGCAAGGTTTGTACAAAAAGACAGAGGTCCGATATTTCTCCGTAAAGACCGAGAGAGCGAAGTTATTAAAAGGTTTATTATATGGCATTATTTGACCTCAAGCAAAGCTTGCTTTCTTTCTAGTCCTTGCTGTTTTTTACCGGTTGGCTTTCACTTTTCTAGTTTTCGTCTATTAAAGAATAAATCGTTTCAAATTGTATCGTCTGGATAGTTCAACTGTTCTCCAAGTGTTTTTACTCGAATCACATTCGTAAATGGTTTTTTGTTTCTATTTTTTTGCGTTTTGCTGTTTGCTTTACGAAGTTGTTTACAGTTGACTGTAAAATTACGAGTTTTGGACCAAGGTCGATTACGGGAAAATAATGGACCAGCAAAAATGTTTCTTAGCCAATCAAAGCGCGCTTTTTGCCGGAAGTGACGCTTGCTATATAATAATAAGGCGTATTATCATATGGCAAGCGTCGCTTACGATAGTCTTAAATAGTCTGCTATGTTAATTGCCTCCGAAAAAATTTTTCCTGTCCATCACAAGTAATTTAACAAATAAAATTAAAGAAATAAATTTAAACACAAGTTTTGAGAACGCAAATCATGTACGCTTGTTAGTCGAAGGAAGAGCACTCGGAAAGTAAGTTTTACTTTCAGACGACACAATTTTAAACGACTTAGCCTTACCTTTTAACTAAAGAACACTAGAGTGAAAGCCAACCATTGAAAAACAACAAGAAAAGAAAGAAAGCTTCGTTTTAGGTGAAATATTTCCATTTTCTAAGCTTTTTATCAACCTCACTACTTGTTCTTCGCTGAGAAATAAACTGACGGAAATGTTTTCGTAGAGACAAAGCCCGTAGCTAATTGTTTTCATCCCAAGATCTCGGAATTTGTTAAACCAGTTAAGATGGTTTGGGAGATTTCTATTTTAAAAGTAATTCTCGGAATTTGGGGAGGGGAGTCGATTAGGAGGATTACGTAAGGTTTCACGAACAACGTTTTTATGAAAATTAATTGATTTATGAATCTCGCACGTACAACTAACGACCACGGCTCGCTCAATAGCTCAACTGGCTGAGTGATTTTAGAAATGGGAACATTTTAGAATTTCAGAAATAGTAATTGACCATTCACCATGGTATTTGCTCTTTTTAAGACAATTTTTAAATTTTTCACCACGACAAAGTCTTTGTTTTACTATTTAAAAAAATTTTGATGTATGAAAGCACGATGAATGTATAGCTACAGGATTGTGCCTCGTCTTCCTTTCGGGAGCCTGGGAAATAAAGTAAGAAAATCGGGGACTTTTCAAGAATCTTGGAATTTACGAGCTAACTTGAGATTACTGCTTAACTAAAACAGTCGAACCTTCGGCAGGCGGACACACTAGAAACCACCTCCTGGTGTCCGTTTACGAAACTCAGAGATATTCGCTTATGGGAAATGTTCGCTTATGGGAGATGTTCACTTATGAAAAGTGAAAAGAATCATGTTGGCATGGATCAAAAAGCATTGTCCTCTTACAGGCGTTGTCCGCTTACGAGAGGTGTCGTCCGCCTCCGAGATGTGTCGTCCACCTCCAAGAGGTGTCGTCCACCTCCGAGAGGTGTCCGTAAGTATAAGTTGGACCGTAGAATGTATATGTATAAAAAACTGTGTTCATCAAATGTAGCGTTTATTAAATGCGCTATCATTCATTGATTGTATATACTACAATGCAGAAAGTGACAAGAGCAGCGCTCGTGTTTCGTTTGCTTTACTCACTGTAAAGAGTAGATTTCTAAGGAAGAAAATATGCTAAAATATGAAATTTACTTGGCAGTTAGCAAAGGTGGTCTGACAACACCACTGACTTTAGGTAGCTTAACTTTTGTACAATACTCTCGTAAAAGATAGCGTACTTGATTACCTTACATTGAGGTTCAGTAATGTAGGCTTCAAGATACTAGCAAGACCTTGAACCGACATGCACTTGAATTCTTTGGTATACATCATTCAAGCCCCAGAAATATCCTTCATAATTTCCACCTTCAACTTTCCTACAAAAAAAAAGTTGTCAATAAGGTATTCTCAAAAACCTTTCAAGATGATTACACTTATATGAAAGAGGTATTCAGTCCTCGTGTGAGACACACTGAGGTCAGCCTATGTCACACACATTAGGTCTGGGTAATTTTTTAGCCAAAACAATCCTTGCATTACCTAATGTACCATTCCACATTTTACAAGTCCTACAATATTAATAATACAAACAATGATAATAATTTAAACAACAGAAACCACATATTGTTATAATGAGAGAAGATGAAATCCAATGTGGAAAGACTTTTGCTTTGAAGTTAATTTTTAAAATTGAGTGTGAAATTTTTAAAGTGTCAATACTTTGTAAAGTATTTCCTAATGTATCAATCATGTCTTTTCAATAAAAACATTTGATTGAAATTTTGAATTTGACTATTTAGCTAAGTATATCTGTAGAATGATAAGATTACTGAAAAGCAAATTTCTCTCAACAAACCTTGGTAGTAATAACAAAATACTAGTAATATTGGTTACTTTTGCATTGTAGAAATGCATAGCATATTACTCAAAAACATTAAGCAAGTTTATTCAGAAAAATAGTCACCCAAAGTCATGATTAAAAATGAATAATTTGAAAATGTGTGTTTAGTAAACCATGTAGTGCACTACTACTCAAATATGACAACTTTCTTTTGTTTTTATCTTTTTATTGATGTTTTAATCATATTGATATCATATTAAAAATAATCCCAATTTATATCAAGCATTTCTTCTTTTGCATATTGTTCGAAATATTGCATGAAATTTTTATATTTCAGTAAAAAATAACGTGCAACTTGCACAAGTGCTGTTAATCCACACATTGAAATTTATTTCAGCAAATTGTCTTTACCATCTTATTTAGAACCTAGCTTTGTACAAGAGTTTATCTACTATTTGATTGAAGCCTATATTCAGACAATTTTATAATAAATTTGTTATAAACAAAATAGACTGAATCACTATAAAGTATGTACACCATCACATATATAACAACACAAAAAGCACAGTCTTTTTTCATACCTCAAAAATACAAACACTAAAACATGAAACACACAGGATTACATCTCTTTTGTTGCAAAATAACAACAACAATAATGGCCATACTGCATTTTGAGAAACATATTCAAGACTTCTCAAACCAATTGTGTAAAAAACAGTCAATGAAAAATAACAAAAACAAATCAAACAGAAACAGACACTTGAAGTTTGACCTTTTTTTGACTACAAAAAATGCATTAAACAAATCAAGACTTATATAGAACCCTACAATGAGTGTGAGCAAGAGTTGTGAAAAAACATGTTATACTCTATGACAAAGACAGTCAAACCAATGTTTTTTCCTCTTAAAATTTATAATACAATTGCCAGTTTGGTCATGCTTTGTAAAAATTTCATTGTTCACTCCTTGTAAAACAATATATCTCGAAAGAACTATATAATCCTTAAGGTCTGAAATTTACATAGCTGGGCCAAACATGCATACAGGTTATGCCACAGAAATGATGAATTACTAATCAACTTATACAAAGCACATCCGATAGCACTGACTATCCAACAATCTCTCCAAATATTTTCATTGAATTGAAATATTTCAATAGGTAATACAACAAAACTCGACTCATTAAATTTTAAAGTAACAGCAACTATTCAAAGAAAAAATATGCTGACAACATACTACTATCATCCTATTTTATACCTGAAGGGGGGTTCATCAAGGCATTCTCGCTCATCCATTTTTTCTTCCCATTCACCATTAACCCATCCTTCTTTGTATCGTTGCAAATACATGGTTAGGTCAATGACAGAGCTACCTGTCTCGTTGACAAAGTCTTCAAATTCAATGACAGGTATATAACGGTTAAGACTTTTCATGTCAAAAAACGTTTTCCAAGGCATGGCATTTTGCTTGATGTCGTGTGTTTTCCAGTGGTACAAATGTCGCCATGGAGGCACTACAAGCGTCCAGTTTCCGTTCTCGTTCAGCAATTTTACAAGATTAGCAACCCTTAAATAGACATCTCGTCGGAGATTAAAGCCCTCGCCAGGATTGACATCGTATATAAGATACTTTTTCGAATTTACTATTTGACCAACGTTGAGAAATTGATCGTTTCCTGCGTCGTACGCATTGATGTAGTCATATTCGTGACAGAAAACAACAGAAAATTGAAAGAAAACTATAATGAAACACTTTCGGATTCTCTCCATTCAACTGTGAAATCCCGCAATTCGCTTATTATTTCACTGTTTTTCGGGGGGGGATTATGATATTATTTTGTTTTGTAGTGGAATTTCTGAAATGTTAGCTAAGCAAGAGGATAACTTTAACAGATTTGACGGAATATAAATTTATTTTTGTGTACATTTATAACACAATAGCCCATACATAGATTAGAAAAAATTCTAAAATAACTATGACTTTCTTGGTTTGAAGAGAAATATTAAATTATTATTCAAACATAATAACCACACCCATGACCACACCTGACAGACGCAGTGTTATTTAGAGATTGCGCCAGCGCTTAAATATCAGCGGTCGACTAAAGGAAGTGACAATCAAACAGAGTCGCAAATTTGTATACTACAAATTATAAGTAAGTTCAATAAACTTTTCTTCATTAATTCCTTATCATGATTGCCAGCAGAGTAAAGTTCATAAGACGTCAAGACGCGAGTTTTTCTTCAAATTTTAACAGAATTCGTTTCAGCAAAGGTGGGCAATGATTGAAATTTTGAGGCTTACGTTTAAGTCTAACCAGTTACTACAAGTAGAAACTAGAAAGTGACCAGTCAAAGAATTCAGAGTAGCAAATTCAAGCAGACGATACATAATATAATAGAAAGATGTGATCAAAATGCTGAACATTAATGTTGTTTTATCAACTACGAAACCTCTATGAAAATAACTGTCAGCAGATTTTCTTTTTAATTTTATTCATTATTTTTTCTTGGAACGATGATGATAATTAGCTTCAAAGAAAAATCATTAAGCTGCGTTTTAATTCATCAAAGTTAAGTTTTATGTTGAAAATATCATACGTTTGCACTTTTAGAAAGTTTATCGCCTTTTTTTATGTTAGAACAAATCAGCTGTTACACCCTAATACCAATATTTAATATGGACTATTTTAATATTATTGACGCCCCCCCTTGCTGTAGTATATATTTTGTTGAAACTTGTCATGATTTAGAATACTAGCTTTAGGAAGTACCAAATTATACTAAATGCGTTGCTTTTCAATATTTGAAAGTGATATAGCTTGAAAATCAATGGGCGATGATTTCAATGAATAAAGAAGGACAGGGCATATTTGAACAACAAACGGCAGCCATATTGCTTCCATTTTCGAACGCCAACATTTTATCCCAACACTGAAAATGGTTATGATCTCTCGTTAATTGTGTGTACTTGGGATATTTTTGTTCGTGTTAAATGTTCACTATGTATGCAGTACGCTGTTTATTATTTTAATCGTATTTGTCCATTTCAGGTCCTACAATACAGGAAGAGGTCGCGATGAAAAGATATATTCTCTCAATATACTCGCTAAGCAACTTCCCTGACGTCATTTTGCACCAATGGCAATGCAGTATTGCAGGGTGGTTGCTTGTGTTCAAACAACAAGCCATGTGATTAAAAAATATTAGACGAAGCTACGACGAATTCAGCGGCCATATTGTGAGAATTTAATCGCCATATTGTGGAGAATTTCATTCAGCAAGACTGAGAACGTGAGTGTTGAAGACATAAAGTAGTCGAAAATGCGTACAGAGGTGTTTATCTATGAATTTCTGTTATTTTTTTGGTTTGGCTTGTTCGTTTAAGTGGTGTATTTTTCGATCGGAAAAAACTGGTTTTGCAATACTCGGCGTGTACAATTGCGAGAATTAGAAACTACGCCAAAAGGACGTGGCGATCACGTGCTCTGATTTTCAAATTGTTGGGTTGAATTTGATTGCCAACGCCGCGAAACAACAATTTGAACGTCCAGTAATACCTTAATCAGTCTTGTTTTCAATCAGGTTTGTTTTGTATTTTAGGTTTGTTTTGCGTTTTCCTATCGTAAGGCATGAATGGCGCAAATGGCTCCCGCGCTTGCCTCCGAAGCAGCAAGATTGAAGACCTTGTCTTGCGCGTTAAAGGATCGTCCGGCCTGATTAAGTCGGATAGTACAAATAACGATAGGGCAAATCTAACCTCTGGAAATGTTGATTCTGGCGATGAACAAAACACTCGACCGATTTCGGCTAAAGAAGAAACTCTTCTTTCGACGCCCACCGGATCCCAATAACAACAACAAAACATGTGGTTCGGACTCGCTGGAGAATCGAAGCAGTTGTCAGTCTTCGGAGGGTGAATTGCATGAAAATCAGCGCGAATCAGTATATTGTGCTGAGCCGTTGTCAAGAAATTTGTTAGAGAAGAAAGTGACCAGTGTTGCCCAAAGTCAAACACGGCTTTCTCTCCGCTGTCGTAAACTCGAAAAAAGACTTCGCGTATTGCAATCGCGGCAACTGGAAAACCATGTTACTGAACAACTGCAAACGTTTGCTTTAAATCGTAGAAAGAGTCAGCAAATTTATTCTCATAGCAAAGAGGAAACAAAGCACAATGAAGTGTTGCCTTCGACCAAGAAGAAGACTATCGAAACAACAATAAACTCAGTGACATGTAATAGACAAGGGGCAAGCTTGTGATAACAGCAAAAGGAAGAATGTACTTCTGGGAAAATACTGTTAATAACATCCCAGAAAAGAGTGTGGTTAATTTAGACGTCGAAAACGATGGAAATGCGGCCAGAACTTTGGTCTGTCAACTTGAACTTACGGAACATGTAGGCGATTCTGATGCAACCGAATGTAGTTCGGGAGGTGAGACTGTGATGAAATGGATTTGAACATCGGTAATAATGATCCTAAACCTAAAGGGTACGTAACTGAAAGAAAGTATATGTTTCTTTCAAGCGAATTGTTTAATCTACCGATATTTGCTTATGTTATTCTAACCGGAAATAAAGCCATTGAGCAGCATGGTCCGATCTAATGTTCAAGAAATTTTATGAAATTACACAGATAGCTCTTTACTTAAAATACATAAATTAGTGTACAAATACGTCTACAAATTAAAATAGCGTCGTATTTGATGTTGTCCTGTTAGAATTGGCAAATGCTATGTGATGAAAGTACATGATGATTGGCAGTCATTAGGCATTTTCAATTCTTTTTTAGTGTAAGCAATTGTCTTAGCCTTTGTTTAATTCGTGCGTTGTCTTATTGTACCTTTTTACTTACTTAAATGCACCATGCATTCAACAAAATAAGTTTTTAGTAAAGTGTTTTATTCTATGTTCTAACTTTATCCAGTGTCTGCCTTTTCACTTGTTAAGTTTTTCCAGGGGATGTATGTATAAGAATTTGCACATGCATGCAACTTCAATAAACTGCCATATTTTATTGTCAAGCTACCTATCAACTTTATTTATTGACTTGCATACAACTTAAGATGTGTTGTTATGTGCTCTGAGAAGCATCCTTGTACCTGTAGTATTCAAATTCTGACCATTTTAACTGCTATAATTGCTTCTTAGTACACACCTGTTTCTAAATTGAATGGGAGTCATTTTATGTGCCTCCATTATGTAAATAAGCAACTGAAGAAAAGCAATAGTTTCAATTTATAAACCATTAAGAATACTGAATGTATTCTTTAATTTCTTTCAAAATGCTGGGCCAACTTGCTAGGAAACAAAAATATGACTAAACATCCTATGTGTGTCACTTATTACTTCTCTATTTAGGATAAGATTTTTTCCTCAAAAAGTACATCACTTATACATATTGTACATATCAACAGTGCAATGTATTGTATTACAGTAAGTCAACTCTTTGAGATTGTTTAGTATCATTTCAAGTAAATATGTCACTGGCTAAAATTTTTAATACAATTGATTTTATTTCCTTGGAAATTAAATTGCTCATAAAATTACTGATCATAAAATTATTAATTGTCTCCTGTTGTATTTAACATAGCACATGTAGCTGAACAAATATGTATGTTTTTATGTTGTTTTGATATCGTGCACACTGTTAAAAGGTGTAGAAGTAGTATGAAAATTAAGCAATAAAAATATATGGCAATTTTAGGAGAAATCCCTTGTTCGTAATAGCAAAGCATCTGTCTGCTAACTTTCTACAGTAATCTTATTCTCAATAATATTCATTTACATAAATAATGCTTCTTGTTAGCTTTGTAACTCTTCAATGTATTTTTTTTGCTCCAATCACCTAAATGGTAAACATTTTATAACTAGATAACTTACTTCTGAGGTTTGTTGTTCTCTGCTCTTAACCTTTATTATCTTTGTATGGCTTTGCAAGTTAAATAAATTTTTACTTTGTCAAAGGACTTGTACCCATGCCTCCCCCCACTCCACCATTGCCTAATTTGAGTGTCGTGTATGTTCATATACAACTAGTATTAGTATGATTTATTGTAGATTCAGTAACCCGTTGACTCAGTTTTATGCCGATCGGGGCAGCATCGCGTCAAAATGGACATGGTTACGTTCGCAGGTCATCGACATTGAGCAGCAATTGGAGATGTGAAGAAGCGTACAAAACCGTGCGTGGCAAAAGATGGCCATCGTCTTAACGAACAAAGGCATGGTAATGATCAAAATGTTTTGGTGTCATTAGCGAGCCAAGGTTTGATAAATCCGAGAGACAGACATCGTTGCTTCTAAATTGAATCATTGTAACGACGAGGAAAGCACTAACGCTTTGTCTTCAGTCAATAACTTTGTTTCCAAAACTTCTACCAATTTGTTTGAAAAGGATTTGCTGTTGAACATGAAGAAATCTACCATCAAGTCACAAATGAACGATATTGATACTTGTACAGCTGCTAGAACAAGGTCAGTTAAAGAATGGAGGAAGAGGAAACTTTTCCATTTGTCAAAGCTTGAAAGATCCAACTCAAGCTTGCTGTGCTCTTGTGAGGATTTATGTATGCCTTGTGTATTGTGTCGGCAAAGTCCACCCAGTTTGCCAAAGATGATGCCAAAGCAAAGCATGAAGGATCGAGTTGCTCTTGTTGACTTAGCTTTTCATCCTGTGTTGTCATTTGATAATGGTGAGTAGAAAGTTAGGTGTGAATTGAGGATGAGATAGATATTAGTTATAAAAGGTATACCATACCAAATTTATGGATACATATATTTATTTTTGAAATGTCTAAAAGATGCTGATTGGTGAATATTGCACCCATTCCTCTATAGTACATACATGTGTAGGTAGCATTTTTGGTTTTTCTGTCTCATGGAATTAGTGAACTGTGCTTTTATTTTTTTCTAAACATTGTAATTTGACAATACATTTTCGATGTAACTCATGATTTCAAACAAAGATCAGAGCTTTTGAATTTAGGTTTAGGACGATACGTAAATTTCTACAACACGTCCCAAAATAAACCATTGTATGGCAAAGGTTATCAACTTTTATAGAATCAATACTTTACAAAAGCAACAGTATTAAAAAATACGGCAACAAAGTTTTATTTTTACAACAATCCACAACTCAAGGCAGGTTGCATTAATATGATGCACTAGAAAAAAATGTTTTGGACAAATAAGCAATTTGTTTACATTTTTCTTTTTGTCAAATCTGAGTGATGTTGAACCAGAAATTTATAAACATTCTAAAGATGAATGTAAAGTGATCTCTGAGCCTGGATTTTTACGATTTTCGCAATTGGAATTTGTCGTGCAATGGCTTCAAGGCCTTTTTCATGGCGTTTGCGCCTAGTCAACTTTGCCTTTCATGCAACCGTACTAATAGATGTTATTCAAACATGTTAACCGAAGTTGTCCTCAAATAACGCATTTGTAGCTACATTAACCATAATTATATACGGTCATATCGCTTTAGTCATTTTTGTACACTGATATCTTTTATTTTTTGCCGTTTTGCAAATTTTATCAACATAATGCATATTATACAATTATTATGTCTTTGCATGATTCTAGCTTTATGTTGAACTTGAAAACCAAGCTGGATATATTGTAAGTCAATACTGTTGTGTGGACCGTCAAAACTTTGCTATTCGTTGATTACTTCTACCAAAGAAACGAGAATTATAATCTTTCGCATGTAGGCGAAACAGAATCCGTCATTGTTTTTAATTTGTTGTTACGTCCTTCTATGTCACAATCGTCACCCTCCGGCATTAAATTTTTTGACCGTTTGGTAAGCAGTTAACCAGTGGCGTAATGCAAGCTCAATAAGTGAGGGGGGATTTTATCGTGATATACATAATTTTCCGTATTGAGTTCTTTAGAAATCAATTGTTTCTATGTATATATGTACGTATATTGCCTTTCTCACTTATCAAGCTTGCGACGCGACTGTAGCCACCGTCAAGAATGCCTTTCCTTTATAATGCTCTGTAAATTTCGTGCATGTATTTACGGGAGAACGAGAAAAAAGTAAATTCGCATTATGTTGGGAAATTAGTTTCCAAAAGAGATAATAAGTCTTGAAATTTCTCATGCGATTCAGTTGATCGTTGAAAATAATTTTTTATTTCAGAGATACCACTGTCACTACACTTTGGTTCTTTGTTAAAAAAAGGCAATTTCCAGAGCAGAATATTCAAACTTAACGCTCCCAATGATCACAAAACCTTTGGAACAAAACGGTCAGTAATTATTGCATTGCCTTCAGTGAAGTTTGAGCAGTGGCATTGCTGCCTGTATTTTTGGTCGTGCTATGTAAATATCGGATGAAAGGAATTGCTTATTTCTTTTGCAATCTCTTGTTTTTATGCTTATTGAACATCGAAATATTTACATTGCCAGACAAAACTTTCCGTTCTTCTACGTCCCTGAGTTTAATTCATTGTTACTGCCCGTTTTGAAAATAGCGGTAACCTAAACGATGTCGAGTATTAGGGGCTATTTACATGAGCCCGGGTAGCCTGGATTCAGTCAAGCGTTAAATGATTTATGGCAAATGGAAACGATTCAATACTCATCATCACATAAATCTTCTTGAGCAATTTGAGATTTTCTGATTTCATAACTAAGCAAAACATTTAAAATTAAAACAACCAATTTGGCCTAATTTGAGAATTACAACAAGAATGACATATGGCGCTTAACAATGGTAATGATTTTTACGCTTGAAATTTTGCCTTCTTTCAATGCCCGAATTTATTTCACGCCTCACTGAATTACGTACGGTTAGCTGGGATCATATAAACACCCCTTTAGACAGTTCTTTCCCACTGGGATACGCTTATACTTTTTTTATGAACTGGTTTGTCGAAAGGCTCGAACCTAAATTATGACAGTTTCGAAAAGAAGTTCGGATTTAGACTAATAGAGAATAGCTTACGAATTAAGTGAAGAGGGGCTTTGCTGGAATTTTGATAGTAAACAAAAAGAATGATAGCACAGCGCTATCATTCTTATAGTTTATAGTTTATAGCTTATTGTTTGTAGTTGTTGGTTATAGCGCTGTGCTATCATTCTTTTTGTTTAATAACATTCCAACTATTTAACCTTGTAATTTTGATAGTATTAATCATTGTAATTGTCCTCGGAAGAAGTTCGTTAATGTTTAGCGCATATTAATGTTGGAGCTCTTCCCAAGGAGGCAATGCTCTATTTCATTCCTTGTAAGCTAAACTCAAGTGTTAATACCAAAAGAATAAGTTGAATCTGTGTGCAAAAACTGTTACATAAACTCTTCAATGGTTTGGGCCAGCCAAGGAAAAATTACTGCTAAAATTTATTTTGTTAAGGCAACGCGTGACTTCTCCAATGTGGGCATTCGGTAATTGCATTTGGCAATCAATATTTTTGTAATATTCAAGCTAGGATTTGGTTTTTATTTTCCACCGCGAACACTGTACATATGCTTTATGGCTGTAAATATAGCTATTTCATCAAATATTTCAGGAAATATGTTCGCTCTGCAAGTACTCCAGGTGTAACTAAGAAGAAAGAAGGAAAGGAAACGCTGGCAACGTCCTACAAAAAACATGGTATGTTCAATCGCGTTCATGTATCTGATAAATGTTTTTGCTTTGATTCTATCAAGTTTTACCAGTTAAAATTGCTTAAGACAAGCCTTTTTGAAAAAAGATTTGTCTTATTAAGCAATTTGATAGTTTTGCTGCTTTACTTAAATAATTTTCCAATCGTTGATGTTTTCACCTAAAGAAGCGATGCATGGTTTTCTACCATTTTTTCCTCGTTATTGGATACGAGCGTATGGCGAGCGTTTTTTAAAAAATATGTCAAGAGACATGAGCTTTGCATTTATTACCATTTTGAGGTGTTGCTGGTGACTTCGGTTTTGTCGAAATGGTAATTGCATGATTTCCACAATTATCTTTTAAGATATATTAATGCATTTCTTTCTCTTTTCATTTCGTAAAGACATACGAAATCTTAGAGACAGAAAGAACAAGAAAAAGACCTCAAGTTCAGCAAAGAACGATCGAATTTTGAGGCAAAAATCGTCAAAAGTGAACAAACGATCTGCTGCAGTCAGTGCTGGTCTCAGATTATGTAAGTTTGTGTGCATCATCAATTTTTGACTCCAAAGTTTTCCTTTTTGCGGACGGATTTGACTGAAATTACTCATTTTGCTACAACGAGCTGATAGTTGTACGTAAAAAATACGTACGTACAAGACACATTTGAACCATTGATTTCTATTAAATTAACTGGGTGTACAAAGGGGCCTGGGAAGTGTTGTCAAAAACATGGATGCCAATAGGAAATTTTGGTTGAAAAACTTCCACTTGAAAAATTATTTTTATTATTCACTCCCTAATGATTTGAGTAATTTATAATAATATTGTTTCATTACGACATTCAACCAGTGAAAACAAACAGACTCAACCAGGCAGTTTTAGATTGAAAGATATGCTTTTGCATTTTATGAAATACACGCACAAATCGGTACAATGATGTCAATAAAGTATGCGGTGTGAAACTTTGTTAAGGAATAGGCGACATTTTTTCGTGTGATCATAAATGTCTTCTAGATGTTCAAGTGCGAACATTTGGACACTTCAGTCTTCACATAGCGATATTTGTTCGTAAACAGCTTCTTGCAAACATCTCTATCGATTAACTCGACAAAAATGAATTAAAGAAGTACGTATTGAAGCTAAAAATGTTACCTAGCTAAGTCTTGACTGAGTTCGAAGTTTGTATTTTTTATTAAATTTTGAGTTAACTTTGCTTGGACACTGAGTACAGACCAATGGTACAGACTGATGTTGGTTGGTGTCTTATCAATATAACATATTGACATTCAGGAAGTTTTATAGAGTGCATGTTAAAAAATATCTTGAACTTGTTGACATACAAGAAAAAACAATGTAAAATTCAAAATACTATGATATTATTAAAATACGTGCATTGCTGTGGTTGCTTTTGAATAATTTGAACCAGATATCATAATACAACAGCACTGTAAACTATTCAGCACAACTGTGAACCTACTGCTAAACAGAACTACATTCATTTTTATTGAAATTACAACTCTAGGATTAAATTGCATTGGTTCTTCTGACATACCATTTTTTGTGGCTTGTATAAGAGTTTTTATTGTAGTACTATGTCACTCACAATGCTTAATAACTTTTATGATTATAATTGATCATTACATGAAATATTTTGACATTGTGTTAAGAATCAAGTTTGGGTAAAACAATTTGTTTTAAAGAAACGAAAACTTACAAATAGGCTTTGCAGAGCCACTTGCTTGCACAGATATATATTCATTCTCCAAATTTTCTGTGACGTCAATGCCGTGTGTCCGGTCCTCTTATAGATCATAGCTCTTGACCAATGAAATTGTTCAAATTCTTGTGGTTATTATATGATGTAAATTAACAATTTATTATCACTTCCTGTTAGTTAAAATTACGGTTTTTCTGATGTTTTACCAAATTTTACACACGACCGGTTTCTGAGTCCCAGTCTCCTGACATGGTGAATTTTGTTAATTGTAACGAAGCTTTCTATTTTATTAAGTCTTTGATATTTTTCTTACTTTTTTACACTTCACTGTAATCCGTATTTAGAGTTCATTGTTTGCATGGCAATGTGTTGAAATTGGGTAGATAACATGGACGGGTTTTCATATTCTTTACATGGGTGGTGCAAAAAATTTTAATGAAGTGAGCTGGTAAAGAGGTGACGTAAGACCAAGGGGTGAAATGTTTCTTAGAGGGGAGAACAATTTATGTACCATCGCCACCACACCCAAAAACACAACATGAAATGTAAAGTTTTTGGGGTGGTACACCCGGCACCCACCCCCCTCCCCAGTGAATCCGTCCATGTTAATGAGGGCGCTTTTTTAGATAGTGTGCTTAAGGCAACGAGATAACCAATTCAGCCTAATCGCATAAACACACAACATGTTTTATCAATTTTTGCTGAATCACGCAAATTCTAAATGTTGGCCAATTTACCGAGACAAGCATAATTACCAAAGATAAGCATTTTTTTGAGAAACCCTGTAGCACTTGTTTATGGTCGCATCATGTCTTCTTTGTGTTATTTTCAGCTAACCAGTTGCAGAAACGCGCTCGTAGCTTGTCCCTGCCATCTGGTAGCAGTAGACCGTCCAGTCCAATGTCAAACACACCTAGTCCAACCACTTTTAATAACGCGTTTGGTTCTGGGGCATTTAATGCTAAGAAAAAGAAACCCAATAGCAATGCATTTGACATCAACAATATTGTCATTCCGTACTCCATGGCCTCAACGACGAGGGTGGAGAAATTGCAGTATAAGGAGATACTTACCCCGGCTTGGCGTGAAATTACAATAACACCCAAGGAGCATGGATTGGTGAGCTGTTTCTCGTTTATACAGTTTTAATGCAAAAAAAAATCAAGAGAATTTTCTATGCTAGTGGGATTATTTAAAGCATTGATGAATAAGTCCAAGCTACGTGTATTTAACAAATAAATTACGTTTGACCGTTGTCTGTTCAGTTAGTTGTATAGGCATGACGTCATTTGCGATGAGAACTTCAAAAATGGCGTTGTCTGTTCAGTTATAGTTGGATGGGCATGACGTCATTTGTGACGAGAACTTCAAAAATAGCCTCGAACTACCGTGTAATCACTTTTTGTTCTTATTACCAATGCCGTCTTACCCATATACCTAAAACTTAACAGACAATAGTTAAATTTTATCTATTTGTTTCGTATAATAAAACTGAAAAAATCCCATTTTAACGGGCAACAAGTTATTTTTGTTACTTAAGGAGATGAAAATCTAATATTGCTGGTGCGAGAGTGTAAATTTTGTTGCACACTTATGAGAGATGGGATAAGGGGGGATGAACTTCAAATATATCCTAAATTTGACCTTGCTGATTCCGTTATTACGTTTTAATTTTGCGTGCACAATTCTTAAGTAGTCGGTCGAATCTGTGGACTAATCTTGCTTTTTATCACGAATGTTTTTAGGAAGAGGATGACGAAAATCTAGAAGATCTATCAAATCTTTCGTTCGCACTAAGACATTTAAAATGCGAAGAGAATGAGCGAAAGCGGTTTGTGGGTTTGGCCATCAAGAAGAAAAAACGTCCGGCACGAAGTGAAGCAACTACCCCGGAGCCAGTATCTCCGGGATCACTTCTCTTTGATGGACATTTAACTGCAAATCATAATTCATCAGGTGCGCCGTCGCCTACATCTACTAACCCATCTCTTAGTAATTCTCTAAATGTAACTTCGCCGACTGGGCTTTCCGTTGCATTAGTAAACATGCTACCTTCAGATCCTTTGAACAACAAAGTTGAACGATCAGCGAAAAGTTCCAAACAGAACAGCAATCGTAAACATTCGTCAATTGACAATGAAGATAGTTGTGAGGCTTGGCCAGTAATTGAACCGTGGCCTTTAAGAACATTTCCGCTTTCGGATACAGATTTCGATCGTATAAATAACCCACCGACTCCAAATGTGTTTTCTGTTCCCCCATCACCTGTGTCGTCAAGAGCTACCAGTCCTATTCACTCTCCAGTTGGTAGTCCTGACAGTACTACAGTGAACTCAAATTGGACTGTAAAGTTACTCTCGACCGAGGCAGAAACGCCTGATAATACAGAATTGGATTCTAAACCACCTCGCAAAGGGATTGTGCTGAAACTTGCCAAAAGATGAAAGGCAATACAGTCGCGCTTCGTATCGTGCAAGCAGAAAGTACAAAATCATAGCATCACGTCAGGTGTAACTTTTTGAAATTTTTTCCAGCAGTCATTGCCTCCGCTAAATGCTTTAGGTATACATAGATCGGTGCGATGGACATTTGTTATATGTATAATGGTTTTGTTAGCATGTACAAAGAAGAATAAAAATAAAGTTAAGGTTTTTCGTAAGCCATTAAACATATTTTCAAACACCGAACTTGCTATGGCGTTGGACATTTCGATTCGTCAATATTAAAGTGCCGTGATGATTAACGCTCACTCGTCCACTTATTGGCAGGGCTTTAGTTAATCAAATCCGTTTAAAACAACTGAAGAACTTTGTCCGAGTAAAACAAAATCATTCATGTACGTTGTTTATATTTCATTTATTACTTGTATTACATAGTTGATTCTTGAATAAGCAATGTTCATTTGGATGATTTCACTAGCCATATTTAAAAAAACTGTGTTCTTGTTTAAATGCCATCCTTTTTCTCTGGCAATAACATTACCTTGGATCTATCAATGACTGTATTAATACCGCTTTTATGTGTTTGAGTGATTTTTCCTGATGAGATTTCTGTTTTTCGTTTGCAATAGCTTGATAGGTTCTAGTTAACTATATATTGGAGTAGGAGCTCAAATTTTCTGTGAGGTGTTGTTATAAATATCTGAGTGCCGTGTTTCGTGACAATTGTCGCACTTTTCGCTCCTTCTTTAAGGGCCGGTAAAACAAAAATTTTGTTAGTTAAAGAACGTTTTCATTGAAGAGAACTCTTCTATCGAAAAGGGCCTGTAAAACGAAAATTTTGCTATTTGAATTATCAGTTCCATGAAGAGAACTAACATACACATATCTCTTTATTATCGAGTGCAGACGTGATATTGCATGTTGATGCTGTAAATTTACAAATATCCAACATTTTCCGAGCAACTTTTGGATGCCATAGTGCCATACGCATGATTTTATTCCATTACCACTCAAAATGCAGGAACTCAGTCCGGCATATTAGATCAGAATACTTTCCTCGCAACGCTTAGTGACGTCCTGGTTGTGTAAATAGACTTTACAAAACTTCAATATTTTGAGAACAAAAAGACATGATAAAACTGTTAAGAGTTCTCGGCAATACATAATTTTAACGAGCAAAATTTTGGTTTCACTGGCCCTTAAAAATAAATTACATAAATGACAAAACTTCATCCTTTTGACAACATAGAAGCAACAGAAAATGAACTTTATTTAAGGTAAATTACGACAGCTATCGAACACCTTTGGAGAACGATGTATTCAGTTTTCATGTCTGAAAAATTTTGTTTGTCATTCAAATGTTGTGGTTAGAAATTCAGTCCATCATCTACCACCACAACAATAGTTTGGCTTTTTACTAGCTTGTTAATTTTTTTTTAAATCCCACCGTTTTTATTGTGAATGTATCCGTTCCAGACACTTCACCTTTGCGCATGAATTAAGTCGAATCCTGCATACAGGGGCGAAACTAGCAACTTTTAAATGGGGGGGCTGGGATGAAATTGCCCTGCAAGGACGCAAGATGCCCTGCAGATCATATGGAACAGTACTTATTCAATAATAAAATATTGGGTTGATTGAACAGATTTTCACTATATATTTTTTAATACATGTTGTATTCTTCTGGCAGAACGCACTTTAGCGTATTCTTAAATCTTTAATGGCTTTTTCGCATCTTTGCAGTTGCCCAATTTTTTAAAATAACATTTAAGTCAACATTGTCCGTAAGATCTTTTTCGCATGCAAAAACGATTAAGTCATTTAATCGCGTATCTTTCATTGTGGATCTCAGGCAGTTTTTGACAATCTCAAGCATGCTGAAACACCTTTCATCTTGCCACGGACACTGGAGCGGTCAGCAATAGTTGACACGTCTTGCACACCGTTGGAAAGACTTTTTTGTTTGAAAGCAAATAACGCAACGTCTTGAAGGGATTTGGGTTCTGATTTAAGTTGTGATTACACAATATTGAAAATTTCCAACTCAGACAGCAGTATTTCTGCATCAACATCTTTTACCGCCAGCGGTGGAAAAAGACTACACATTTTATTAACTGTTTCAGCCTTCGGCCTTTCTAGTGGCAGCTGTAAGCTCTCTCCAAGAGGTTTTATCTGGTCGATGCAAACTTTAATGGTATCGGTATACTAGATAATAAGTGAGTCTAGAACCAAGTAAATTTCCTTTCGGTAGAAATCTTTAAATGACATTTCTGTTGTTATTTCGGAATGGTCGCCAATTCGCTTGTCAACTACCGGGCTCAACTAATTCCTGTGCATCTTAATGAGTATCTACTAACGTGTTTTGTGATGTGATGCATTTGGGGAAATTTGTACCTCCTGTCATTGTAGTTTATATGAACTTGCTTTCTCAAAACATTTCTTCTTGAGATGAGCAAAGAAAAAGGCCATAGATTGTGACAGGTGCGTAGTGGAAATATTTTTTAAAACGGCATAACGAAAGATTTTAAGATGTAGTGTGTTGTAGTTGAAAAACTTAACAAAAGAAAGAAGCTTGAAACGAAAAGCTATGGTAAGGAATAGCTTGAAAAAGTAGATTATGTTTTTAACAATGTCGATGATCATTCCTCGATTCTTTTTTATTTGAATATAGCTGTTGACGTGTCAACGTTTTCAAACATGCATGCTGTATAACTCATACGTTCATTACGATGTCAGAATTATTCTTATTTTTTATTTTATTTTTTATTTAAACATCCTACAACATAATTTATCACCCTAATATTCATGAAAATGATTGGGGAATTGCTACATAAAATAAATGGGTTGTGATACTGGTGGAGGAAGGCGATGAATTTCAGAAGGAAGCATTAAAAGAAGAAAATATCTGTAAGAGGCACATTCTCCAACCAAAACTTTATTTATTGAGTCATGCATTATATCTCAAAGTTGCGTACCATTTACATATATTAATTAAAATAATTTACTATCACTACATTAACAAAGCTACATTTTGGTCCTTGCTGCATGACCTTCTACACCTTCTGCATGACCTTCTACACTTTGCATTACGTTTTCATGTTATCTAATTTCATCCACTTCAAATATTGCCCAAAAAACCCAAACACGTCGTAATTATCAAAGTATAAAACGTAACTTAACGCTTTGCTGGATTGAAAACCAATATCACTGGACATGTACAAACACTGGAGCCTTTCCTCGATCTGCCAAGGTCAGAGGATCAAACGTTTTTGTTGTTTGTTGTCATTACATTCATTCTTGAATTCTCCAGTTTGTAAAAGATGAAACGTTAGGAATCAGGGCGAAAGTAGAACGCTATTTTCTGGACAGAGCTGAATGTATGAAAATTCACTCCCCAACTAGCGTTCTAATTTCGCCCCTCTCCGGAATGTATCCTTGCCTATTTGGCAGGATTTTCACGTCTAAGATCGTTTTGCCGCTTCCTAAATTTCTTAAATGCCTATGGGATCAGAAGGTATTGGGTTTTGTGTTGCAACAATGCGTCACTTTCTTTTGAATTGAATCGATCACTTTCTTTTGAATTGTGTGCAGTAGTGTAAAACTGTTCCCGTCGAGAGCCTATAATTGAAAAAAAAGTGATCTGAAAAAGTCCATTTCGCAACAATTTGCACTAAATGGAAATAAGCCTTAATGATCCGTAGGAAGCAATAGATTTCAATATGAATACAAAATGAATGCATATAGCCTAGTTTTCACTAGCGACAAAGCAAAGTATATTGTCCTTAGTTTTAAGAAAATTAAAGAAAAGGGATTTTCTTTTCATTTTGATTTTGTTCTACCTTATTCTTATGTCAAGTTGCAGTGCTTATGCTGATGCTGATGCTTGTGTCATTCACTTCATTGCTATCTTTTGTATTTTCTTTTGTCTTTGTTTGTCCTTATGCTTATGACAGAACATGCCCTTATAAATTTAAGCTTTCTTTTGATTACCGAGCTTGCTGCCCTTTGCTTGCATATCTAAACTTCGTTGTTTTGCCTGGGTTGCAAACGGACCAAGAAAGAGAACAATGCCAAACAAGAAAATCCTTTGCGCATAGGATTTTCTTTTGATCTCTATCTTCATAAATTTTTACAATTTTACAGTATACAGGGTGTTAAAGATATCCTTAGAAGTGGTAGTTCACCCATGAATCACTATTTTATCCATACATAAGTTACAGAAGACCTCGTTTACTTAATGCAGAGGTGCCGGCAGGATTTTTTTAGGGGGGGTAGCAAATCACTCACAAAATGTCACTTAAATACATTTCGCACTGTTTTATTTCACAAGCTACATATATAAAGACCTTAGAATGATTGGGGGGAGGGGCGTCGCAACCTCTTGCTGGCGCCTCTGCAGAAATGTTACAATGATTTTTTAAATGATAAATATAGCATCGTTTTCAGGACCGGTTCTAAACATTTGACGCGATGTTTGTTCATATATTCAGTAGTTCCCGAGTGATATCTTTTCAAAGTGAATATATAAATACACATCAACACCCACCCAGCTCTATCAATTAAAATTCTAGCCGCTGATCGCTTCTGAAAAAATCAATCAAACAATTTGCTTATGGGCACTAATTTTAAATTCAAAATATCTTGAAAACAATGAAACGGTTACTGATTTTTCCGAAAGTTAATATCGTTAATCGATGGCTGTTGTAATTCATGACGCTGTAACCGCTGCAGTTAAGCCCCGACCACCCAAGCTCATATATAAACAGTCTGGTACAAAAGTACATTAACAGACAAGTGCTACTGCAATGCTGTGGTAAACCTTATTTTCGATGAACTTGGTATACCAGATGGCGAAAACGGTTTCAGCTTTCAGAGCAGTCTTTCTTTTGCTAACTCTTCTAAAAGCTGTAACAAAGTCAAATAAAATAAAGGAAATTCTCATCTTCGGTGGTAATGGTTTTGTTGGCAGCGCAGTCACAGTTTCATTGCTCAAAGCAGGTCACCAAATAACGTGGTTGAGCAGGGGGAACGCATATTTTGATTCAGACTCTAGAATATCGCAATTTGTGTCAAAGCAAGTCATATGCGACTGTCACAAATCACTTTTGCTAGAATGCAAAGAACTGTTTGTGAACGAAACCTTCTACGATGTAGTTGTTGATTGCTCTTCATTTAAGCCAAGTCATGTTAAGGAAAAACTTTCAGCACTTCACAAAAGAATAGGTTATTATATTTTTACAAGTAGCGAAACGGTATATGACGCAAGTGCTAAGAACCATACTCGGCCTAGTAAAGAAAGCGAAGCGAAACGACCAATAACTCCAAACGTGAGACTAGAAATGAAAAATAAATTCTCATACGGCTATGATAAGTTGGAATGCGAAGAATTCCTAAAACGGGAAAAAAAATTCAAAGTTCCATACTTAAATGTCCGTCTTCCATTGATCATAGGACCGCGAGATACATCTTTCAGGTGAGAAACTATGAATAATGTTAACGTATGTATACTATTTGTATTTATTATTTATATATCCGATTCTGCTGAAGTTAGCAATCACATTTTCCAATGTGCATGAACTAAATTTATAAATTTTACCATATCTTTTGCATTGAACCAAAAAGTATTCTAACATGTTTGTTGATGTTGATCGTTTAGATTAGAACATTCTTGAGAAAGTCTGTTGGTTGTAGGGTAGACTGACGTTGCGATGTCCTTAGCGTTAGTCTTTTGACTTTGTTGTCTACCTCTAAAGACTTTAAAACGTCAATTACGCCCTAGTCCTTAGGACTGCTGCACTAACATGGTCAGTAAACATCTATAGCAAGCACAATTTAATTTTTATCGCTTTCCTTGATTGAGCCTTAAAATGACATATTTTGAATATGTTTTGTAAGTTGAATGTACAATGTGCCCAAACTTTTCGTGTTAATGCTTTACACATGTTTGTTTTACTAGAATAAGTGCGAATTTATGTAGCGAGTGTGAATTTGATTTTTTAAATGTCGTTCCAAAGCAATTTAACACCCATACATCCATCCTAAATCAAACTTGAATGCAACCCAAATTTTAAAGACCTCCCACATTTTAGATGGTGGTTCTATCAACTATGGGTGCTAACACATGACGTCATTCATTATCCTGTTCATATCCCAGACAACGTTCGCAGTTATTACTTCAGCATGGTGCACGTTGATGATATAGCTGACGTCTTTTCGAAAATTGTTTCGACAGATAGTCAAAAAAGAGTTAAGAACAAAGCTGTAAACTTCGCGATGCGAGAGCATATAACACTTCCAATAGTTGTTAACTACATTGCGTCTTTCTACGGCTTGGGCGATGTAAAATATAATACGGATAATACCTCCACATGGTACGTTTACCCGGCCGGGACGAAGGGCCCGCTCGATATATCTCTTGCAGAGGAGTTGCTGGAGTGGAACCCAATGCCTTGGAAGCAAGCAGCTCACACGACATGTGAATTTTACCACAATGCAATGGTAAAGGAGAAGTATGTTAAAGAAAAAGAGCACATCTTGTTGGACATGCTCGACACTATCGTTGCAGATGAGTATTTTGAGGCTTTCTTGCAAAAATTGAAGCAAATTTTCGGCGAGAAAGTGTTAGAAGGGGTCGATCTTGATATCTGGCTACCCGAGAAAGCACCAAGAATTGACAGTGAGAAAAAAGAAAATATTTCTGCAGAGAATGTAAGCAGAGTGGTTGAGGAACTGTAACGAAATAAAGAAAGCGTTTCAATATATTCCATACAGTGAATTATGTAGTATACAGTAAGTTATAGAGTGTTATACAGAAATTTGGTAACCTAAATGTTTATAAAAGGGAAAATTTCTGTTCAGCGAACAAAGCCATTGGTTTTCTAGTTCAAAAAAATATTTCTATGATATTAGCTGATGTGATGCAACGCGAATTATTCAAATTTATAAAACTGTTTTCAAATTTAAATTGTAAGTGTTCGAGGTCGAAAACGTGCGACATTTAATAGTGTGCAAAAATTTCTTAAATTGAACTGAAGTGTTGCAAAACAAAATTTATTACAAATAATAAAAAAGTTTATTCTGCCAACGTACGTACTAAATTTTTATATTTATTGTGTTATATGTATGTGATACGATTTAACGGACTTTTACAAGTATTTTTCTCGTTAGAAATTTTTATGATTACATTCGTAGGTTCACGAGAATATTGCAGTATGTTGAAAGGGAAATTGAAAGAAAAACTTGAGTGTCAGCTCCAAACATCCCACGTCGAACTGTCAAAAATTAAGTTGAGTTAGCGTTATTTGTAGCACTTAATACCGGATGTAGTTATGGGAACAAGATCATTGACGGCACTTTATTGTACCAATGACAATCAATGTTGTCACGACACAGTCAAGACGTCAAACTCAGACGCATATCTTATTTGGCAAACATGAAAGAAAGACTGTCAACCTCTTCGCTAAATAACCTCTACATTACTTTCTCTGGAATAGTTTCAACATAGCCCGCCAAATACGTATTTACCTGCATGCCTGACTCAAACCCAACCTTATTCAAAATCATAACCTAGCCTGATTATTGTTGGAAGTGTTCATGGCCGGGTACTGACTATTGTTTTTCTCATTGTTTCTCTCCTCGTTTGCAACGTTTCATGAATAGCACTTCACTCTTACTCTTTCTGACCCTCATACCCCTTACATTCATATACACTCATAAACTAGCATTTAAATTTAAAAATTATTTGACCAGGCTTCACCACAGCATACAATTAGTTCATGTAATAGCTATTCACCTCTGCACTATCCTTCAGTACAACTACTGTCCTTTGGAATTTTTCCTTTTACCATCAACTTAAGTACCCACCCACTATCCAAACAAACTTGCAAACTCTTGTGTACTAAAATACTCTCACACCTTCTCCAAGAGTTGTTCTTATTTTAATTCTCCATCTTCCTTTAACTTGATGTTAACATTTACAACATTTATCTGTACAATGTCTTATTTTATTCCAAAGCCATCATCAGAGAAATTATCATAATAATATGAAAAACATGTGACTTAGACGAGATTTTAAATAGTATCCTGAGGGTGCAAGTTCAAATCTCCCGAAGGTGCAAGTTCAATTCAAATTTCCCAAAGGTGCGAGTTCAAATCGTGTCCAAGTCACATGTTTTTTCATGTTCGTATAAATACCGTGTCAGCATTCATATTGTTAAGTCTTGTTTCTTTACACAACACCTTTGATCGTTCATCTCACCTAAACTGCTGGTGTCCTTATTATTTGCAAAGACAAAATTCACTCAAAGATCTTGTTGTATCCTGAATTTGGTGCTTCCGCTAACTCAACCCTGACTTCACTCTGCCCAAACTCCCCATGTCCACACAGCAAACTTTGGTAGGTTTTTAAGGGATTGTCTAACCTTGGTAAAACTTTTCACATAAGTATTACAGGTATTACCTCAAAATTTCAGTTCTTGAAAATATCACAGCAAATTATCTCTAAATCTGATACTTTCTGGTGATCCACTTCTTTATCTCTTTGATACAATTGTCCAATTTTTATTCCACTCAAGTTTTTGCTCAATTCTTCATACGTAGTCATCTTCAACACTTTCATTTTCCTTTTGTCCATCAACACCAACATATCAGCAAAAATATAATTTTCTATATTCAACACAATATCACCTCAGATACCATTTATTATTCATCTGTATTTATCTTTCTTATGCTTTTGATCCTGGAACCATCATAACATTCCTTTTCACTTGCTACTTTGAAATTGTCTCTAGGAAACAGAAGTGACTCTTGATTTCTTAACTAGTTAATTAGTAATCCTAAGCTTATCAGTTCTTTATTGGTTAAAACAGAATTCAGCATCATTATTATCACTTTCAAACTGAATTCTCAAAACCCAAATTGTCTCATCTTTCACTCTTTTCTAAATCTCACCTACCTCTATCTTTTTAATGAGCTGGACTTTTGCATTTAGCGTTTTAGCCAAGACAGTAAACTTGATTTTCCAATAGACACAAACCCTCCAATTTGTTTCTACCAGATTGTAATAAATAGCCAACTTCTTTTATTGTTTGCCCACCAATAGTTATTGTTAACTCTTGCTCCAATTGTCTGATGAGTTCAATCACAATGGGAAAAACAGCTAAAGTCATCTGACATGATGACATCTTTACCTCAAAAATTAGCAATGTTTGGTTGCTTAGCAATTGTTTCATGCATTTCAAAGCTCTGGTAACAGGAAAAAGCATATTAAAAATTTTTTCTTTAAAACCAGCAGCATAAAGTCATCAACTGGTCAACTGTTCCTGAAAGCTTTCCAATTTTGAAGTCAAGCTTTTTGAAATGTTTAATTGACTACTGTTTCATCTTGATGTCTCTGGACTCATCAACTGGATCATACCTTATGAAATATCTGCATTACATTTTACCATTCCAATATGAATACAGGAAAATAATGATTTTTGCGATTTGTACAGACTATCATTGTCATCCTTATTAATTGATTCCTTGGATGATAAAATTGCTTTTCTGAGCTAAGTAAGTTTTAAGAAAAATTTTCGAATTAGAATTTTTATAATTTATGCGCTGCATAACACAAGCAACCACACGTCACTTTGTGCTCGTTGGGAAACTGGAACGAATGAGCAAGGTTGTGAAATACCCAGACAGCACCGGGAGCATTCTTCTGGCTAAGTTTTTGTTGGAATTGTAGCTTCATTACTAAATAAATCTGTAGAAAATATGTACAGTTATATTAAGTTGGGTTCGCCGGTTTTGAGAGCAATTGTAAGTACTTTAGAATTTTCTTAATAAAAGATATTTAGTTGCTTTTGTGATGATATAACCGCGCATTTAATCGATATTTATATTTCACCCTAGGCTGGACATGGCCGACTTACAACCATGCGCAACGCCAGCCCCACACTTGCAAAGGTTTGTAATCACTCAAATCTTTTTATCCTGAAACCTTTATGACTTGGCTGTATATATGTTTGCTCATTGAATAGGAAGAAAGCCGTTTAGTTTTGTGTATTGCTTTTCCGGCATGTTTTTAATACCACCATGTGATTTATACTTAGTTTGCTCGACGTGTAAAATGCTGGAATTTGATGTTGAACTCTGATCTTTACCTTGAAAAGAAATTTTATTATTAAAAATATTGCGGAAAAAACTTTTCCACTTGTAATAAACACCCCGAACGAAATCCTGTGCATGTTTTATATATGAATGGATGTTAGATTTCTGACCTTGCTTATCAATATATTGCATAATATATTAAATCAGAAATTATGGACTACACTAAATATATTTTATTGAAAAAGTTTTTGCTATGAAGCTTTCATTTAGCACTTTATGTGACATAAAAAAGCCTATTGTGGAGGTCATTGATGTTGTACAAACTATTTGCTAGCTTTTCATCAAATGACATATATTTATGTGACTGTGCAGCATACTGGAAACCATTAGCTGTACTATTTTGACTTTATTGTTATTGTTGACACGTAACGATCGTAGTGTAAAATCAACAAGATTGCAAATTGTATTTGAATGTTGTAAAGACTTAATTGCAAAAAATAGCAATTTGAGTTAGGGAGGGTTAAGTGATAAATCTTTTTGTTTAATTTGATTTTGATTGGCAGTTGAATTTTTATTTTGTGAATCTAAAAGTTTTTTGATGGTCTTTAACTACTACAGAAAAATCTCAGATAAACTGCGAGGTACAAAAATTTACTGTGATATATATGAAAAAGTTAATATTGATTTTGGATACATAAAAGAAAAAATTTATAAACAAAAATCATGCAAACTTTTTTTATATTAGACATAAGTACCTGCCCTTTAAGTGAAATTTATTTGAATAAAAAATACTTATCTGAATCCAAAGCATATGGAGTATTTGGTTGCTTCAAAAATTTTTAATTACTAATATTTATGATTTGTGCTGATTGGTTATCTCACACAAACAAAATTTCAAATTTCATCTATTAAATTCTGTGCAAATGATATTGGTGTTTGACATTGTTTTGTTAATTGTTATGGATTGTCAGGAATTCCACAAAGATACACTTTTTGACTTTTAGCATTTTAGCAATTCAATATTAATCCTTAGCAAAGATTTGGTTGAATGGTTAATCTCGATGGTACATTTCATAGAGTGATTAGCTTTATCTGAAAATTTCACATTTTATTTATTTTTTTTGTCTGTCATGTGCATGATATGCGTGGTTCACGATAGGATATAATTAAATGTGAAAGTACATTTATTTTTTTCAGAATTGTGTTGCCATGGTGAATCCTACAATTGGTGAGAATTGCAAGTTTTCTTAATTTTGTTACTGGTCATTGTTGTTTGCTACACTGCTATAGTTTCATCTTTAGCAAACACAATACTCAGTTTAACTGTTGTTTTGTCACAATGTTCATGTTTCAATTTTTGTGCATGTCTGTTGTGCGTTAAAAACATTTCATTCATCATTTAAAATATTTTAGAAATGGATGTTGCTTCCACTGACTTTTCATGAAATGTGACTATACATCTCTGTTTAGAGTGATTTGCTGACATTATCTATATTTTCTGTCTGCATCTCATTTTATTTATCAATTCATTTGTGTTTGTTTTTCAACATTTGTTGAGTTGAGTTCCTCATATCACAATTTGAAGTGCAATTAACTAAATCCCAATTTAGGTAGCAAGTGTTAGTTTTAAATTTGATAGACTATGGAATCTCATGAATGTATTATATATTTCTAGAGAACAACAATATGCTTGTAGCCAGGTCAATTCAAACCAGTGCAAATGTTCGTGATGTGGAGACTGCTGCCAAATTTATTGGAGCTGGTGCTGCTACAGTGGGATGTGCAGGTTAGTAAACTTAGTATGACCAACATTTTAAAATATTTTGGTTTTACTGCTGTGACCATTCTTCATAAGTGGACAATTTGATAAAATAGTAATCTATTGTTATGCTTAAATGATTGATTCATTGTGAGTCATTAGTGACACTCCTATAGATTGCAAAACTTTTAATGTTGTAATCAAAGTCAGAACTCAAATCCAAACAAAAACTCATGGGATTAATTGTTCAATTGTAAGATTTTAGTAAGTACAGTGAATATATGAGATAATGGTTGATGAAAGTGCACGAACTTACATAGGTACTGTCATCAGAATGAATGGTCAACTTTGTCACTATTACAAAATTTCATATTCTACATGTTCTTCATTTCATTAAACAAAATTTGATTTATGAAATGAAATGAAACTTTTTCACCTTAACATGAAGAATTTTTGGTTATGGAAACATTTTAATGAAGATCTGTGGGACTGAAATCATCTATCATTTTTGGTTTCAATTATCTAATCAATCTATTTCTGTACTTTCATTAATTGGATACGCACGTCTTTCTACGTAGTTAGTTTAGTAGGTCATTAACAGCCTCTATTACAAACAAAACTATTGTGTATTTTTGAGAGCATTATACTTAAGCTTTCCATATTTCACAAGAATAATGATTTGAGTACTCTTGTCACCCAACATGGTTGATGGCGGAGTATTTTGGGTTGCGTACGTGTCATAGAGATGAATAATCATGAGTTTGACAAGTGAAATTCTAAGCCATCATCAAACAAGTTATGGACAGCAAATTACACCTGATCAAATACTGCAATTATGCTATTTTATTGGGTGAGCAGTTTCAAAGTCCGGTCTGAAGTCCTTTAACAGATACTGTGACATAAAATTCTGCAATTTTTGCTTTTGTTTTCTAAAAGACTGTTTCTTTGCCAAGTCGCTGTATTGTAATAAATTGTACCTCTCTGAAAACTGTAATTGGCTGTGTTGTTTTCAATACAATAAAATAGGTACGCAGAGCGAACTTGTGGGTAGTCTCAAAATATGTGGCAAATAAAACTTGAAAAATGCTCGAGATTGCAAAAATGTGCTTTACATTGCAAGTGGCTAATGCAAATATTTCATTTTATATAATAACCAGAAGAATTTGAGCAATTTCATTGGTCGAGAGCTATGATCTATAAGAGGACATACGCACGGAATTATAAAAACAAACAAATGGCAGATATATTTGAAAATTTTCGCAATACCTCCCTGAATGGGAAAGTAAAGATATTCACAAAGACCTAGTTGAGGCAGTTCACGTATTTGGGCAAAAAGAAAAGAAAAAACCCGGTTTTCAAACATTAATTTCTACTTCGTCTTCGATAACAAAATTTAAACAAAATTAATCAGCAATGCTTGTTTATTTTGTTGGCCAATCACATTTTATCACGTGACTAAGCTAGCCAATAGCATTTCTTCAATTCTATAGATCACGTAAGCGTGATGTTTGCAAAATCAAGACTTTTCGATGTTCGAAGTGTTGAGAGACAAAGAAAACAAACTGTTTGACCGTTTAATTTGAGAACTTTTTTGATTTTATTATATAAATACTCGCCCCGGCGGCTCGCGGTCACGTTTTTATCACAATTGACGTCAGACCCGTGTATCTATAACCGTATAGACAACGGTTAAATGTTGTCTATTTGTTAAGTAAATCCGTTTAGATATTATTTGTTCTTTATGCTACTTTCAACAAAAGAAAAACTGGTTAAATTGCTTTCTGTCTTTAATTCAACACAACAATCCAGAGAACTGTGACGTCAAGTTAAAGAATTTAATAAAATCAGTTATTCACAGTCTATAATTTTCTATAGTTTATTACACGTTAAGGGTGGATTGCGTTCTTTTGAACTCGTGATCTTTTATCGTTGCTATTTTATACTCAAATGGCTCGTGTTGAAAGCAGACTGATACATTTCTTGATGTTTTTTTCAGGAAGCGGTGCTGGGATTGGAACGGTTTTTGGCAGTCTTGTAATTGGTTACGCCAGAAATCCTTCCCTGAAGACACAGTTGTTTTCCTATGCTATGATGGGCTTTGCTTTGTCAGAAGCTATGGGGCTGTTCTGTCTTATGATAGCTTTCCTTATTCTATTTGCCTTGTAGACTGAATGACAATATAGACTTTGTGAACACTAGCCTTGTTTTAAAATGATCGTGTTGACAAGAAGGTGAATCTCAGTTTAATACAGTTTCCTAAGTGTTTTGACCAATAAAAATATTTGTTTAAATTACACTTGGTTTTTAGAGGTTTATTATCACATGAGGATCTTTGAGACCACGATAACTCTTCTGACTATCTTTGTAATTGGGTTTAGTAATTGAGAAGGGGTTTGTCGAAATAAGCGTTTGAAAACAACGAGTTTCATTAAATATAAGTAAATTGCACTTTTATGAAGGTCGTAAAGTGAAGGTCGAAGTGGAGAAGAATGTCTTTTGTTTAATGAACAATTCCTTTTGCCTCGTTACTTGTGTTAGACATTGGAGGTACATTACATGTTTGTCGTTTTGCAAAGACATAAAGACGACATGTTTCAAGTTTCGACCCGGGTTATTTGACTACAGCCCTTTTTGACGATTGAAAATGGACGAATGCAATTTCTTTGATATTTGCTCATTGCTGTCCCTACCGTATTTTTCTAAATTTTTTGAAAACTACAAGCATGTCTTTTTAATCGATGACTTTTTGTTTCGGTGCTATTACTTATATACACATGGTCCAAAGCAAACACTTGATTTCATGGATTTGTAGGGTTAAAGCTAACAGTGATATTCATAAATGGAGGGGGATGAAGTTAGTAGCGACTTCGTGGGTAAAAGTGGGTATTAGATTATTACTCGAAAATTTTTGCTAACAAATTATATTTTCTTAGAAAAGAGCGTTTAATATGACAGTGAAATTACTTAAGCAGTAAAGTAAATGGTTTGAACCCGAGAGTATCGTTACATGTTTATAAATGTAGATCGTCCATGTTGGTATAGTCCTGAGAAGGACTGTTTTTGTTGTTGACTGACGTTTCGACAACCTTAGCGGTAGTCATCTTCAGAGTCAAATCACTCTTCAGAGACTTTTGACTCTGAAGATGACTACCGCTAAGGTTTCGAAACGTCAATCAACAACAATCACTCTTCTAACGACGATCTACAAACATGCTACTTAAGCAGTTCTGCGTATTCCTTTACATTCTCAAGAAAAAGACGTTTTTCTAGTGGAATCTCATTTCATCGCGAGAACTTGAATTATTAGACACAACTGCTATGTTTGTTTTAACTAGCCAGAGTTATCTTTGTTGTGAAATGGTCATGTTTACAAAATTCTGCGTGAACGTTCCATCCAAAAGAGGTCAGGAAACTGAAGAAAATATGAAATTTTTTGCGGACTCGTGCAATTTTAACGGTCGACGGTAGTGTAAATTGGACATTATTACAAAAACAATATCCTGAAAATAGAAAAGATTTTCTGCTGTGATTTTAGGCATAGGCGTCTTCGTTTTGGGAGGGAGGGTGGGTGGAGTGACCACGATGTGAGAGAAGTAATTCATCGCGAATGATTCTTAATTATTTATGTTAACATTTCCAAATGTCACACGGCTGTTTTAAACGATAAATATTTAACAACCTTTAAACGCTTTCATTCATGCAATGAAACTTTCATTTTTTGCGTGCCCCGCATCACACGGCACACCTGGTACTTTTCTCCGTCCAATCTAATCCGCTTGCGTACGTTTCTTCACCTCTTTTTCACATTCTTTTCTGTGCTAGTCTGTTGATCGTGAATAAGATCATCTACCTTCTTTATCTCTTTCTTGTAATCTCATAATTCCATTTAAATCTCTCGTTCATGCACGTGAATTCTACTTTCTAAAGCATGCCCTTACGTATCTCTCTAGACTAGCCTCTACAAGTTCCTATCTAAACTACAAATACAAATATCATCTACAAACATAGTCCATGTAACACACAAGAATGGGCCGCTAGGAGCAGATACTTAGTACAACCCATGCACATCTACTTTGACTGTTATTCCTACAGCCCACCTCACAATGTCTTACAGTTACATCTAGCTTTCATAAACATCCTGAATTCCTCTTACACACTTCTCAGACAATTCACACTTCCTCATACACTACCATGATTCTAGTAAACATTGCATACTTTCGTTGTCCAAAAACCATACTGCTGTTTACAAATGCTCATGCACTTCCGCCTTCCGTCCAGCATCTACTGCTCTGTCCTACAACTTAATTGTATGGCTTATCAACTTTATTTATCTGTAGTTAGTACAACTCAGAACAGTTCCCTTGTTTTTTCGAGTCTGGTACACTTTCCACCATTCCTCAAGCATTATTTTAGTCTCTAGGATCGTATTAAACAAATGAGATAAAAACTCAAACACTTCTTGACGCTTTCACATGTAAACATCAGCTTCGATTGCCCTGCCACTCATCAATCTCTTCAAGGAATTCTTAACTTTACCTGTACAAATCTCTGCGATCTCGCGGTCTACGGCAGTGATTGTCTCTAGTCTTAGCTGTCTCTCATTTTCCTTATGCATTAACTCTTTGAACCATTCCTTCCATCTTTCTGTCACACTTCTGTTACCTGTCAATACATTTGCAGACCTGTCCTAGAAAAACTTAAACATGCTGCACTTCCTTTGCATTTCTACGTTGCTAAATTTTACGAAAAATTTTCTCCTTCAAAACTATCCACTGATCATACAAAATGCTTTTTGTTTAGCTTTGCCCTTTCTACTTTAACTTTATGATGTATCTTTCTGTATTTAAACTTACTCTATTTAGTCCTTTTGTTGTCTCACTTCTTCACCAATCGTTTTCTCAGTGCACTTCATGTACTTCTGTACTTCTTCATTCTACCACCAAATCCCTTTGTATAATTTGTTTCCAGACTACACACCCAGTACTTATTTACATGTTTTCCTAATCACGTTCGCTGCAGTGGTCCAGACATTTGAAAATACATCTTGACTCCTAAAGACTGTCTCATCTCTTCTCTAAAACAAATTAGCACTCTTCGTTTTTTTAAGTAGTGTTCAACACTTTTTTAGCAACTGCCTTTGAGTATGTAAGTGAAGCAATAAATAAGCCATGGAAAGGAAGACAAGTATTTTTAAGAAACGGGATAGTCCCAATGCCTATTAACTAACATACGAGATTTCATGAGATTGAAAAAAAGTGTAGACTGCTTCTGAAAGACTTTATACATTTCGATCCTCTATTCCTATTTAGGACAACACTAAGTTGTTTTCATTCAAATACATCAGTTATAAATAATGTAAATATTTTAAAATAAGCAGCTCACAGGTTCATGAAAAACTCTTTTAGTTACTGCATTGCTCATTGAGATAATTTGGGTAGTTATTTTATACTATTATTTTAAGTGTTCAATTCAGGGCAAGATGAAGGTTAGGGTTAGGGTTAGGTACATTGGTGGGTTAGGGCCCAGGCCACCCACCAAAAGTAGCTTAAAGGTGCACCCAGTCAAATTGCTTAACTGATTATACAAGTAACGACTATAGAACTAATTCCAATGTTAGAGGAATTCAGCGAAAAAGACAACACGTCGTCTTTGCTAAATCTCGTTATTAATAATGGACTAATGGTAGTTCCAGACGTTACTGACATTCGTGTCCAGTTACTATCCCTAGGGAAATGTATGACATTTGCCTTTTTAAAGGTGCAGAGGATGTTTATTTAGGTGGTAAAAGTAGTGTTGTTAAAGTTCCCAGCATAACAACATAGAAAAGTACAGAAACCCAGGGACAGCCTAACGAAAACGCACCATTGACCTTTTTCTATCAACAAAACCACATTGGTAAATTTGTGTTTAAGGACTGGTTTTGATTTTTGCCTGCCATCTCTTCTTTCCGATATCGTTTAATGCATTAGTTGTTAGATGCGCCAACAAAATGTTTCATTTTGTACTAAATCAAGTATCCCTCCCAATATTAGTTTTTAGACAACATAAGCTTAAGTATGAAAGGCCACTTGCCACCCACGATAAGATGGGCTTCCCAGGCCTTGTGACAAGTTAATTCTGGTTCTATTTGTTGAATATGTAATGTATATGGCAAGATTTTTGAATATGTAATGTATATGGCAAGATCTCGCGGAGAAATGGCTCAATTTATTCTGACTCTTCTTTTCTGCATTGGGATGCTTAAGCTGAGGGACCGCGGTTCAAGTTTTCTGGTTTGGAGACTAAATTTATATCGCTTCAGATAAATTAGGTTTTCTTCTTTTAGTTATTTTACAAACTGAAGCAGTTTGACTTACACATAAAACGATAGTTATTTACATAAATATTAATACACTATGATTGGTCAATTACAATAAACATTTGTGTTTTTTTCAATGTTCCATCGGTGACATAATAACAATAGTTACAACTGTTGCTTTGTCCTGTACAATATAAGAACGTGGCTCTTTGCAACCACTTTAAATGACACCTTCTATAATAACAAGAGCAAAACCATACAAAGTTGCTAATAGCTACATGTATAATGAGTTTTCATGAAACGTCAAAGCAGTCATGTTGGTAACTTGGTAGATTAGTTCATAAAGTCGATAATCGGCAGAGCATAAAATTTGCATTTCACTATATGTTGTTTTCTATATTACCAAAAACACTTTATTGTGCAATAGGTTGTTATAATCACTTGATTTGAAATACGGAACAATATCCTATTAACTCATTTTTGGGTGGTACTTTGAGAGGCTCCAAAATTTGTATAAGTGGACATGACAGAGCGAAAAGATATCTGTACTACTTTGCTTTAGCAAGTATAGTCATTTTAGAAGTTGGATTTACATTTCAATCTTTCTGGATAGAAATGTTTAATTCCGAGCAATTTCCTGCATTTTTTTTAAATTTGTGTTTCTCATTAAGTGATATTTTTCTTCAAATTTTAATATTTTTCAAAATGAATAAAGTTACAATGCAAAATGGAGGATTTACCTTTAAAGACGTGTAGTCCACAGCAACATTGTAGTGTGATTTCTTCAAGGCTTTAACTTATATTCAGTTCTGCAACACTGAGTGTTACTTCATTCATGTACTTCATTCGTCCTTTGGAGAACCATTGGGTGTTGCAATCTGCACACTAAATTGTGACACAAATAATAATGTTGCTTAATAACCGATACATTATTTCGTGTCTTCACATTTTTTCAATTATGCGATTCATGTCAACGAAATGTTTACTTGAAAATAAATAAATTTAATCCTCTAGTCCGCTGTCACAATCAAGGACTGCTGAAGATCGACTGGGCTCATATTCATAAGTGCATGATATACTGTATTAATTTACTTTTTTTCAGAAATGTGCTATTTTAACAGACTATAACAAGCATATAAGAATACGAGAGTACCCCTCCATTATTGTTCTTTAGCAGTCCCTGAAAATGTGGAAAGAAGTCATATGAAACTCAATCTGAAAAATTGTCGAACCTTAAATGGTTGAATTTTGCAAATAGTGCGTATGGTTGGTATTGAATTTAGAAATCAGAAGCTAGATGATAAATACGAATACGATCTTTTGCTTGAGCATTCTATGCAAGTTTTTGTACTATCATAGTTAGAGCGATGTGATGTAAGTGATTGATAAGAAACTTTGTCTGTAGTTAATTAGTTGAAGAAAATGTTCATTATAATCCAGTCGTTGTTGCTCCAGTACGTTGACAAAAATAACCCCTTCATATTGTGGAATTTCCTTCGAGATTCTATCCTGCTAGAAAGGTTATATCTTTAAAGGCTTTTGAACTTTGATCGTATTTTCAAAGAAATTTGCAAACAATTTCCCTAGATTTGAGATAGTCGGCATTAATTAGGAGCTCAGCTCTTTTAACTGCCCAGACATCGTGAGGGATTTAAGAAACCCGATGCAATAAAGGCAACAAGATATGCTGCTTCAAGGTGTGGACTATATGTATAACTTTACACATAATTAAATCGAGTTCAGAATGCTCAAAATATGTAATAGACACATAATTGCTTGAGTGTGGTCATAGTAAATTCATTATATATAATTTTAAAATGGAACTTGATGAAAACTAAACAACTAAATTGGTTGACGAATGTAGAATCTTTTGTGACGTATGTTAAAATTAATTCTTAGCAAACGATTTTTAATTAATTTATCTTAGCATTTCCAAATGCAACACAGCTGTTTTAAACATATTTAACAGCCAATAAACGTTTTCATTCGTGCAATGAGAACATTCATTTTTATTGTGAGAAAAATGCAATGCATGCTTCATTTAAAGACGCTTTCATATTTCTTAAATGTTTTTATCATTCTATTGCTTAATATATTAAGTACGAAAGCTAAACTTTTTTGTGAAATATCGGGATGATTGTCGATGAACAGACAATTTGTGCGCAAATGGTAAAAATTTTACTTATAATAAATTGAAATATTTGAAATGCTTCTTTGTTAGAACAGAATGCGCGAAGTGAGAAACGTATAATGTCATAAACAGTATTGCAGTATTTTAGACTTTTGCCAGGGCAGTCACTTGACGCCAAAATAGAATATCAAAGTTTGATGAAAATTTGCTTAAAGCATAAAATCCAAAATAAACCCGTTTTCGTTGCCTAAATCATAACGCTAAGCTAAACTGTTATGAATGCTGAACATAGAAAAAACATTACAAAACGACATTTCAGGCTGTGTAAATACAACTATAGCGTGATTCACATGATCACATATTATTTTCGGCATCCTTCTCTAATTGCGACTGCCGTAATAAATTATCCAGGATTTTGACAAATCACAATATACGCCAATATGGCGGTCCCATTATGGAATGTAATTTTCAGCTGGTGAATAGTCTATATGGCTATTAAATTAATATCTCACGGCAATTACTAAAGACTTGATGTGAATACTGTGTTTAGATGTCGAACCAATTATCCGTTACGAGGATTTTTCTCGGCAAATGACGATATAGCTACAGTAGAAGTGCAGTCATTGATTCGTTTTTTTTTCATTCCTTTTGATTCTCAGCATAATGTAGCTGTAAGGCGAACTTGCCATCCGATCAATTCCAAAGACTGTGTGAAAAACTTTCAAAATTAAATTTTGCCTTCTGCAATGTTATAACTTTATCGATTAGCCTGACGGAAAACTAATTCTTAGTACTAATATAATTACCTAATACAAAAATTTAACTTTAAGTTAACGAGACGGTAAGATCAATAAAATCTATGGTCTTATTTAAAGTTTATGTTCGGCATTTACATTTAATGTAAAACAACGGCTGCGTTTTTACTGGTAAGCATCTGGTCTGTAATATAAAATACTTCCTTTATTAAATGGAATAAATAAAATAAAGCACAAGAATCCTAAATTACCCCCCTTATATATAATTTTTCAATGTTTGAACGCGTTTTTAACATGGCTAGACTATAAAATATCTATCAATGATTTTTCTGCTTTCTATGAAGACACACTTTGTAAAAGTAATCGTCAATTAAAGTTCGGCTTAACATGCAGCTGGTGTATAAGTAAATCACTCCAAACGAGAAAGAGAAAACGCCAATAATTGTGACGTTAATTATTTCAACAGATGAACATCTTAACAAAACACAAGTTTTTAAAGCAAAAAGTAAAAACAAATTTATCCTACATCATTTATCTCAAGGTGTTTTCACTATACTTTTTGTACGAGTTGATTTTTCACGCTAAAGTGTTTGCACATGTCGAGAACTTAGCTAGGTTAGAGTGACATTCGATGAAATAAAAATTGTCAAAAACATGACGCAAATGTGGTACTCGGAGCTTAGTAGCATTAGAAAACTGCACTTCCAATGAAGATTGATCATTTATAGTAGAAGGCTCAATTTTTGAGACAAGCGACATGAAATATATAGCTGCGTCGACAGAGTAAATACAGGAAAATATTTGTTCAATGGATCTGTTCATAAGGCAGGTGAATCATATTAGCATACAACTAAAAATATTCATGTTGATAATCAGAGAAAAGACTTTGTCAGTTGACATCAGATTGAAGGCGACAAACAAAACCATTAAAATCTTCTGGAAAGTTTCACGAACACCTTGTCGCAAAGCTTTTGAATAAAAATAAGAATTTTCTTTTGTATTCATGTTTCATACATAACATCAAGACTGCTATATCTTTGAAATAAATTTACACATTTTGATTTGTAAAAAGTGCACAAAAGTAAATGTCAAAACGCATTCTTTAGACACTGTGTCATATACAGTTTGCGAAAAAGCCACAAAAGCCACTATGTTGATTAGTAGACAGGCGTGTTCAGTTGCCATGGCTTTCTACCGAAATTCCACGCAGCAAAAGAATCTGTCAGGAAGAAGTCATCTTGGCGGACGTTTATAAATAATGATTTAAGCGTTGCGTGGTTTGATCGACGAATATAACCTTGCGTGACTTACATTGCAGTCGAAACTATGTACTTTTTCATTTCTAAAACATTGAGATATATTTTTGCATGACAAATATGATTTCTTAATCCTCGAGAAAATTTTCTACATTCTCCAAAGCAAAAACGTTTTCGTCCGAGTTATTGTTTAATACAATTATTAACTCGGAAATTCAGGTAGGCAGGTGTTTTCGGTATAACGGGCTTTATATAAACGAAATCAGGTCTTAAGCAGACAATTGGGTGCCCTGTCCTGGTTTGAACAGACACGCATAAATCTCCGTTTAGACCTACAGTCTTCTTCTTTCTAATGATGTGTGAACATTGTCACACTTCACGATAATTAATACTATAATTTAATCTAGGATTAATTTAAAAACTCCACTAAAAACATTTAACAATATATCCCCTTTTATCGTTGTATGAAAGTATATACCCTTTGTCGTGCATTCTATTCAAAGCTTAATGATATCTTAGCTGTAATGTCAACAACTCTCTATTAGAAGAGGTATTACAGTCCAATGAAGCGTCTCAATGACTGTGTATGTTTGCTAAGAATAAACGGATGCTTGCGATAATCAGGCTATCATATAAAACACTTTTCTATTTTATAAACGGTTTAATTCGATAAATTGACCAGAAAATTTCAAGTAACAAAAAAATCACATCTTTGAGTTCATGCATTTAAATTCTAGGGCTCATGTTCGACATTTCCTTCGACAGGGCTCATCAATTACTTGAAGGAAGTATTAGGAATACATTTATAAATTCCCTAATTATGTGAAATAATGCAGAGTTGAGTTGCATAAAGCCACTAGCTATACATAACACGCCTTTCAAAAGTTTCAAAGGTTATAAACTAAGTATTTAATCAAGTCTGAGAAGAAACTTCCGATACTTCGCCTCAATTTGTTTAGTGTAAGTGTGTATGTGTTAATTAACAATGCAGAAAGGTGAAAACATAAGCTCCTTTCTAAATGCATATATAAGAAGCAACAAATCAACTAGAAGACTGGCTTTAGCGAAAACAAGCTGGTCGCCCAGTGACGAGACAAAACAAAATTTCAGGACAAAACTTGTCGCGTATTTTTAGTTGAAGTAGAAACAATTTTTCACACGCAAAAGTCAAGCACAAGAATTTAATTAATTGTATTTAGAGAAAGATTTGATCACATGACCTTTAAGGATGTCCAGCATGTGTCGGTCAAGCAGCACAAAAAGCTAGCGCACACAGATGATGTCTAGATTCAATCTAAGACTCTACAGCCAATCAGAGTGAGGCAATTTACACGCTTTTCATAAAAAGAAATTCGTCAATCGTTAATTGAAAGGTATCGTTTCACCATCTTCGCCAGTGAGGGACAGATTATACAAGCGATATAGTGTTTCACGAATAGAGAAGTGTAAACAGAAAAACATCATGGAACCATTTAATCCGAGTATGTCGTACTTGTACCCACATCAACCATGCTTTCCTGCAAGTTATCAACCTCTGTTTATGCAACAACAACTAGCACAATTTCGTTATACTAACTTTTCGCCTACCTCTGTGCGAACGTTATCACGGCCTGCATACTTGCACTATCCCAGCTTAACTGGTGGATCTGAGCACATAAAAACAATTTCTGAGTACAGTTCTATTGGGGAAAACACAAGTTCTCATTCGCTGGACTCTTCAAACAGCCTTGACGGCTCACAAAACGACGATTCAATTCTAGACGACGATCAAAATGATCCTACGAACTCAGGTAAGAAGAAAAACCAACTAATTTGTATTTTGTCCATCATTTAGAATTGTTATCAATTTCTCTCAACAAAATGTTTCAAATTATTAGCCATCGTAGATGCTTTGAAATGTTGCTTAAATGTTAAACTAGGTCTAAAAACTTGGACAAGAAAATTTCTAAATCGAAGACACTATTCGATTCTTTGATTAACGCGTACGTCCAAAAGCTCTTTCCTCTGTTTGATTTGCTTAAACTCAGATGATATGCGATAACAAGTATTATGTAAATTTTCTAAGTCGCATTTTGGCGCAGGAGTAGAAACAATGTTTGAAACAATGACGATTGTTTGCGAATTTCAACTTGATATGCTCATACTTAAACTTGATTTGCGTTAACAGTCATGAGCCATATATAAGAATCATAAACGGTAAAGCTTTCAGATTTTTTGAAATCTCAATTCAAATGACCTATTCATACTGCTATAGATCATTGGTTAGTCCGACAGCCATATCGAAGTCGAAAAAGAATGGCTTACACGCGACAGCAGCTACTTGAGCTGGAAAAAGAATTTCATTTCACGCGTTATCTAACACGGGAAAGAAAGAGGGAGTTGGCAAACAGTTTGAAGTTAACAGAAAGACAAATAAAAATATGGTTTCAAAATCGTCGAATGAAATGGAAAAAGGTGAACAATCCAGTAATTCCGACGAATCGAGGTATGATGAAGCAAACGCAAACGAAACGATAGCGTTAAATAGGCTTATTCCATAAACTTAGTCTAATCAAGCGCGCAGTCAACACTGTTGATCTAAATTTAAAATTTCCCTTCCTGTACAATATATGAAATGAGAACTTTCTGCCGAAAAGCTAAGGCAGGTTTTTAGGATAATTTATATTAATGTTATAAATAATGCTTGTTTTTCAAAAATGCTGTTAGGCTATCGAGACTTAACAATATTTATTGTTGGAACGTATTATTCACGATTTTCCCACAGAAAAAAAGACGATTACAATACGATATTGTCTTAAGCCTTCTCAACATAGCTTAAGTTGAGATAAATTAACGAATTTTATTCAAATAAATGTTAAGGAAGTTGAAATTACTTTGTTGTCAAACCAAGAATAAGTTGTATATCCCTGAATACAGCAGTAACATAAGTGTTATGTACGATGTAAAGCCTTCTTCGATTTGGATATTGAAATATATTTTGATAGCTATTGATCTGATTCTTATTTGAACATTTTTGTTTTCATCTTTAAACTCCCTTAAACCATGTTCATTTCAAGAAAAGCGTTTCTATGTGCTCTACAGTGTATATTTAGCGAATCAGATCAAAAGGTTCATTGTGTAATATTATGGTCACTTTGTCTACTGAGGGATTTAGCACAATCATGAAGCGTGGTAAATGAGGCAGCTTAAAGCTGTGTTTGTGTAACTAAAGGACTAAGTCAAAAACAACTGGGCAAACTTTGGTGCGCTTCGCACTACATCTTCCCACCTACTGGCGCCTTCTTTTACATTGACCACGCCATAATGGCGGAGAGCAATTCAATTTTTTTATGACGACTGAAATGCAAGCGGTAGTTACATAGGAAACGTCTTTTATTCAGGAATATCGTCTTAGTGTTTGTTGTTGATGAATAAGATTTTTTAAAAAAATTCTTTCCTGCATTTTCTATTGCGCCAAGGAAGTGTGAAAATGAAATTATATTTTCCTTGTTTGACCAGTGGAATCCAGTCATGATAAAGATTACTCATGTAACTAAGCATCCTTGACGAAAATCTTAACAATATGTGCAGGAAAGAACAATCAAAATATTTTATGGATAGCTTGATTCACTTTCAATGCTCTTGCAATCAACCAGCATTCTTAAAGCTGTGAAATGTTTATCGCCAAACAGTCTCAGCCGACGGAGGAGCAACGTCTCGTTATTAGGTGTTACTTTATAGAATATTCACACTTAACAGCTACTTTATGACACTTGTATATGTTTATGTTAAAGGCTTTTTCATTCTATTGGCCATGTTGCAATCCCGCATCGCAAAAAAAGTGTAAACACTGTATTTTTTGCGATGGAATAGTGATCGAAATTTAAAATTACATTTCCTATTTCTATGGCATTTTGTATTGCTTAATCTTATTCTCTCTGAGCACGTAACTGTGTACAGTGCTGTATTATTAACAGTAAGACTTATAATTAATCTTAGACAACCCTATTGTGCTTATGAAGTATGTGACTTGTAGATTTAAGCCCTTCCTAAATAAATTTAATGAACTCACTAAAAAATAGGATGAACGAAAGTGGAAAGTATTTATGTTCTACATTGAATTATTTCAGGTTAAACTTCAGCTTGATGCATTGTTAACTTTGCCGCCTTGTTTGTCCCCAATTCATGATGGGAAATTTCAATGAGAGAGATCTTTACAATTTTCCCTGCAAAAAGCGACGCGTTATAAGCAGTTATCTTAAGTATTTTCTATTGCGTAAACGTGTATGTAGCGGAGTTGATGTAGTGAAAAGCTATGTGTTTGCTCTAGTTTCGCACTGATGACTATTAAAATTGTTTGCTTCAAGAACGTTATTTTGGTCATCTTTCGAGTAGAAATAAAGAGCAACATAGTGCTTTCTTACCATGTAAAAGTTGTCCCCACCATCTTCATCTGAGATTTAGATTTCTAAGTTAACCAAGGAGTCTTTCTTGCCATACATATATAAGTTCTTTGCACACTAAAAGTCAATTATGTTCCAAACGTTTATCACGAGTTTGCACATTTTATAGAATGTAACTAGTGAGCTTTGCTTGTAGCTACTTGTTGTGCACATTTCACCAGAATGAGGAAGATGCGCTCTACAAGCTACTGAATGATACAATTGAATGATATATCTTCTAGAAATACAGGCTTTTTACGTATGCAGAGATCTTTATAATGCTATTTAAGGTATAAAATTTCCAGCTTAAGTATCATAAATCTTGACAAATTGTCATAGCCACAGTATGCGACGAAAACACCAGTGGGAAAATAATTCAATATTGAAACTGCTTTGAACTTGTGATAATCAAATAACTATTTCGTTGAATAAGAACCTGAAAAGGGTAGTTTTTTCCAATATTACCAATTTTCACTGAAATACAAATCTATATTTTTGATTTTTTTGGCCTTGTTACTTCCATGTCTGTCAATTAATTCACAGCACTTATGAGCAAAAACAAATGCCCAGCTTTGTATCACATTTTATTAAATTATTTGACACAGTCACTAGGCTAGAGATGTTAAATGTACATTTGTACACTGTACATTGTAAGGTATCTGCCAAAGCAGAAGAAGAAGACGTTTTGATTATAGAATACAAATTTGAAAGTTTGCAACAAACACAGAAATACTTCATTTCCTTTCATGCTATTCGTGATATCTGATGAAGCGGTTTTTGAATTCTCAAGTTTCCACCCGACGATTAACCTACATAGCTAAAGAATAATTTGTTATTCAAAAGTGTTCGGGAGGTCATAGTGCTGACAGACAAATGTCATTACCATATTGCTAGCGGCCTCCTTCGGCAGGTTAATTTTATACTTTATATAACACTGAGTTTTTAGAGAAACAAAGCTCATCATTCATAGAGTTTTATTTCTAGGATGTTCAATTTTCGTTATAAACCTGTACTTCATTATAAAACAACCGATGCACAAAAACAGGTATATCGTATGGAGCTAGCACAGCTTTGGTTTCATCTCATGAAATGCAATAAAAAATAACAAGAAGTCTTTAAAAGTCACAGTTATTGTGAAAAAAAACACTTTATAATTTTGAACAATAGCATAATATATATCATATATGAATATTGGAAAGGGATGAGACAATGTGGTCAGACGACAAATATTTTTAAGTTTAAAACGCACTTTTTTAAAAAGGTGGAATTTTGTTTTCGACTGTTGCATTTGTTTCCATTTCCTCTTTAAATCAATCAAAAGGCGCGAAAGGAATGCTTTACAGCACGTAATTATTAATCATGCGAAGGCCATGGAACCGACTCAGGATGAGATTTAAAAGATACGCAGCAGTTTATTACTTCAATTTACTTGATAACAGTGGTAAAGTTAATTGTCGCCTATTTTTTTCAACTTTTACATATAGTATATGAAAATGAAAGTAAGACTAAATTTAAAGGGATAATTTTTTGCCTGGTCAAACGAACAAATGGGTATAAACGTGGTTCAGCCTTATTTGGGGCCTGGGTGGTCTGAAAGCTTATTTGCTAGGATATCAGAGGACATAAAGCAATATGATCATTTCAAATTTGTAATCACTCGTATGCTCGTTACTTCACAACATTTTTGAGTCAACAAAAGCATACTAAAAAGGGGAATTTAAAGAATTTATTAAAATCTTGGGGCTCCACTGCAATTGGCGAATATGAAAGGTTTTCTATAGGTGGTCTGACAGGGTAAAGAACTATAGCAAAAATAACAGGGAAGTTGCCCTCAATCCGTTCTCGTAGACGAATAAAATTTTTCAAGTAGGACATATGATATCAACTTTTTGAAGTAGGTCATAAACTTTTTAAATATATTTGCAACAATAACGAAGAAGTTAGTTCATTTACGAAGAACAGCCAAAGGCATGATTGTTAAACATATTTTATTCTTTATGATATTTATTTAATGTTACATTAAAAAGCACGAAAATGCACAAGCAATAATTTTGCCATGTATCAAAATATATTTTCCATATTTTTCTAAAGTTTAAAATCCACATTGTGGATTGTTTGAAAGTCTGGCTGCTGTTCAGTTGCTTTATTCTTTTCTTTAGAAATCTAGTGTTTTTACAGGGAGGGAACACCAAAATATTTACATAACACGAAAAAACTTGCAGGCTGGCTATGCCACTGCTACTATTTGTAATTTATTTGGTGCGGCAACACAATGCACGCTTAGCGCATAGCGGGCCTATTTTACACAAACTGGGTGCCGTTTTATTTGAAATACATAAAGTACCCTCACTGCAATTGCAAAAGTTAAGAAGCATGATCGAATTACTATTTATCACTTGTCAGTATTTCATTGTTTCAAATCATAATGCAAATCAAAAATCTTCACGAAATACTCCTACTCTTTTCTTTTCTTCAAAAAATATTGTTGAGAAACTCGCAAAATATTCCTGGGTGATTGAATTGTAGCCAGCACATTCACCTGGCTAATTAGTTCTACAATGCGAGAACAATAGATTTCCAAATTGATGAGTCGTTCAAGATCTTTTCAATATTAAACAAGATCCTACCATGTGCACATGTTTTTATTTGTTTTTCTTTAAGTTTTTATGAAGGTTGGGGAGACGTTTTTGTCCACTGTATTAACTAAAAGTACATTCAAGTTTTAGCAAATGAAATCTTACCAAAGACTAGACATTTTATCGCTTGCCAAGGAAATTACCATTATATAATCAGAATAACAATCATCTAAATCTCATGACATGTGAATGACAAACACATTTTACAAATTCATACGTCCTGCTTGTTATTCTGTGGAAAAGTGGTAGAAGTGTACGCACCGCGAATTTAAGGTTAGTTACGTTAATGATACACCACGAAGACCAGCGGTGAGCATTTTTCTTTTCTTCCAAGAGCATTTAAATAAATTATCTCATCGAAGCCGGCCAATGTTGAGAATTTCAAGCCGGCAACGATAGCTAGATCTCCTTGATCTTGCCTAATGGAGGGGTGAATGTCTTTTTCTTTGATCGTCGAAGCTAATGAAATCTATGTGGTTTAAAGAACATGTCCAAAAATGAAAATCCACCCTTATGATAAAAAGCCCACGTTAAACTTAACTTAAAACAAATAACATTTTATGACTTGTATGTATTTTATGTTTGCAAATGTTATAATTTTTATTAAAAGAAATATATATATATATATATACATACATAAAAGATAAAAAAACAACTTATGTATTAAATGTATTTTATGTATTTATTATTTATGTATTTTATGTATGTATTATTTAAACTTTATGTATTCTATCTTTTATGTATTAAATGCCTGGATTACAAATTTTCAAACTTATATATATATATATATGTGTGTGCAGTACTTGTCGCATGGGTTCATGCAATATGGTATAAAAGCTTGCCCCCACATACGTCACATCCGTTTGAACTGCATGTTTCATAAGTTAATACTGTTTTATTTATGCTCACAGGAAGTGCTTCCAAGTCTGTTTTTATATTGTCTTGTGTAAAGTTTCTATCATCTTTGTCGATACAAAATGCAAGTAAAATATTCAAAAGATACCTTACCAAGCTCCAAATAACTCATTTTGCAAAAGTTTTTCGAGTTAAATGTTTGCAAATTAAAATTACAAAGTAAATCAATTCTGAATGAAGCAGTATAATTTTTGTGATAGCTCAAGAAAATGTGACGTATGTGGACCGAGCTTCAATATTGCATAAATCCTTACGAGAAGGATGGGCTTATGAAGTAGGCTAGCATTTATTCAGCTCATTCTAAATCCAATATAAAATCCACTAGAGGCAAGCTTACTCATACAACAAGATCAACTGATCAATCCAATCATACACCCATAATACACGGTAAATACGACCTTTTAGTCAGAGTTACAGCTCATCTTCAAGGATATATCAACATTTTCCTTTCAGTTAATTTTGTCATAAATATGTTGTGTTCATAGTCACTTTTATTTACATTGACAAATAATTGTTTCAGACAGAATTTTAATTTTGCCACGAAGTTTAAATGCGCTACTTGATGAAAACAATAAAGTTACAGTTTGATAAAAACAAGCAAATGTACAAAAATTGCCTTATGTCGATACCAAAATCTTTCGTTAATCCAAGGTGCAAATGTTTAGTAATATGACTCTTAATATTAAATAAACGCCGTGGCCAAATAGTCCGTTAGGGATCATTGTGCGTCTTTTTAAATTTCATATGTGCTGTTGCTCTTTCAGTGGTTAGATTGATTTTCATGATTATACAAAAAAAGCGTTGTGTATACAAAGAAAAGGGAGCCTGGACCCGACAAAATTACGTAAAATAATGTAACCGTCAGCAATTATACACTTAATTTATATTTTGTGTGATCATAATCAGTATGATAGAACTTAGTTGTTCACATAATATTTGAACATTGCACAAAGATATAAATTAACGTCGCCCACAATGTTTAAAGATGATGGCATCATTTTCGAAATTTTGGAAATTGAATACTATATAAAATATGTAAACAATTACTGGCTAAAACGTTGACAGTGTAGCGGTCAGTAAACGTTGTAACTATATATGAAGCAGCGATAGCAGCGTAGACAGACCATTTCAAGTTTTTGTTCTGCCCTTTCTCAATGAGTGAACATAGAAAAATTCCTCGTTGTAGGACTGTAACAAACGAACTGGCTACGCTACTGTGTAAATGACATTGTCTCTTATTTAATGAAATTTCTACCCATGTTTTTAATCAATGGAAATTCTTAGTCGTTCAATACTAAGTTGTAACTTGTACGCCAAATAAGTTTAATTTAATTTGTTCTTAAAACAAGCATCATGAGAAGGGATACGTAGAATTGAAAGATTCGATTTTCGAATTCTGCTCGAAGCTGGAAGCACATGTACACATACTTTATAAACTCGCTTACATGCAAATCGAGGCGTTGTGATGAAAAATAGAGGGAATTGGGGGAAGTGAAGATCAGCTAGCATTTCAAACATTTTTACACACAAAATTGCTATAACATAATGGTTAATCTCTGATTAAATTATGTGACAAAATCTTGTTGGTTTAACGGGATGTGAGTTTGTCCATTTTTCTTTACGGGGCAGCATGCATGTTGCCCTATGGCAGCTGAAACAATATATGATTGGAATTTGGTAACACAACGAAAGAAACTATATATATATTAAGGGCTATTTTCACAACTTAAAGGAAAATCAATGTACTATAATTGCACAATAGATAAAACCGTTGAAAAGCTCGCAATAATTTCATTATACATTGAAACACACAAAATCAGTAATTCAGTAGAATTTTAGTCTGTCTATATGAAAAACAAACGTCATACAAACACGCAAGAATTCATATTAAAAACAAGACAGGAAATTCTATCTCAGTTGTTTATAATAAACAATAACTGTAACTGAATTGCTGTAAGGTATAGAGTAGCTAACTAAGCTAGTCTGCACTTTAGCCAAAACACACACGTATATTTTAATCAATATTGAAGATGTGTGTAATATATTACAAACTTGTATATAGTATCAATAAGTCATAAATACTTTTCATTGTTTAACAATGCTGTGTTTGTTTCATTAAAATCTGGTCTTGAAACACGCGCGACTGGCTTAAAAGACTTTAATAAGTAGACTTAATTCATAGCACTAACTGTGTGTTCATTGTGGTGTTATTGTAGTTATAATTTGGTACATTGTCGCTATAGTTTATTGAGATTGGATAGTTGAAGCAGTTGGCTAAGTGACTAATTTTTGTCATTTCCTCAAAAGATGACGGGTTCACTTGCACCATTCCATACGGTCTAGTACTAAAATGCTTCACATTGTCCTTATTATCTGGTTTATTTGCTTTTTTCCACTTCATGCGACGATTCTGGAACCAAACCTTTACTTGCTTCTCCGTCAATTTGAGTGACTGGGCAATCTCGATTCTTCTTGGTCGACATAGATATCGGTTATAGTGAAACTCCTTTTCTAACTCCACTAGTTGACGGGTTGTGTAAATGGTACGTGGTGCTGTGTCTGTGATAGCATCACAAGTTTCTTGACTCTCATGGCCACCAGGGGTGTTTCCTAACAAAAAGATGATGATCATGTTGTTAGAATTATAAGATTGTATGCTGTTATATAAAGCCAAATATATAGCATTACAGCCAGCCTAAAACAATGAGTGATGCGACATTCGGTAGCGTCTCATCGTTATTCTTATATATCTATATGTATATATCGTATGTATATTCAAACTTTTTGTCTTTGTTAGAGCATGGAAGCTCTTGCATCTCTGATTTATATAGTCGGGAAATCAATTACGCCGTATATAATGAATAAGTCTTGTAGATATCATGTAGTTATTCAAAATAAAATTATTTCAATATGAAGCTTGTCCATCAAAAAGTAACTATGTCAGTTTTACGGTTCATAGCTAATGACTATCATTTTGAAAAAATGCATGCATATATTGAAAGCTGTAAAGTTGACGAAGAAATACGGTCTTTTAAGAAGTTGCTGCTCTCGTTTTTTTCATGCAAGTGATGCAACATAAGCTAAATCAGTTATTTGATACATACACTACTGAAAACTGTCAACAGATTTATAAAAAATATACGATTCACAGTGATTTTAACTTTAACGAATGATCATGCATAAGCAGTGAGAACTTAGTTATAAAATTGGACAAGTGTCATTATGTGTTCACTTCAAACATTAGACATACTAAATGCAACTAATATCGCCATGCATGCAGATCAATGCCAGTATTGTTTTGGTTAATGGATTTTAAAATAGTATACATAGATGTACAGTGTTTCTCTATTTTAAAATATTGTCTAAAAAAATACTGGCCTGCTGTAGTCTCTACAAAAGTGCTTTGGTTCGAATTGTTAACGGCGTGTTGCTCTCCATAATCAATTGCTTTTTGCGATACTTTGTTTATGAGAATTCAAATGTTATAGTTATAGTTGAGTTAACATATATTACTGGCAGTAAACAACACTTACACAAATGAACTATATTGTCTGTGCCAGCTATATCAGTTGGTAGGAGCTCAATGGCGCCTGAACGCTGCGTAAAGTGTGAAAAACTATAAATAACGTCAGCTTCGAACCAGCCTTCAATTATTGCATGTACATCTTTCTCCCATTTTTATGCACTTTTTACAAGGAGCAAGAAAGCATAAAAAATGTATTGTGTTTGGAACAGTGGCGCGCACACACGAGATAAATTGTCTTGCATTATAGATTCAGAAATTCTTGAACCAAACTGACTATGAAGTGGCTGAATATGATAATTTGTACTAACACCCCTGAAGAAAGCCAGACAGTTTATAGCATTGTCTTAAAATGACAGGAAACGAAAGAAAGAAACGAGGGACCCAAATTTAACATTGTTTAGTCTTTGCCCTTCCCTGTCATATTATCTTTTGTATAGCTATACGCGCAACCCGTGTGAATTGCCAAGATCGAGTCTTTTGCTTCCGTGTCTTTTTCATCAGAATTTTTGTGCATGAATCGGTCATTGAAATATCGAAACAGCGATAATAAATTATTTAAATAGTAAAATAAAAGTGAAGGCAATCAGACTGTACTAATCCGTTAAAGTATTGGGAGAAAAGCGGATTTTAACACCTAGACTGTTGTTCGCAAAATGATCGGAAAATATTGGCGCCATCAAAACGTTTTCGCGACAGACAACGACGCTAAAAAGCACTTAGAAGTGTGACTTTTATACCAACTTTTAAATTTACTGTTTATGTATTAAGACAAAACAGACGCCATATCATAATAAAAATATCATAAAAAGTCAGGCTTATTAAACAAGGTTACTTTTCCAGCGAAATTAGCTAATCCAAATACCATTCGCTTTGTGCGAAAACGAAACGGCAATAGCAATTTCTTGCTACTTTTCGAATATTATTCAAATATATTATTCAAAGGATTTGTAACTTCATTGTTTTTGAATATTGTATTGTTTTGAAAGTAGTTCGTTGACCTTGCGCAGTAACATGGCGATGGAAAGAAAAGAGAAAAATTATTGTTCTAGAGCTACAACCACGACTAACCTGTTTGTTTCTGTTTACTTCGCGTCTCTTTCATCCATGGAAAAATCTTTGCATCGGCTGCATTGAGAGATTTCACACATTCATCATGGCTGCTGATGTTGCCATTAACCTCATCGTGTTGCTTTAGTGAGTGCGAAGGAAGAACGCTTAGTTCGATGCTGCTCTGTGACTGGCACGTTTTGTGCTGTGTATCATTTGAGTTTTGATTAACAAATGAAGTTAAATTGAGGGTGTTCGTTACTTGCATGACACCGTCAGATATTTGATAAATGACTGAAGAAGATAAATGATGTTTGTTTCAAGGTCGATCCAACAGCGATCAATGGTTTTCTGACATACGATGATGGGACCTGCCAGGAACACGTCGAGAATGAAAAATGAGTTTGCATTCCGAAAGTAACGTTGATCGATTGTGATTTATTGGGTTGTGAGTCACATGCACAGTGTCAGCCAATGAATGCGCGCGGATCGTTGCAGACTGATAGCCGGCGCCCTCGATGACGAATGAAATCATGAAATGAGATAGTCAAACAGCATTCCACTTTATTTATCTGACTTATTATTTGAAGCAGCTTGAAGGAGCCTAATAAATAACCTGACGTCAATATGAATAGCAAATCTATATTTGTTGACCTGTTTATTAGCTAGGATTTACTTTTGTATTCATCCATTTTGTAGAGGTTTGCGCACCTATGAAACGTGTTGGGACTGTTAACAAAGGTCAGACATCATGGCAACAAAGCCAATAAAATGGCTTCAAACCTCCTTCGTTTGTGAAACTAAACAAATGAGCTAATACACTGTAATTATTTCTGTTGAAACTAATCATTAACATTATATTCTGTTTTCCAGTGTTATTTCGCACTTATTGTTAATTTATGTTGTTTTTGTAAAACTATTATTACACTCTGCGTGCCTTAAACGTAATGGTTTCTCACGAAATTATATGCTCATACAGAAAAACTCATCCATCATTTTTGTCATTTTGATATTTCAAAGGAAGCGAAATCCGGTCGTGTGCTTATAAACGGTTATGTTATCAACAAATGCTCCTTAAACCTAACTTTTTTTTATCAAAAAATATAGCATTTTACCATTAAACTTTTAATTTAGCAATCTTCAAAGTGATATAGGTTATGATATACGTACATATTATGCAAAAACAGTTTGCATCACAAAGTAGCATTTGTTAAATCAATCACTAGGCGTGCTGGCCTTTGTATACTGCCATAAATGGAATTTGGATGCAGTTTCATATTTTCATTTCAGTATAAAAGCCTATGATGGCCAATCTCAATAATGGCCAATCTCAATCTTTAGTCCTATTCAAGGTCTTGTTTCTGTACATTCAGATATAATTATTTTAATTGCCTTTGCGTGGTGTTGAATTGAATAATTTTGATTTTTGAATAATTTTGATTTTTGATTCAATGTTCTTTGTCGAGTCAATGCATGGTTTTGTTTCCGGTTAAATTCATTTTTTATTAGAAGAAAGATGCATTATTTTGGTATTGTATGTGTTTTATTTACAAATTGACCAATATCCCTCTTCAATAAATTGACATGTTTATTATTATATGATTCTTGAAGATCACTGATGCTTCAAATTGCATTTATATGACACTTGTGAAAGCATAAATTCCAGACGGTATTTCTATACGTTTTGGTCTCTGTAAAATAAGCCCTTCGTCATACTCGTTCCCAGATCCTATGAATAAATTGCGGTCACACGTGTCTGGCTAAATTTCCACTAGAGTTATCTTCACACGTGCACGCATAATCCTTGATAAATTAATATCAGGAAAAAACTCTCCAACATAGACTTAATTCAACACTTAATAAAATTGCTTCAATCCGTTTGTTTACATAAAATGGTTTCTTTAATTCGTTAAGAGTATTGAAAAAACACATATTATTTTAGTTCAATTAAGTAGCAACCAAAAAACCATGCCTAATTCAATTAATATCTTTAATGGTAATATCGTAAAAAATGTGTTGGCGGGCAGACTGCAATTTACACACTTTAGCAAAATATCCTAAAGGTTAATCTAGGCAATAATCCAGTATTTTGTCTGTATGCTAAAAGCAGCATACACAACTATTTTTGACAAGAGGATTATAAGGCGTATAATCGTTCAACAACACTAATAGAAAATATTCATCTCTGATAGTGGTATCAATTGATTGATTTGACGTAAAAGTTCTCTATCATGCTATAAATAAGTGTTTTAACTATTAATGCAATCTTCACAACTTATATTTTTGGAAACCTGCTTCTGTTACCTATTTCATCTTAAAATAGCTTTCAAAAAAAAAGAATTAACTTGCTGATGTTAAATTTTCATGTAAAATTAAAAATTTCTCGGTTTTTACAATGCTTTCTTCCACAGTGCTTGAAATACTTTCTGCAATTGTGATATATAGATTACTTTCATATATTATGTTGATATAGAGTGATAAAATGATGTAAATTGTTTATAATTTTTTATTTATATTCGGCTTGCGATACATTCTCCCCATTCTTCAACAGTGTTCAAATTTATACAACGCCAAACAATTCATTTAGTATTAAAAACAGCATCACCTTAATACTGTTTGATCAGGAAATCACATTCATTTAACCTCTGTTAACACATTCTCAGGAAGAATGTGTACCATGCAATAAATTTTTATGAATTAATTCACATTGATTTATTTCACACCAAAATTATGCAATTTTTTCTATTCAAAGCTTACAAATATAGATGCTGCATGTAATTTTTAAGAATCTATTGCTAAGAATATTTTTTATCCGTATATGTACCACATTCTGGTGGTTTTAGAAATTGAAATTGGAAAAAGTATTGAATAAAATTTCGATAAACTTCATCATGTGGTGTCGTTTCAGTTGTATCATGGAAAAATTCTTGCACATAATTCCAGTCCTTTGTTGTCTTTCTCTAACTATCTATAGCATTGATGAAATATCATTCAAATATAAACTAAATTTGGAATATCAATTTATTTAAGTTAGGCCCTGAGGGGGTGATTAAAAATAATAATTGCATTCTAGAATTACTGGAATCTGAATTGGGAAAGCTTTGCATCTGTAAAGTTCACCTCTTACAAACTTTTTATAATAAGATAGTTTAATAAGGTTAATGCTTATCGAGCTTTGCATTAGATATTTCCTTATCATTGTTTACTTTTAACAAATCACTAATTATAAAATGACTTGTATTAATTCTTGAGTCATCGTAACGTAGAGTAAGCTGTAAAACCAGGCAGTGGAAATGGTTGAAAAGTTGACAATTGTTTCATAATTGAAGGTGTTGTTCTATCTTGATTAAAGTGTTTATTTGAATGAATGAAGAAATTATTCTTTTGCTGTTCTTCCTTCTCTTCTTTAATTTTTTCGTCTTTTTTCAGTTTCATTCTTCGGTTCTGGAACCAAACTTTCACTTGTTTCTCTGACAGTTTTAACGAGTTTGCTATCTCGATTCTTCTAGGTCGACATAAATAACGGTTAAAATGAAACTCCTTTTCCAATTCTAATATTTGTGAGTTGCTATAAGCTTTACGTTTTCGTGATGAATCGACGAATAGTTCAGCATCTAAAGAAGAATTGAAAGTTATAAACCACTGGTTAATGTAATCTCAAAATAGAAATTCTGGGTTACTTTACACATGTCCATAAAATCTTCTCCCTGCTGGGTTTCTCAAGATATTTTTATCAGAATGTCTTTGGCAATTTGCCTCAATAGAGGAGAAAAATTTCCACACAGCAAGTTCACATACTCGACATAATATGTGTGATATCTGCTGTCTGCTATTTATATTGCCACATATCACATTTAGGTAATAGCTTCATAGACATACCAACAAAAGTTCTCCTTTCTTTATGGATTAAAATCATCAAATCGAGTCTTTTGCTGATTATTAATAAATCAAAGAAATTTTTGGGTACATAACGGGTGACAAAAATATTCAATTGCAATCAAATTTATAATTGTTCCTGATAACGCAGCAATATATTACAATGGAAATTACTTTCAAAGCAGTGAGTTTGTTTACATAACCCATCATATTAATAACATCATATGAGTTTGAATCACTTTTCACATTAGAAATACCTTTGAACTGTGCAGACACAGCACAAAAAAGCTTTAAACGTACTTTTCTTGAAGCTATATATTGCTGAGTTTTCACAATTTGTACAACAATATTTTCTGCTTATAGCTTTGAACTGAAATGGTGTTTTTATCGCGTTTGCTTAGTTCTTTTAAGCCCCATGTTTTATTGGATTGACTGTAAAGTTCATATTGTACGGTAATTGTTATTTGGAAGTCTTCGAATCCAACCAGTCCACTTTTGACATGTTCCTAGTACATTTGTGCATTATGTTTAAACCACGCATGAAGATTTTCAGGAAATTGGTACATATACTTATTATCCTTTAATTTACGATTATATTGAAGCCATAAATGATGATCTTAAATGTGCAATGGAGAAAGTAAAAATTACCTTAAAATGTACGTGATATTTTTATTTCGACGAGATGAATGCCTTGTGAAGTGATTTCCTACCCAAAACGTTCATTTTCAATTTCAGACACACTTCACTATGTATAGAAAACTATTGTCAATTTCATGTCAACTTAAAGCATTATTATGAATGTTCCTTTACGATTAGTAAGCTATAGAAGAATGCACAATCACCTTGTTTAAGTTTATATAGGCTTATAAACAGTAAACAAGCTATAGTGTAGACAATTCATCCTCGTCAATATATTTATTTGTGTTCCATCGTGTGTTGAGATTAGTGAATATGCTAAATGCGCGTCATATTGCTCAACAACAGCAATGTGTCATAAACGGGCGAATTTTTACACCATCCAAGGAAATTGCTTAATTGAGAAACATTTTTGATAGGAAAAGCTATGGGCATATGGCCTGGATAAAAATGGATGGTTTTTTCAACAATAAAGAGCAATCAAAGTAGGGACGCGTAGGGTAAATAGACTATTCATCTGAATGGATTTTGCTCAAAGACTAATATCGTGATTCTGTGATTTATTTTTCTGTATTATGGCGACATAAACTATTATTGAGGAAATGAGAACAATGAACCCACTCATTATATTTAACAGACTATACTTTGGCTACAAGTGAATTTTCACGGCTTTCATTTTGTTATTTGCGTCAACACAATCTAACAGTTAATTTATAGTGAAGCAAATATTTTCGAAGGAGATAGTTTCTCCAGCAATGTTTTCATGTACTCTATTGCAGTGTACACTTTTCTTAATCCAGTCTGTGAAAATACGTCAAAGCTATTCTCAAATTTGTTAAGTGTTTTCAATGTATAATGGTTATTTTGGTTTGTATCTGTTTATACATGGCTGCCTTTTCACAAAGAGACTGAATTTTGTGAATAAAAGTACGCGTTTAGTATATGGCCCACCCTTAAAATACATACGGATGCTCTCTATATTCTGATTTATAGACTGTTCAAAAACATACATTTATTGTGCATATAATATATGTTTGAGAGAATAATCGGGTTCGATGAATGCTAAGTATAACTGTTTATAAAAATATTTGAATCGGGTAACAAATCTCAACTAAGTTTGAAATAAAGAAATTATTATCAAGATTGTAAAATATGCCGGCAAAAGCAACGATATCGATTCTTAACGCTTGCAAGGCATTAGCTAAAACAAAAAAACATCATATTATGGGTGTAGTTTTGTTCGTTAGCGCCTACCTTCGCTATTTTCGTCTTCTTGTCCGTTCTTCCCTCGTTTTTTCTTCATCCATGAATATACCTGGTTTGTACTTATCCCATTTGTTGTTGCTTGCTCATTACCTCGTATTTCTTGACTCCCGTTTCCACTGTTTAAGAGCGCTTCAGAATCAGCGCTTGTATTCGAAAATGACCATAAACTTGCTGGTCGCGGAATGGTGTTATAACCATTGGTGGAAAGAACGGGAATAATCGGCTGTATCAAACTACATGCGTTTCTTGTTAGGCCTGTGTCGACATGCTGTGATGAGTGGCTCTGCTCGACATCAATGGAATGAAAATACAAATTAGTGGGAAGGTTAACGTTGTTCATGTTTGGCGTTTTATGATTTATTTCAAATACGACACATGAAATGCAAAACGTCAGAAGAAACTGTACGTTAATTGCAATCCGATCGCACGTGATTGATTTCAACCAATGAAAGACAAATACAACCAAGTCTCCCGTCAATTTTGGAAGATTTATGACATAATTTCACACTGTTAACATCTTTGTCGTGATTTATTTTCAAATTCAAGATATTGTCTAATTTCAGACGTTTATAGTTGTCAATGTTTGCCAAAAAATGAGCCTAATTCAGTTACTTTATATAGAAATGAAGTTGACCAACAATAACTGGAACAAAGATAATTGTATTTTGTTGTTTTAGTCCATCATTGCAGCATGTCTGTTTGTGTTGTATTAAATTAGAAAGAATGCTTCTCACTTTTTTGAAGTTTATATTGCAACTGACAAGAAAAAATCCTTCCAAAGTGTAGAAAACGTGTAAAACTGTTGGGATTAACGCGCCTTCTGGCGCCACCAAGGAGTTACGCTTTAATCAATCAAGTGACCTGAGATTTCATGTCTCCTCTTCAAAGAGTGAATGAAGTGAAAATCGCAGCGAGGAAACCAATTTAATCGTTATGTTGAACAATAATCTCGCTTGTATACGGTTCAACCAATATAAATAACTTTATTGTTGTAGAACTAGATAAATTGTATCTCTCGAGACTTAGATAAGTATAGATTAATTTTGAACGTATTTCGCTAAATCATGTAAGATTCTACATAAACAGGCTTGCATATAATACTGTGAATTTACGTGGCGCCAGTCTGAAGGCAATATAGACTTCTAAATTCATCGCAACGGAGGGCATAAATCAAATTTGACATTGGTATGCACCTTGTGTAAGGTTCTATGGCACCGAGAACTCATGTTATAGTTGTAAAGTGGGCAGCTATATCTCATTTTTGACAGCTACGCCAGCCGCTCAAACAATTATCGCCATCCCATGATTTATGATCCTTTTTTTCCTCACGATATTCTTTTGGAAAAATGCGTTCCAGATTTTGTTGTTTCCATAAATATACAATGGAAAATGTACCTTGATGACATTAATACCTCATGCAAACATCTGTTGCATTTTCCAATGATTTATACCCTTTTAATCGTATAGCTATAGTAGAAATATAAACGCAATTACTTTGAACCTGAGTATAATGCACCAAACTCTAAAATGAAAGCATCATCAAATGAAACACCCAAATCATTGCCAAACGTAAGTAATTTAATTTTTTTCAGATGTTTCTTTACATGAGTATCAGCTAATATAATATACTGGCTGGATGTATGAAAAAAATTATCATATGAAAAGTACAATTGATGAACTCTTTTGGATATTTTATTCAAAATATTTACCGAGGCCCGAGTTATTGGCTTTTAACTGCTGACACAGCATGCTGGCGGACAGCACTGAGTTGAGACAACCATACCAATAAGTTAGCCTGTATATTGTATTTTTGCTTGATCTTCAAAGTCATTATTTATGTTTTTTCTTTGATTCCGCTCGAGATAATTCGGTGAAAACAAAAGATGTTTTGTTTCTTCAAGTGGGTATTAATGCTGATTTTTGTGCAACGTTACTCGTCACAGTTTATCGTAAAAAGTACCGTATTTTTTGGCTTCCGACAATTAAAGTCGTTTTACAAATTACAATTGTTGAATAGGAAAGCCTGAGATGTGACATATAGGTAAAGACGAACGAACTACGATACATGAATTCTAGGCTTACACTAAGTAGTTACTTTGAATTAGCTAACCAGGTTTTGTAAATTTTTACTCAATGCTTAATTTTACTGATTTTACTATCGATAGAGCTTTTTATATAGTATGTATTCAAACATGGTAATTGTAACTTTTTTAAAGTGCTAAGAAAAAACTAGAATAAAACTTTTTGTCAATTTTATTTGACATGTTTTAGAAAAATTCCACATCAAATAGGTAGGAGTTTTAAACTTGTAATTTTATTACGACACTCAATTCTTGTAGTACAAATGTACAATGCGTTTTCACAGCAGTTATCTAAGACCACATTCGACTCACTAATAAAATGTATTTATTGATTTATCTTAGGTGATTGTTCTAATATTAGCTAATATACATTACACATGTAAGTACATTTAGATTATTCAATAAAGGCATTCGTGTCTTTCATATCTTTATTTTACCCGCAAGACTGATATCTTCTAGTACATAGCCAATTTTCATGACTTATTTGCTGTTTAATGTATAGACATGATGACTGGCGCACATTCTCAAACAACACTATTTTGAGAAAGTGCCATACTTCCGTAAGACTGTCTGACTAGCTACGCGTTAAGCAGGTGCGAAATGTCTAATTTGGCCTAAGATCGTTGACTATTCAAGTCAACATTAAAGGAAAAAGATGCGACTGCCTGTTTACTTCATCACTGGCGAAAGGTCTATCTTCTATATAGCTAAACGTACAAATACGATTATTTATTGCGATTTTTAAGAATGTTTGATTGTGGCAAGTATTTCTTCACAATTAAGGGACGAATCAAATACAAAAGAGCAATTTTTGTCGCAAAAATGACTATATATTACGTGAAGTTTATATGAAACTCTTAACTAGCTAAAAGCAGAAATATATATTATTGTTTTGATAAATCTTACATGACGTATGGGCAACTGTTGAATTTTAACAATTAGTTTCAGTTTGTTTGTTTCTGCTGGAGCTTAGTTTTTTCTTATATTGTATGACCGGATGCTTTGCTTTCTTCCATTTCATGCGGCGGTTTTGAAACCATATTTTGATTTGCTTCTCTGTCAGTCGCAACGAATCTGAAAGCTCCGCTCTGCGTTCTTTTGTGAGGTAACGAGTGTAGTGAAATTCCTTTTCAAGTTCAAGCGTTTGTTGACTGTCGTATATCTTTCTCGTTCGCCTCTTGTATGGTTGCTTTACGTTAAAAGGAATAAGATCTGCAAATGAACAAAAGATGGACAACTGTAACAATCCTTAATTTCCAGCCTTGGTAGATATGTCACACATCTATGAAATTTTCTATATTATTTTTTGGTACTTCATTCTACTTTCCTGAATTAATTCGTGTCCTCTTCTCTTTGTAATAAACACAACGCAGCTTTTAACAAACTATATTGTATTTATTTAAACATGACACATAAGATCAAAACAGAACTGTATTTTAGTTTGAATTTATTTCTCCATATAGGCTGTCGGTTTAAGAATCATTTTTCATAATTCTATAATTTAGTCCTGGCTTGAACAAAGTTCTTAAAATATGTATAGAAGATGGAATACAGCTATGATTTGTAGGTATGAGTTGTATAAACGAAAGTAAGAACGAAACAGAGACAAAATGATTTATCTTGACAATATTTAATTATATGTGTGGATGAACATATTTTTGTTACTCCATTTACAACACTTCCTTTCAATTAAGTCCTCTGTTTCGAGAACAAGAATTTTTTAAGATCTTTCTTTATTTCATTCCCTTCTTTATACAAAATATACCTTTGAATGATTTTTTTTGGAATATATTTATGAATATTTTTTCTATTTTTGGCTCTATATATTGGTCGAGTTCGTGATGGGAAGCATTCATAGTTGCTTTTTCCTAACTTAACAGATCTATATGTAATGCCTTATATTTCATTAACATAAACATTTTGATGAGAATTTTGTAAAACAAAGTGAATCCGGTGTACTATAGTCCTCAATAAAGTCAACCCTCTCTAATAGTCCCTAAGTTTTATTTTTTTATAAGATACGAAAAGAATACACCCTGTTTAGGCTAAATGGAGTATATAATTATAAAGGTACATATATGTAAAGAAAGCACATTTTGAAGGCGTTTTTCAGAATTGAATCTCTAACCATTTTGACAACCCATTCAATATTTGTTGCCTTTTGTGTGCCTGGAATGCCATCACAGTGATCATGCATCTATCGGTGGGATGCAATCAGTATAAATTTTACTTGCTTTTTAAGCATATTTGACTACATCAGTTTTATCATTTCATATATTATATATACCTTTTGTTACATAAATGACTTTTTTTACTTTACCCTGTTTTAAAAATAAGAAATTCCGTCTTTCATCGAAAGAAACAATAACCTTTTAGGGCTCTCTGGGTATTACAGTTTCAAAGACGATCTAGAACCAGAGGCGTAACTGGAACGTTAATTGGGGAGGTGCATATTCATCTATTCCGTTGTGCCCTACTGATTTCTTTTGAAAGTGATTTGAATTTCCAAAGAAATCAGCAGGGCACAACTGAATATATGAATTTACACCACCCCCCCCCCACCCCCCCCCTCAATCAACGTTCTAGTTACGCCTCTGTCTAGAACTTTTGCCGCCTGATCATCTCACCCAAAATGTATTTTAATTTGTTTTGTATTGAACCTGCATGAATGGAATTTTGAAAATTTGATAGTTCATTATAACTTTAAAAGTTGGTAAAAATGGATAAATTTTCCCCTGCGTATGCATTCAAGCACTTATTTATGTTTTAATTGTGTGTTTTTAGTTGATCTACATACGCGGTGATGGACGAATCTTGCTGTTGCATAAACGTCTTCATCACAATGTCAGGAAGCTACATACGTATATTTTTAATTTTCTCATCGTGTTTATACAGAATAAATATTGCAGTTATTTCTATCTCTTAACCTGATTTTTTACCAAATATGTGAACTGGACGGTACCTACTTCAAAGTGTGTGCTGTAATCTGAGGCTTGGATGCCATATATACATAGGCATAGGAATATCGATATTTGTGGGGGTGCTGGAGGAGAAACTAAAATTCATATTTGCAATATATATAGTGTTGAGTTCTTATTATGAAATCTACTGTTTTCAGTGAATTACAACATGCATTCAATCATTCTCCTACGCCTATGCATGTATATATGTGAATATAATGAATGGAACAAAAGGCCAATACAAAAATAAGGATATGAAAAGATAATGCCAATATTGACAGTGTTGTTTTGTGTTAAGTTTGCAAGGTCTTAGTCTAACGTATATTTAGTGCTCCAGGTTGTTGAATCCGAGTAATTTTTATAAAACATGTCCCACGATATTTTTGCCAGTGTTTGTTTGAGTCAAATATAGAAAAGAATGCAGAGAAGTAAGTTTCTTTTGAGTAAATCGACATAGCTGCGAAAGAAATAACTGGGTTATTGACGAGCTTCATCGATCTCTAAGAATGAGTATGAATGAACTTTTTATGAAGATTTCAATCAGTGGCAGATATAATATCCACCAAAATAGATAATGTTGTAGGTAAATTTTTAAATTCAATACGATCAATTGCTATGGATTATTAAATAATAGAATTCTATTATTGCATTGAGTAAGCAGTTGTATCCGATATATATAAACTTTTTCACTTATTTGCTCAATTACATAAACGTGTATTGTGCTCTAACAGAAAAATATTTGATATGATGAAAACCAGAAGATACCATAATTTAATTAAATTTATCAAAATAATAAACAGCTCTACCGTAAAATTTTGCGAAATCAGTTTTTACAGATGTTATTCTATCTAAATACGATTTGCTTTTACCGTAATTTCTATTATACTTTTTCAGTTTTTCTAATAATTTTAATCCGCTATCGCAATAATGAGTCACTTGTCAAAGTGGAATGCTACTAACAAGTCATACAGGTTGTTTAAAGGTCAGAATTTTTTCTAAAATTTGATTCACAAGAGATAAATTAGCTTCCATGTTATTATGTTAATTTTCAAAAATACGACAGTTTGTTGTATTTTTATGTTGTTTTCTGTCTACTTTCAATTTTCTAAGGCGATTCCAAGTAATTCACTGCTTCAAGCTAACCTCGTTAGCCTATGTTTATTGTCAATAAAATCGTTTATTATTTCACCTAGATTTTGATCTAGTTTACCATTCATCCCGTTATTTGTATTTTGAGCTCCACTTTTTCATCTTATATTTGCGCCAACGAGTTGAATCATTTAAACATATATATACACGCTAAGTATACTTTCAGTGTAAAGCATGAATGTACATAATAATTTTCGAGCATTAAACAGAATGCGTAAATGTTGCGTTAGCACGCTCTCCGGAAATCATAAATCATTGGGCGCCAAGAACGATGTATACTTGAAGAACATGGGCGATTGACTACGACAAATAGTAAAAATAAAAGCAATTATTTGGCGATTTTTCATTACTACATATAGCGCACATTGTCATTTAACATATTGGTATACAATTTTTCAACAAGCCTGTCCATGCACCCATTCAACATTGGAAAACTTGTTTTTAGAGATGTGACTAATTAGCATTTTGTGCGTCTTTTGAAAACACCGCGCTCATTATTTCAACGGAATTTGTTGATACTGTTAAGCCACTGGCATTACAATAAAATAATTCTTTGAATTTGATTTTAGATGAAAGAGTTAATTTACTCACCAAAAACGACAAAGGATGGAATAGGGATTGAGATTAAGAATGAACTAAATTTTGATAAAAAAAATTGTAACTTGATTTGAATGATATTCATTGACACCAGTAAAATAAACTTAGGAAGAAAATATCTCTATTGTACTGTGTTATTGTATTATTTTACTGTGTAAAATACGTCATACGATATGACAAATAGACATATGAGAATTGGTTGTTTAGAATCTACATCTTAATTTCTATTTTTCCAAAAAAAATCCTTGACTTGATCTTAGGATCATGAAGAAACTACATTTTTTATACGAGTAGTAGTCATGATCTTATTCCCATGAACAAGAAGAATGTAATATCAAACTCAATTAAAATGCAGAATTGATACAGCGTTGCTGTAGACATAAAATACTGTCGTGATCGTTTCACATATATATTAAATGCTGCAGTAGCTACTAAATATACATTTCAATAACTGACAACCATTGTCGGCATATTGCTTTAAGAATCAATTTTTCAAATGATATGAAAGTGAACGCATTGCGCAAATTCATCGAAGCCCTTAAACCGCAAAATTGTTTTTGTTGCTTTAATTTGCGTCGTAAATGTACGAGATCTAATTTAAAACAAACGATTTCTGTGTGATGATCAGCATTTACACGATTTCACCGGTTAAAAGCTTTCCGTTTTCTATTTAATTGTGATAACAATATCTATTAATATTTTAAAGTATTTGTGTTTATATACATAATTGACCGTGCTCTTTATTTTGAATTTCACTGTAGACTTTCAAATGCCGTCAGAAAATGGCTCCTAAACAACATACGATTGTAGACCTAAGGAGCCATGAATCGTGTTATGTCCATTTACGTTACAAAATAATCCGTTCTTTGATATTATTTGTGAATTTGAAGTAAATTTTAGGTGCTAATGTGAAAATTTGCCAGATTGTCATTTTGTTAAGTGTAAATGGTGTCGCTGTGGTAAAAAAACTAAATCTTTCTTCAGATTAAATGCCATCAAGTTATCTTCATTTTTTGACTTTTGAAACTCTCTTATATTTCAACATAGTATATTTGTGTTTGCCGAAATTAAGTAATACCCGCTCAAGATAAACTAAAAGTATACTTAGCATTAATTACCTTTTCTCGTTCTTTGAAATCGGCAAGAGTTTCTAGTGGGATGACTATCGTCATCATTTGATCCAAGAATTTTTTCAAGTCGTACTTCTCCATCGTTAGATGGCATGCTGTCGTAATTTTTGATGTATGATTTCTCCTTGCTCCACCCTCCATATTGCATCTCTAACTCCGTGATCAGGCTCACTAGTGAAGTTAAAGAGTTTGACGAAACTGTTGTAGCATTTGAAACATTCTCGTATTGATCTCGTATCGCAGGAATAAACGGGTAGCTAGTTTCAACAAACTTTCGATCATAGACCGTCTGACTACACAACTGCCTTTTCATTTTAGACAGTGCAATGTTATTCCTGGCTATCTGTGCCCTGATACAATAGATGGTTTCGTCTCGTCTATCTTGTACACTGTGATAAGCCGTATGATGATTATGATTGGTTAAGATGAACCGGAAAATTTAACACCTCACTTTATGTCGATGTGATGTTGCTTCATATTTTCTCATGTTCTAATTTCAGGGATAATATTTTGACACAAAGACAGCAGAAAATTGCTTGTGGCAACTGGTTTAAGGCTGTGAAAAAATTCCATTCATACTTTATTTTTTATTTTATCGGCCAGTTAAACGGACCCCCAACGGAGAAGCTGATTCTCCCTTGTTAGGATTATCATGTGACGGCTGTTGTATTGCTTGCTTCGTTTCCTGTCTTCCAAATATTTAATTTCACCAAAATTGAAGATAAAATTCCCGAGAAACGATTTTTCTAGATCTGCTTAAAACAGCAGTAATAAAATATGGTCAGCTATACGTTGCTGTGTTGGAACCGTGAAACGAAAGTGAGAAATACATGTCTTAAAAATCTAAGCGTCGATTGATGACATATTTTGTACAATCTTCCCATGACATGGATTACATCATTAACCTTTACACCAGTTTTTTCTATGATTTGATGTAAAATTTGACATGAACTAGATTAGAGAAATATTTCAATCAGAAGATGTCCGGAAAAACCTGTGAGAATCATAGCGTGAGATGTACGAGAACATCACCATAGGTGAAATGTTTTTAGATGGCTATTTTTCTTGAAATGTAAAATGAGAAACATGGAATTTTGAAAGTATGGAATAAGACATGAGAAAATTTTGACCTCTCCATGACTTTGATTCTTCCTTGAACCATATTTCATTATGGCCTTGGAAGTATGACATACGGCATCACCTTTAAAAATCCAGTGACCAGTGATCTTTAAACATGTCAAATGCTAAGATCGATAAATTCTTAATTGTATCTCAATTAAGCCTGAAACGTTTACCAAGTAGGATAGTCAACAATTGACAATACCTCCAATCCTCCACCCTTTTATCCTTCATTTGAAAAGCTTTCATACTTCAAAATGTAGAGTCCAAAAAGAAAATAAGGAAATGTGATGTTTTTCTTCGCCAATACTTTGAAAAAATGAAATCTTTGCAAATCTTCATAAATCTTACCAAATCTTCCAAAATTTTTTTTTCGGTAGGTATGATACCTGTTTGTCAGACACTCCCACAAGTGGTACAACTGAAGAAAAATAAGTAACTTGTTGCTTTTGAAACACATGAAATCAGAGTGTAGGCTACTCAGGTTTAATTACAGATGAGGAGATAACTTAGAACGATTATGGCAACTGTAATGACTTTGAGTGATTTGTATTTTAAAAGACAATTTAAAAAGATCCAGCATGATTCATGTAAAAATCAGTTTACCTGTATTGTCATTATATAAAACTAGGACAATAAAGCACGCAATACTAAGCATGAAGATGTTTTCATAAGATTTAGAAGTAGTTTTTTTAAAAAAATGATATGAATTTTCATTGAATGAATCTTCGTCAAATGAATCAAGCAACAATTACAAGATTGTATTTATATTCAGAAGAAAAAAAAGTTTACAGTAAAATCTAGCCCATTTTATCAATTTATATTTGAACTAGTTTGTCCACCTTTTTCTCTTTTCTGTCCTTACCCCTAAGAGAGGGTGGACTGACTGGGATCAGGAGCCAAGATATTATTTTCTAGGTATTTGGGAATCTTGTATTTTCAGTAATGCATAGTGCTCCATTTATCCTGGCAAAATGATGGCATAATATCTAAATTATTATTAGATTAAATGTCAGAACCCTAGTTGATAACAGTGTATCTTTCATTAAATGAAGATATGATCTTCGCACTTTGCTGGAAAATTTAAGCAATTGTCTCATGAACCTGAAAAATTCAGGTGACTCAACGGGATTCAGGTGACTCACCTGCGATGCCGGTGCAGTGCTCTGACCACCTGAGCTATGAAGTCACACAGTAGTGAGCAGGTCAATTTTGTTGGGCTCATGTTTTCTCGCGAAAGGAATGTCATATGAAGAATGTTTTATGCAGTGCGGTGTTTGAAATTAAATGAAGATATGATCTTCGCACTTTGCTGGACAATTTAAGCAATTGTCTCATGAGCCTGAAAAATTCAGGTGACACGCTCAATTGACCTGTTCACCACTGTGTGACTTCATAGCTCAGTTGGTCAGAGCACTGCATCGGCATCGCAGAGGTCATGGGTTCGAATCCCGTTGAGTCACCTGAATTTTTCAGGTTCATGAGACAATTGCTTAAATTGTCCAGCAAAGTGCGAAGATCATATCTTCATTTAATTTCAAACACCGCTCTGCATAAAACAGTCTTCATAGTGTATCTTTCACTGATTAAGCATGCCAGTCTGTATATATATGTATGTATATTGTATTCTCTGACGATTATTTTGTTACATGGTCTTTGCAAATTATTTATAAAATGCAGATTTAGTAGCCTTTCCTGCTTCAATTTCAACACTTCTCTTGGTGCTATATAATTGACTATCACACATAGAGTTCAAAACTTTCTTTTCCTTGGGTCCATACTTTCTCAATGTCCATTATGATCTCGATTCTATAAATAAAATATCATGATAAATTTTTAGACTTTGAACTTGCTAGATATTGCTTCTACAACCGACTAAAGACATATTTACAAAATGAGCTTGAAGTCCACATTAGCGATAAAGCATACAGTACAAAAATTATTGTCTTAAGAGCACAGCTGAGATAAAGAAACAGGAAACTGTATAGACTCTGTCAGTGTCTAATGACACCTGCTAAATTGAGGAACATGTTAATGGATTTATTATATTTTTCGTCACAAATATGTAACTGTCTAAAAACGTTATCAGAAGGGGCTTTTCAAATAATGTATTTTTCATACATCCTAGCTATTTTAGACAAATTTTAATTTTAACTTCCACACATCACTGCACACAAGAGCGATTTGTACTGCTTTTATGATGAAGCTTTGTCTTTTCTCTGCCTAGCAACAAGAGGCTTCCAGACTAAACAATCATTTTCGAAGCATCCTTTCTTAAACGAATGCTCTATTATCATCTTGGCGTCTTTATTAAGTTTAAAGTTTCAAACCATTTTAATTATATTATCTGCTGGATACTGAAAGCCGCTAAAGTTAGAAAGAGCAGCAAAACCAACAAAACCCAGCGTGAGTTCATTCTTCATTTGATGACAGCATTCACCGACTATCAGTATGAACACATACATATATTAAGACTCTGAAACAATTATAAACCTACTGCTGCTTTATTTGCACAGTGATAAACACAAAATTTAGGATAAAATTGAGCTAAAGATATACGAGAATATGAAAAATGTTGCACTCTGTTAAAAAATATGTATGGTCAGGCACATGCAATATATGTGCAACCACAAAATTATTTCTTAAAATCCTTCAAAAATACAGTTTTTCCTCTTCCTGCTATGGTCAAAATGAAGAGCCCTGTTAACAGTACTTTTGAACAAGAATGCTTAAATTTGTAACGTTAATCTGAGTCTCGTGGTAAAATGCATGTTATTGTGACTTGACTCATTTTTTTATAGTGGATTAATATTGTTTTTTAAAATCAACAAATATCGTACAGTAACAACTTTCATTTTAAGTAAATGATCGGCGGAGTTAATTATAATATGCTTTTTGTAGTTTGAACTAAGCCAATATGTGGGAACACCTTTTCCTCATTCAACCAAGTTCGTATTACCTTCTTGAGCACAAAAGATCTTTTCACCGATTTGTTAAAACAAAGTCGCGGTCATGAAACCAGATATGATTGGTTCTAATAGCTACAGGAGATTGCAAAGATGCGCGTTGTCAAGTTACCATACCATAAGAAATGAACGAAAAATATACGCGAAAAGCAAAAGATTATAAGATAAAAATTTTGTAATCATTTTTATGAAAATTTGTCATATGAAGAGACTTTCTAAACTTTAAGAATGATTTAAATCTCATACACAGTTGAACATAAAATTTTTTGACAAGATGCATATGCAGCCAAGCAACTGCCATGCTAAAACAAATGTATGCCTTAAAAGAAAGCATTGAATAGAAAAATTCACCTAGAACATGGTGAGAATGATTTTCACCTCAATTTTAACAATTGCACAGAAACGAAATGCTGCACTCGCAAAATTTTATTTAGTTGTTTAAGAGAATGAAGACATACACTGCACATGTACTCTTGCTTCAAATTGTGTAAATGAAAAGGACAAAGAGAATATGTTCATCATATTTTGGCTTTTCTGAATCGAGAGACAAATTGTGCGAGTATATCATTAATACAAAACTATACATTGGTATGTAAGAATTGAAACACAGAAATGTTCACTAACCTTTCTAATTTTTTTATCTTTCTTTTACAGGGAACATACAATAAGCTACATTGTTATTCATGTTTGCCTGAATTGAGTTAGTTTGAAAGAAATTTAATATAAAATATTTATATTATCAAGATACATTTGTGAATTATCTATCAGAAAATTTGCTAGCTATATGTCTTCAAAGGTATTCAATATATAGTTATAATTACTTAACTACTTGTTGAGGACAACAAAAAAATGATTAAAGATAACTGATATAAACTAAATTATAATTAATTACACGAGATAAAGATCTGTGTCTTAAAGCCAACTTAATTTAAGTAATGAAACGATAAATGCTGAACTTACTTAAAGAAAAACATATTTCGAGTCTTTTAATAAAAATAAAATGAATAAAAAAGCAAGATGCTAACATAAATTGCTTGATGCTGTTTCTCAAGCTCAAACTATGATCTAACTGCATTTTGAGTAATTCAATGTTCTTTCATGTTGGCCCATTTTATGGCAGTCAATAATCAACTGCAGGAACAGACGTTGAATGTCAAGCTTTTTGTAATGAAGCTTCGATGAAGTGCCAAATATGAGCATACGTATTATTATTTACAATAATGCATTTTAGATGAGAGATACTGTCATTCCAATATACGCTTATACGCTTGACTAAAACATGCTTCTTGTATTATTCATTTTGTTGTATTGGCTTTGTATGTGAACGCTGGCAATAAACCGCGGGTGTTTATTGATCAAGAAACAAATTTGCTTTTCAGAAATGCATTGATATCTGTTAGATATTCTAGGAGGAACACCAAGTCTTTTACACAGCACGAGTGAAAAACCATTTGTAAAACGTTATTTGCTGCTAAATATTTTCATTACCTCTTGATTGGCGCGCTTCACTCTCGAGAATCATAAATGAAATAAATCATCAAAGCAGTTTTAGGTGGAAATGCTCGATTATTTACAATTACAAGTATTCAGCGATTTCCACTTGCGTTGCGTAGGTTTCACAAAGCAAACAGTATGTGATAATGATTACAAATTTTTATATATTGCTTCCTGGAGTGTTGTAAAGTGGATTTTTGTTAGTATCTTATCTGTACTCTCTTAGTGTGGTCCTGCCCCTTGCAGATGCATTGTCCACCATCTATTGAGAATGAACAATGTAAGCAAATGAAGCAGTCCAATAACAACGACATTCAGTTGAAGTTTCTAGACGTATTAACATGAGGCTTAGACAATTTTGATTCATCGACCTGTCTTCATACTACACATGCACATGGAAACGACGCGTGCTTAATGGGAGCAGAGAGTTCATTGAAGCAAGAAAACTGGATCAATTCATCTTCGAGGCCGATTGTCAATCAATTGCCATAACAAATTTTCTAAGTGAGAACGGCTCAATTCGCGATCATTATATGCATGGATCGCATTCCCTTTACTTATGGAGCGTATGTCTACGCGACATCAAACTCAATCACCTCTACCACATCACAGTTTGAAGATATCAAAAGTTATCAATCTGCACCTCCACTGCGACATCTACCTATCTTAAACCAACACTATCCAACTAGTAACCATAATAATTCAGTGGTAAACACAACATTGATTCATAGACCTGTTCAGAACTTTTATCGTGCCCATGATCCCTTAGTTAACAAGCCAGCGGTCCCAAATCTTGATGGCAATAATCTATATGATATTGAAAGTCCTACTCCAACTCCTCCAACATTTTTGGATTTGCTTTCGGCCGACAAGACCCTCAACAAAACTAAAGGAATTGAAAGAGTCAACAATGAAAAGAAGCGATGGAATACTTCCGATTTTCGCTGGATGTTCACAAAGCGAAATGGGTCAATCAGTGGTAAGTTGAATTACGAAAATTTTTATCAAAAACTTCATATGTGGACAACACAACAAAATACTTGTAGCTAGATTATGGCAAACTATAGCCAAAAACATGTTATTGCACAAAAGCAACATATATATGTAGTTTCTATTGAGCTTCTCAAAAAAGTGTATAGCTACAAGCCCATGTTCCAAAAACTTCCAATAAATCATGGACGCCATATGATGTATCACCCAGGGATATTTTAATAATTAAGGAGTGCTATATGAATTACTATTTTAAATAGAAATTAAGCTTATCCATTACAGATAAAATGCTTTAAAATTTTCCAAGATTTTTTTATATCAAAGTCTATCTTCACATTGAGCTTGAAGCCTTAAAGTGAATCAAATCATGTGGTCGCTGTCGTTTGCGACTACAATTGTTTGTAATTTGAGTCATTACAAGGTTGCACGTGGGATTATTACTATAGTGCATGTTTACTTTTCTTTTGAATCCTATCTCAATCTATTTTATATTTTAAGTCCTCGAGATCGCACACAGTTAAATCGGCATATTTCTTTGATGTCTTCTTTACAATTAAGAAAATTCTTGTCAAGAGTTCAATAATGTGTGAAGAAAATTCAATAAAAGTTAATCTTATTAGCGTGCTCTATAGTTTTGTGATAAAGGATGATAGATGTTTGCTGTTCGAGCAGTTGATTTGGGCGATAACGAAAATGTTGAATAGACCAACGTTAACGCTGAAAAAATCACAACATCTATGTAAGGTAACAATCTTTTACATAACTCGTACGTCAATGTGATAGACAATCCATCAAGTCTAATCTTAGTCTTAAACTTTTTTCAATTGCAAGATGAAGATATATTAAGGAATTAAAATTCTTTACATTATAGCTACCTAATGATATTTGAAAATTAACCCTAACATATTTTGAAAAGTATTGTTAAAACGGCTTTTGTCTAAAATCACGCTGTGATTCTTCATGAAATTTTGCTGAAATATCTATGACCTAGGCTTCATACAGCTCATTAAAGGTGTGCTTTATAAAAGAGAATTTAAGTATCAACTATTAAAGACAAGAAGATAATTGAATCACTTTTGAAAAAGTACAATTTTGGCTCAATTTTACTTTAATTTACCATAAAGTATGAAAGACGCTGCAAAATTCGTTCTTGCTGACAGCAATCTTTTTATATTTGCAAAATTCATGGGTGTATTAAGGAGAGAGCATGGACAGGCGCTGCATCTATAGCTATATTAAGTTTTTTATTACATATTTTTGACACAATTCACAGTATGATTTTTTTATATTTGTCAATCAACTTATGGTTTATGTAAAACATGATATAATATACCAAGTCATTTTGGCCTGCTTAATTTTATATCTGACATATTGAAATTGCGTTTTCCTAGCCTGCTGCTAGTTTTACGCAAAGAAAAATGTTTACCTAGTTTTTTTGCGTTAATTTTACACCTATAAAAATAATCATAATTATATGATGTGAATGTCTATAAATATTGCATGTGCGCTTGCCTCTTTATCCAGCAAGATGGCCATTATGAAAAAATTGATTATTTGAAAAAAGGGTGTCATAGCTATAATACACCTATGGACGATATCTCTGACCTTGCAAGTGTAAAAATACAAGGACTGTTTAACACAAATGATTTTACGTGGAATTTTTCGATTGCAAAAGTAATTTCAGGTGTTTCATTAATTAATTGTTTTTTAGACGCTCAGTGCAGCTGCACTGCTTCTAAGATGCGATTCAATACAGATGCGATATTGTCGACTTTTCTTCTTAGCTACGTTTCCATCAAGCTAAATAATTTTTCGAGTACATGGTATCCAACTTAAGTGTTTTGCCTTTATTCGTTCATAAGTCGTTTTCTAAAAAAGGTCATACATTCACTTTGAGGTATTTCATTATTAACAGTGCAAAATCAAGGATGTGTAAAAATCTGGATAGATTATCCATTGTCCTTGGAGCATTTAATTTTGGTTAGGATAGACCTGAATACAAAAGTTGTATAAAAAATCACTTAAACAGATGAGGTTTGTGAAGTATCATGACAAAACCACGATACAAAATGATTTTGACTTAGCTAATGCTAGAAGGTTATTTACCGATTCGAGTAATTTTTCAAATACATTTAAAGATAGGTTTGTAATGCTTCATTAATTCAGGATATTCGCTTTACTCGCAAACTTGGTCTATGAGCTTGCATAATTTTCTGAGTTACGTAAAGCATATTTTGTTTTTGCATAAGCATGATATCACTTCCCGCCACATTTTATTTGACGAGCAGTTTAGACGATCAATTTTTTATTTGACAAATTTTATTTGCTACATAAAAGCTGGCATAAGCTTTTGAACAAATAGATCGTGACTAAAACACCACACGAGTACATACGAGTACATACGAGTACATACGAGTAACATACGAGTACATACGAGTGACATACGAGTACATACGAGTAACATACAAGTACATACGAGTAACATACGAGTACATACGAGTGACATACGACTATTTTCTGGTCAACAAATGAGAAACAACACAATTTCTTCAATACATTGATATTTGCGTTTACTTTTCCTTGTATTTGTGTGGACTTTGGGGCAACCATTTGATGGATTTAAATGCTACATTCATACTACATTCATTTGTATGTTTTTTTTGAATTAGTTATAGATATTTTGTCGATGCGATTTGCCAGTATTTGACACACTTCACCTAGGAAATACATATTTATGAGCGATTAAATAAACAACGTATAAATAATGCTTGATAATCTTTAGAGTCAAAATGAATGTATAATGGCTTTCATAAATATGTATTTCCTAGGTGAAAGTGTGTCAAAAAGCGCTCAAATACTGGCAAATCGCATCGACAAAATATCTATAACAAATTCAACTAAAACATACAAATGAATGTAGTATGAAATTAAAATACCTTTTCAGCATTTACATGTTTTCTATGTAGCTCGATTGGAGATTGGTCATAAACTGAACATATTATGCTAATCTTAAATTATGAAAAGTGATTTATTTGAGAAGAAAGATTGCATACAATGTTAATTCAAATCTGTAGGAAGCAAACACTTAAATTTTAATAGGTTACCATTTTGTTTTAGGAAATTTAAATTCCAAACTAGCCACAAATAAAAGCAAACCGATATTAGAAGTAAAAGAAGAAGCTGTCAATCAAAAACGAAGGTTCACCTTTACGCAAAAACAACTGGTGGAACTGGAAAAGGAATTTCATTTCAACAGATACTTGACAAGAGTTCGAAGACTGGAGATCTCTAAAGAGCTTAAACTGACCGAAAACCAGATCAAAATATGGTTTCAAAATCGAAGGATGAAATGGAAACGAGGTATGAAAGAAAGTGCTCAAAATTCGAAAACGGAAAAATGTAATAAAGTTGGTGATGCCTACAAGCCTTTGGAGTGGAAACGTCATGGAAACGACAGTATAACAATATTTTCACAGCATTCAAACATTAAAACCAATATGATGCCTTTTTTTCCAAACTGAAATGCAAATGCAGTTTCTGATGATCGATTAATTTAATGAAGTGGATCAAAGAAATTTCAAATTTAGATCGTTTTCTTATAATAATATCATGTAGTTTATTATAAATACAATGTTGTGCTCTTGGATTCGAATTCAAACAAGAACAAACCGATATGAAGTCGTCACGACAGAGATATAATAAAGAATGTGTCTTAAAACTTAAAAAGACATGCATATTTATAGAATAGCTGTATGTTCACCAAAAATGAAAACCTAAAGAAAGTCAAAATAACAATTATACAAATTACAACATACGCTTTTTGCAAATCATTAGAACACCAGGGGCAGGATGCATCAAAAAAGCTATACATTAGTGTTTAGGCAAAATATCGTCGACTTATTTAATAAATTATTACATGTTATCACATGTACGATTCTTTTAGTGATGTTACAGGTAGGTTTTTGAAAAGTTTGTGTTCTAGAACTAATATTAAGTACACACTAACTAAAATTAGATAGCCTCACCCCTGTATTGCTTACTATGAAGTGGACGTAAATGAAAATTAAGATAATACTGTTAAATATAATACTTTTTCATCGTGCTTAAAAAGTTACATCTCCTGCGTTATAGTCACAATACATCTCATTGTTTTCTTTTACGACACGCTTCCTTTTTTGGGACGATTTCGTCGCTTGTACTTGCAGCCTCTTTTTTGGCTCATTAGCTTTTACAAGGAGTCTAATAACGCTTTGCAAAAGTATGTTGCTGGTACATTTGTACTTCTGGACAGCCGTGCTTCTGTGTCTCGTCAACGTCAATATTGTTTTCTCGTCAAACAAACCACTTTCGATAAAAATACAAAACTGAATATTATTATGCCAGTTTTATTGTTATTCATTTCCTTATTAGTATTCTCTTGATCGAGAATACTAACGACGTTAATTACTAATGATTGTAGTAATTTTATTCTCTATAGTTTATGGTGCATTTAACAAACAGATAACATTTAACCGTTATATACTCAGTTATAGATACACAGGTATGACGTCATCTGTGATAAAAATTTAAAAGTGGCCACGAGCCGCCGGGGCGAGTCTTGATTTTGCAAATATCACGCTCATGTGATCTATAGGATTGAAGAAATGCTATTGGCTAGCTTAATCACGTGATAAAATGTGATTGGTTAACAAAATAAACAAGCAATGGCTGATCAATTCTGTTGAAATTTTGTTATCAAAGACGAAGTACAAATTAATGTTTGAAAACCGGGTTTTTTCTTTTCTTTTTGCTCAAATACGTTAACTGCCTCAACTAGGTCTTTGTGAATATCTTAATTTTCCCATTCAGGGAGGCATTGCGATAATATGCTCTTGTGTATTCTTTTGAATGCACATATTCCTTTTTTCTTTTTTACATCAGTTTTCTTTGGACTTGAAACGTCAACTGCGAAGGTTATTAACTAAGGGTATTTGAAACTGCCTTAGCCCAAGCACATTTTTTTTATGCATCTGCGATTCGTTTTGGCCTTTCTCACTGGCCTTTTTAAAATTGTACAGCTATACTTTACTATAAAATTGTTACAGCATTTCAAATTGTAAAGCTATACTTTACTTTAACTGAGGTTGGATTAGTGGGCTGGATCCACTACAGCCGGCAATAAAGTAGAGAACATTGAGGACAATTCTTCAATAGCTTTACCAATTTCATAAAAATGCGACTTTGGCTACGGAGGGTGGTCTTGTTTAAGTAACTGGAATATCCTAGTATATCTAACGATAGAGGGCTCTAAATTAACGTACTGAAGGGTGAATTTCCTCCGAAACTTTCCACCTTTGATGACACAAAATTTTCAGGAGGAGGAGTTCTGTTACAACGGGCCGACAAATAAAATAATAAAGAAAGCACGAAGTGTGCTCCTCAGAAATGTTCTTGAGTGAACATAGCGTGGGCTCATATCACCACGTAAACAAAGCACAGTCATCATCACTGACCCACACACATTAATTTAGTAAAAAAGATAAACTTTGTTCATCATGAATTGTCGTCAAATATGTAATTAAAATAAGGATTTTTATCATGTTTTACGTTTCACATAGAATATGAAGCATATTTTTCTATCGAATCCAGGTAAATATGCATTGTTGATTGGTAATGCCAATTCTTGACTAAATCTTCTTCTCCTTGAAAAGCTTTTACAATAGCGTTTACAGAGTATAGATTGTTTAATTGCCCATTTTTTTTTCTGTAGAATTTGCGGGTTGAGAGCATGACTGGATATGATTTGCTTGCTTGAGGAGAGGTGTCATTTATTTTGTATGTTATGTCAAAAGCTCGAAGGCAAGAACTGTCATTGTTATTCGTATTTTAAACTATGGCGACCAATTCAAGTCGCTATCATATGGCCACTTTGAAAATAGTTCTTGTCGGATCAGAAGCAGTCGGGAAAACGAGCTTGTTGATTCGTTTTCATCAGAATACGTTCCCTGATCTATACGTACCCACTGTTTTCGATTCGTATTGGAAAGAAGTTTTAGTTGATGGCAACGAGTATGGTTTGTTGTTGTGGGATAATTCTGGCAATGAAGATTATACACGCCTGCGACCCCTATCGTATCCACAGACAGATGTCTTTCTTGTTTGCTTTGATATCAATAACAGGGAGTCTTTTATCCAGTTGCAAAATCTTTGGCTTCCCGAAGTGAAACGCTATCAAAATGGAACCCCTATTATTATAGTCGGCAACAAAATGGATGTTCGATCTGAAAGGTTGGTAAGGTATTATACAGTTGAAAATGCTCAGACCGGCATTTGGAATGAGCTTTTTGAAAAATGAAGTGCTTTTGTGCCATCACATTCGTAAGTTAATTGAACCACTTTATTTGATAACAAGACAACTTAAAATGACTTACGTATCACATTACTCATTCAATTATTTTCATATATCCATTTTTTTGAACTTTTTATGTTTCAATTATCAACTATTGTTTACACAACGACTAAAACCTTTGCTAATTGTGACAAAAAAGAATCCTATTTACAAAGAGGAATAAATTTTCTCTTTTAATATTGAGTCGAAAGATAACATATGGACCTGGTGTTCTAGCAAAATAACATTGAGTCACATACTTATTTATGCCTTTCATTGAAAATTCTGCTAACTGCTCCATGATGTGTGGGCATTTTATGGTATATATTAAAATTCATAAATTAGAAATGGCTTACATATTGCAAATTAATTCTCTAGTTACGTAGAGTGCAAAATGTGGTACCAGTGAAAAATATGATACAAGTAGAAATTAATATGTCTATTGTTTTTCAAGCCTAAGCTAAACATCCTGTCTTTATCAACTTTGATAATTACGTCCAACAGTCATATATTCCAGGCTAAACATTCTATGTTTATTTTAACCATAAGCTGCACAACCTTTATTTTTTGATTAAAAGTTGAGCATCTATGTGATCCAACATTTAGAAGTCTCAAACTTATGTTAAAAGCCTATAATTTTTAACATTGCTTTGATGTTGTTAGTTCACTGTAATGAATTAATCAGCAGACCAGTCTGCTTTAAGTATACATTAATTTTTTGATTATTTGTTACGGTTTACATTTGCTGGCATTGAAATGAAAAAAGAAATTTCATGATGCAACAGGAGACTGGATCAATGAAGTTCTAAAAAGGACTGTCTACTGATGTTTCAACAACCTTTGCAATAATAACAATTTCACAAATTCAAAATCAAGTGAATACTCCCTCCCTGGATTCAGAACTTTCTTCAGGATTATATTATCCAAATCTATAGTAGTGAAAGCAACCCACAATTTTAATTGTAAATATTTCAGCTTAACTTTACTGTAAACACAAAAAATCTCTTAAAAAGTAGATAATTCTTACAATGAGATATTTACACAACATAAATAAATTTGTTGACTGGCTACGCCATTGTCCAAAACATAAACAGCAAAAAACTTCTGTTAATGCGAATTAGCTACTTTTTAATCAATTTTTGTTTAATTTAGTCTGGCTGATGCATCATCTCGTGACTTTGTTCTTCATGTAGAAGGTGTTCGTCTTGCTTTAAGAGAAGGTAAATATGTAGTCATTTCTAGTAAATGACGGAGACTCATTAGTATTTGACCATTTAACGTGGAAAATGCCGCAGTGCTTGTGCCAAAACTTTGCTAGACTTGCAGTAGGTCATTAGGGACCTTACTCTTGCGGTAGATGTTTGCGAATTTACAACTTTACACTTGCAGTACGTGTTTAGAGACTTAACACTTGCAGTACGTGTTTAGAGACTTTACACTTGCAGTACATATTTAGCAACTTTACACTTGCAGTACATGTTTAGAGACTTAACACTTGCAGTACGTGTTTAGAGACTTAACACTTGCAGTACGTGTTTAGAGAGACTTTACACTTGCAGTACATGTTTAGCAACTTTACACTTGCAGTACATACGTGTTTAGAGACTTTACATTTGCAGTACGTGTTTAGAGAGACTTTACACTTGCAATACATGTTTAGCAACTTTACACTTGCAGTACATACGTGTTTAGAGACTTTACACTTGCAGTAAGTGATTAGAGAGACTTTACACTTGCAGTACATACTTGTTTAGAAACTTTACATTTGCAGTACATTTTTAGTAACTTTACACTTGCAGTACATACGTGTTTAAAGAGACTTTACACTTGCAGTACATACGTGTTTAGAGACTTTACACTTGCATTACGTGTTTAGAGACTTTACATTTGCATTACGTGTTTAGAGACTTTACATTTGCAGTACATACGTGTTTAGAGACTTTACACTTGCAGTACATACGTGTTTAGAGACTTTACACTTGCAGTACATACGTGTTTAGAGACTTTACACTTGCATTACGTGTTTAGAGAGACTTTACACTTGCATTACATACGTGTTTAGAGACTTACACTTGCAGTACATACGTGTTTAGAGACTTTACACTTGCAGTACATACGTGTTTAGAGACTTTACACTTGCATTACGTGTTTAGAGAGACTTTACACTTGCATTACGTGTTTAGAGAGACTTTACACTTGCAGTACATACGTGTTTAGAGACTTTACACTTGCAGTACATACGTGTTTAGAGACTTTCATTTGCAGTACGTGTTTAGAGAGACTTTACACTTGCATTACGTGTTTAGAGAGACTTTACACTTGCAGTACATACGTGTTTAGAGACTTTACACTTGCAGTACATACGTGTTTAGAGACTTTCATTTGCAGTACGTGTATAGAGAGACTTTACATATGCAATACATACATGTTTAGAGACTTTACATTTGCAGTAAATGGTTAGAGAGACTTTACACTTGCAGTACATACGTGTTTAGAGACTTTACACTTGCAGTACATATTTATAGACTTTGCACTTACCAAGCGTTGCCATTGTCTTTGCCGTTGTCGCCTCTTGTTGTCAATGTTCGTGCTTATAATATTTGAGTTATTATTGGATATTATTGCACATGAAGAAGCATCCGGACACAACAGCTGGATCAACAAATGTTATATGTCAGTTGATACCATATAGTGTGTATCAAAAAAAGTAAATCAATCATGCTCTGGTGCATTTTATAATGCGAGCTTTTTTTTCATTTCATAACAGTCAGAAATAATCGAGGGTATTCATGAAATAAAAATTGTAAGTCGAAATTGCATTTTTTTTCACCGCTAGGAATTTAATAAAATTATTAAGGAATTAAAATTATTTCACTGTCATTTCAAAAAATAGCAAATGAAACGCGGATTTTTCCCTGTGTTGTATCACACGTTAAACAATGTTCAATAACTGTATTTTATTCTCAACGATGGAAAATGCAATTTCGATCGCAATTTTTATTTGAGAAGTATTCGATCATTTCTGTTGTTATGGAATAAAAATATCGTTTCCATAATTTCGTAAAAGCACTATTGCCTATACACATTTAATATAAACGACAACTTTTTTAAAAATAGACATGTTTCGACATCTCATGATGCCATCTTCAGTATGAATGAAATAATAGGTGATACAGGGTTTATATAAAAGTAATATGATACATAAAATTAGAACAATAAAAAGGAAATAAGATAATATAATGAGGAGCGTCCGAGCGTTTTATAAACTAAATATTGTATTGAATTTAAAAACTTGAACATTGAGGTCAGGGTTAGTTTTGTTAATGTGGAGTGCTTCTTTGATTTTAAGGGTGAATGAGGTGTCGGCAGTGTCGATGATTTTGAAGCAAGAGGGTGAATAGTTGGTTTTGCATGAGTGAGATTTAAGAAGGTGTCGGTAGATGTGAGAGTTTTTGTCTGTTGTGGTATGTTCCCTGATTCTGGTGGATAAATGGCGCGAAGTTTCGCCAATGTATCGGGAATTACATCCCGCGCAATTGAATTCATATACCACCATAGATTTAATTGAATCAGGGATTGGGTCTTTAAATGAGAAAAGGTTTTTGATTTTGAATGATGTGAAAATTAGTCGAATGTCAATATCTGTACAGAAGCGTTTCATAATGTTTGTAAGTCTGCGTTGTGTGTGTCGTGAGTAATGTCCGATGTATGGTAGTTTGAAGTATAGAGTTGTTATTTTGGAATTTTCATTTGTGTTGGTTGTGATCGTCGTGTCAGGAGTTTCGGTGTCTAGGTTGAGGTTGTTGCTATGTTTGTTGTCGTTTAAATTCAATACAATATTTAGTTTATAAAACGCTCGGACACTCCTCATTATATTATCTTATTTCCTTTTTATTGTTCTAATTTTATGTATCATATTACTTTTATATAAACCCTGTATCACCTATTATTTCATTCATACTGAAGATGGCGTCATGAGATGTCGAAACATGTCTATTTTTAAAAAAGTTGTCGTTTATATTAAATGTGAATAAAAATATCGTTGGAAAGCTAAAAAGCACATTTCTTTTGCTATATAATGATACAAGCACAACACACAATTTCAAATGCAAGATTGCCTATTAAAGCTCGATTCTTTTTTTTGTTACGCATGCGTGGTCTTTCGTGTTCAGGGGTAGTATATTTCATTTACGTAGAAGTAGGCCAAATAACCAATATATTTCGTTTATATTTGCTTAATGTTTTACTTTACTTTGCTTTACTTTACTTTACTTTACTTTACTTTACTTTACTTTACTTTACTTTACTTTACTTTAATTTTACTTTTACTTTCCTTGTTTTGTTTTTACTTTTACTGCATGATTAGAGATTTTGATTTATGTATTATGATGATAGATAATTTTACTTTTTTTACGGTTGATGATTATTATTATTATGGATGATTTTGATGATTTTGACGGATTTATTTCTGGATGATTTCGGGTTTGATGATTATGACGATGATTTTTTACGGATTTACGATTTTACTTATGATGATTTTATTTTGATTTTACTTATGATGATTTACTTTATTTTATTTTATTTTTATTTTATTTTACGATTTTTAATTTTAATTTTATTTCTGATGACTCAAGACTTAATTTTTATTTTACTTTTATTTCTTACTTTTATTTTACTTTATTTTGATTTATTTTTATTTCATTTTATTTTATTTTAATTTTATTCTGATTTTACTTTTTAATTTTGATTTTATTTTTATTTATTCTTTTAATTTTATTCTTGATTTCTATTTTATTTTAATTTTTGATTTTGATTTTTAATTTTATTTTAATTTTATTTTTAATTTTACTCTTTTACTTTACTTTAATTTTACCTTTATTTGACTTTTACTTGATTTTTACTTTTACCTTTACTCTTAATTTCTTTACTTTTTACTTCCTTTACTTTACTTTTACTTTACTCTTTTACTTTTACTTTTACTCTTTACTTTTACTTTACTTTACTCTTTACTTTTTACTTTTACACTTTACTTTTTACTTTACTTATTTCCCCTTACTTTACTTTACTTTACTTTACTTTACTTTACTTTACTCTTTACTTACTATTTACTTTTACTTTTATTTTTATTTCATTTTATTTCTTACTTTTGCATTGTTTTTCCTTATAGTACTACTACTCATACAGATACGAATGTATTTTAGGAGCGATATATTGCGAGAGCAGTGCTAAGGAAAACAGAGGAGTTCAAGAGATATTTCAGACGGCTGTAAGATATTACATTCATCAACAACCAAGTAGAACATCTGTTGGTTGTTTTGGTTTACGACAAAATAGACGATCACCTAATATTCCATTTCTTCCTCCGCCATGTGAGTTCGGTTTTTTTCTTCTTTTTTTTGCTCTAATTTTTTACAACTTTTGGGTAGGTTATGCAAAACTACGTTGGCGGGAGGCGATTACTGCCTACGAGTTTTCATGTTTTTTTTCTTGACTGGAGGCATAAATTTTGTATAGGGGAATTTGCCAGGAGGTAAAAATCAATGAAAAGTATCTTTTGATTTTACTGGTCTGAGTTTATTAGGGAGGCATAGACTATAGAGAGGCTAATATGGTAAAAACCCTACTGCAAAATATCTTAAACACTCAATACAACGTAAAGACAATTACGACTACCAAAAAGTATTTTAATAAAACACAAGACAATAGACACTCCGTATAAAGTAAACATTATTGAATCTAAACGTTTTGACAAGTGTTACATGTCATCATCAGTAGGAAAATGTTTGCTTTTCAAAAATTACAAATAACGAGTTAAAAATTTGCAAAATTGCACAAATTACACATTACAATTGCACAATACACATTACAATTACACGTTACATATACACATTACACTGACACGTTACATATACACATTACACTGACACGTTACATATACACATTACAATTACACGTTACATATACACATTACAATTACACGTTACATATACACATTACAATTACACGTTACATATACACATTACAATTACACATTACACATTACACATTACAATTTGTAATTTTTGAAAAGCAAACATTTTTCTACTGATGATGACATGTAACACTTGTCGAAACGTTTAGATTAAATAATGTTTACTTTATACGAAGTGTCTATTGTCTTGTGTTTTACGTAAAGACAAATTCTGCAATTTAGATAGGCATGTTACCTGTATGTTTGGGTGAAAGTTTGGGGTGGGAGGAAGTTAAATTATTGACTACAGGAGTTCAAAATTTGTTGAGGTAAGGGAAACTAATATTGACCTCCACTTGTGTATCCATTTATAAATGCTAAGATAGCGAGTGAGGATTGGAATGAGTCACGGTTTTTATAAATTTTTGCAGTTTTAGCTTATTGTTTTAACTTTATGTCAGTCGAGATATTTCTTGCATCATATTTTTACTGTTTTGAGTGTATAAATCCGTAGCATAATTGCATTTCTTAAATTGTTTTCTCAGCAATGGAAGTATTGTTTAAAATTTTGTACCTATTGATAAATTTTATTTTGATGAAAAAGTCTTTTATTTTCGCACCTTTACACCTGCTTTTCCAATGGATTAACATGAAAATTGTAAACATAATTTTGCTTCCGAACTTAGATAAAAGCACGTCAAAACACTGAAAATGTCAAACACTAATGAGTTAATTTAACTTATCAAATGAAAAAAACTGTTCATGTTTGATTGAGATATAAATAGCTAAACAAAAATGAACTAAAAATATGTTCACCCAGTAAGTGGTCAAACTTGTAGAAAACAAAAATTTCATCGATTGATTGTAAGCTGTTAAAAAGCGAGACTTTATCGACGTGAAATTTTTCGTTTGACTTAAACGATCTGTTTTGATTTCTTCCTGTCTTAAAAATACTTGAATTTTGACGTATTTAAATGGGAGAAATGTGTGTCGCCAAAAAATAATCATTTAATTGCTGTAGGTGGCAATTTAAGCAACAAGTAAACTTAAGCGGTTTTCTATGGGTGAATCACGTGTGTCACTGAAAACGTTTGAATCACTTTTACATGTAATCATTGATTTTATTCATAGGAAATTTGTTTTTTTAACGATTGAACCTTTTGATGTTTAGGTCCATTACCCGTATTGGCATTAGAACCATCTTTGTTTTCAAAGAACATGAAAAAATTACTAAGTAACTCGGAATGTGGGACTGATGTAACATTCATTTTCTCGGATAAAACCCAAATGGAAGCGCATCGCTTAGTACTATGTTGTACATCTAATATGTTCCGTCGTATATTCCTCCGAAATACCGCTCTCAACAAACTGAATGCCGTTCAATCCCAAAGAAACCTTGGTGGGAAGTTGACAAGTAGGGACATTAATTGTGGTCGCGTTTGTGGACTTTTTCTGGTAAAAAGCAATAAGGATGTACCCTATGATTGTGTTCATTTTGAAGAACCGCAAACAATT